>NC_135081.1:24972500-25320000 GCF_051107435.1 Chaetodon auriga | reverse complement strand
TGAGAAGATTAATGGAAAGAAGAAAAAGTCCTGTTGCACAAATTTGTACTGAGTTTTGAACTTTTCTTCTGTCTTCTTGTGTGCGTAAAATATTGTAGAAATGTTGCCCCCAAAAACAGTTATTTTAATGAATCCATCTTAGAAGTTTAGAGGGGAAATGTCTCCTTGGTGGAAACTGCTAATTACTCGTTGACATCTGGAACATGTGGTCCCAAATACAGGCTGATGTTTTGCTAAGAGGAACCACTAGTTTAATCTTTATCCATGCAATGGATTCTAAAAGCTTAATATTTATACGTATACTGTAGTACGAAATGTAGTGACATAACAAACAGACCTCTTACGTATTTTATTCATTTTAATTATATTTATTTAATTACTTTAATTATTGTCCTGCAGGTTGGAACAGCGTGTCGTCATGCCTGTTGCTCAGTTTGGAAACACAAATACAACAGCGCCATCTAGTGGAAAGCGGCTTCGCTTTGTTTGACTCTGCTTTGTGTCCCGCGTCAAGTCAGGAAAGTGGAAAGTGGGTACGCGGAAGTTGGACAATGCGGCCTTCAAAATAAAGCAACTTTTTCCCGTAATAACAGCTGAGGTCAAACCGAGTCTGCCCTTTTTATCACATCCTGCACCTCTTACTGAAAAACAAAGCGCAATGTCTCTTTTCAACCTCTTTCTCTTGGCTTTGTGTTCGTTGGCGCTGCGGTGAATTTCATTACTTCTTTTATTTTGAAAAAGCGAGTTCATCCAGCGACGCGGTTTTTCGTGTGAGTTGGCATATTCAGCAGAGGTGGCGAAATGTGGAAGGGTGACATTTGATGAACCAAAACATTTCAGCAGGGAAGTAAATAAAGTGTATGTGAGTCCGTTCCGTACATGAAATGGGCTGTTCGACGGCGGCCTGTGGTAAAACTTCCAGCTGATGAAGCGCAGCTTTTCTCACCGTCGGTTCTCTCAGTTCGCCCTGTTACCCGCCGGGTGTGTTTTGGTGTTTTCACCCTGAGTCAGTCACAACACGCCACCTCCCTTCAAGTTGGAGTGTGGTGATACCTGAACACGGACGAAGTTTGCATGTGTTTTTGGGCTCGGCCGCTGCAGGAGATTGATCGCCTTCCTGCCAGAAATAAACAACGACGGGGGTTATTCGTCCGAGGCTGTTGACCCCGATGTGAGGGGCGGCGTGCAGGTCGCTGTCTCCTTTTTTAGTTTCATCCGTCCTCAGCGCGCAGAGACGTTCATCGTCCTCTAAGTTTGCAGCTGAAGCCCTTTGTGGTAAGTGAGAGAATATATGTGCAAACTATTGACTGTAATGATAAAACAGTAGACTTGATTCATAGTTTTATTCAAGCCTTTCTCTTTCTGTTTCTCTCTGAGTGTCTGTTCGGAAACGGATCGGTGCTGCGCATTTATCTGCGCACGCTTCGTTGAAATGCGTCTTATCTTCGCACCTACTGGCGCTTCTGGTTTCACGGTGTGTTAGCACATCTGTTCCACCGACACTAAAAAGTGACAAAACCTCACAGAAACTGCGTGAAACAGCTTCGTAGGGTCTGTGTGTATGTGTGTGCGTGTGCGCATGCACGACCAGGCGGAACCGTGCTTTCCGCTTCAGCCCGCTGCCCTGTTGCTTCATGCACTGACATTGCACCATGTGAGCCATATGTGAGTTTGAGTATTTTTGTAAAGTCACAGCCGGGTTTGCCAAGGGGAGATTTTCAAGAATTCACCCTCACATGGCTGCCTGACGACACACACAGAAGGAGGAAAGTTTATAAGCTGGTGCTTTCTGACATCCAGCCTCTGAGGCACCGCAGCGCTGTTACCTTCACCCTGTGTTTAACCAGTGTCTCTCCGCAGCAGATGAACATGGATGTGGACCTCGATGGATTATTTCTCCACAACAGCACCTATGACTACGATGTGGACTATGAGTATAAAGAGGACTTTGAGTCAAGGGGCAGTCAAGCGGTGTTGATCCCGCTCCTGTACTCAGTGGAGTTTGTTGTCGGTCTGCTGGGGAATGGACTCCTCCTGGCCGTCCTGGTACAGAAGAGGCGATTCTGGAGCGTGTCAGACACCTTTATCGTCCACCTGAGCGTTGCCGACATCCTGCTGCTGGTGATGCTGCCCCTCTGGGCTGCGCAGGCCGCTCGGCCGTGTGGATGGTGCTTCAATGGTTTTCTCTGCAAGATCAGTGGAGCTGTTTTTAATGTAAGTACTGGGTGGTGCGTAGAACAGGAAGGGACCAGGCAGGGAGAAGGGGGTCTTTTCAGGGGGGATATGAGAGAGCTGTTCTTGGATGGATCGTGTGTTTGGCTCTCAGCCATTAGTGCCTGTTTAATCAAGACTCTTGAGCAAGTTCTCCACGGATCTCAGCATTTCTGGGAAAAGGCAAGAGGGGAGAAGTGAAAGTTAAGTCTTAGAGATGGCTGGAATTTCCTGTCTTATACTAGATCACAGCTTAAAATGTCCTTTTATTTTCTCAGATCAACTTCTACTGTGGGATCCTTCTGCTGGTTTGTGTCACTGTGGATCGCTACATGTCCATCGTCCACGCCACCCAGCTGTACTCCCACAAGAGGCCCCACTTAGCTCATATCAGCTGCCTGGTGGTCTGGCTCATCTCCCTGATCCTCGCCATCCCTGACTGGGTTTTCATGGTGGCCAAGAAGTATTCAGCACAGGAGAGAACACTATGTGTTCACAAATACTCTCAGTCAGGCACTGACTGGAAGCTGGTGTCACGCCTGCTCCACCACATGTTGGGCTTCCTGCTGCCTGCAGCCGCCCTGATCTTCTGCCTCTCCTGCATTCTGCGACGGCTGCTGGGCAGCTCTAAAGGCCTGCAGAAGCAGAGGTCCATCATGGTCCTCCTGCCCCTGGTAGGGGTCTTCTTCCTCTGCTGGATGCCCTACAACATCACACTCATCGTGGACACCGTCAGAAGCAGCCCTAAGGACGCTGATGACCCTGAAGGTTCCCTGAAAACAGCTCTGATGGCCACGTCTGCTCTGGGCTGCCTTCACGCCTGCCTCAGACCTCTGCTCTATCTTGGCCTGTGTGGAAACTTCAGAAAACAGATTCTGGCCACGCTGAAATGTACTGCAGTTGAAACTGAGAGCTCGCTGTGGGAGCTGGGCGTGGGCGAGGAAGTCCTGCCTGACCAGGGTCCTGAGGGGCAACAGTTGAAGCAGATGACAGATGTTGATCATCAGACAGCTCCCAGTGCTGATGAGTGGACAAACACGCCCTCCTCAGGAGTGACCTGCTCCACCCCGGAGGGAGTTTAGTGTGAAGTCATGTCATGGGTTCAGGGAGCAAATGACTGTGTTCTGTCTAATGGTGAGAAATAGATATTTCTAAAAGCATGACTCCCTCGTGTGAAGTTTTCACAGCCATGCCACTGATGTCACACGCTGTTGTACTTTTATTTTGTAATCCCTGTTGCACAACTTTAGCTCATCATGCTAAAAAAAAATATCATGAGCTTTTTTTTATTCAATTGTAGATATCTGTATTTTTATTGTGTAATATTATTATTATTATTATTATTATTATTATTACTGAAATCAAACTGATTTTTCTTGATTTTCTATGTAGAAATCCCTGTGAGTGTCCAGTTTGTAGCTGTTACAATCATCATAAAGCGAACGCCACAATGTTTGAAAGTGGGAGAAACAGAAGCTGTTGTCCTTGTCAGTGTTATATGATCTTCCATTAAACAGTCCGACACAGTTTACGATTTCATGGCTGATAACATATCGCAAACAGTCTCATTTAACAAGTTATCTTCGGGCAGTAAAACTGTGAATTCCATGATTGCACAGTGAGCGTGCGCGTGTTTTTGTTTCACCACGGTGACTTGAGGGAATTCCCCCTCAGCCAATCCCACAGCCTCGCTTCTTTCTGACCTCATTGTTACAACATGGATGTGTGGACTGAAGGAGACCGGATGACACAAACAGGTGGTGATGTCATCAGTCAGGTGACAGGGAGCGAGACAAGAGGAGGAGAGGAAAAAAAAACAAAAACTGTGGCCTTTTCATTGTGCATTTAAAGACTCGTCTGTGTGGTGAAGAGACGACAGTGGCGTGCTTTGTGAGAGCTGTTGACTGGAAAAAAAAAAAAAAAAAGTGTAGGTGGCAACTGGAGGGAAGAAGAGGAGATATAGTTTTTATGTTTAAGATCACAGCTCATGCCGTGCCAAGCTCTTACTCTGTGGTTTTACCTCCGAGCTGCTGTGCAGGTTATGGCCTGGCAGGAGCACCTGATTTCTGAGCTCAAGGCAAGAGCAAACACATCGAAATGTGTTTCCGCTTGAATGGTGTCGAAGTTCATCTGGTCTAATCTGAGAAAGGCCAGTTGACTCGAACAGCAGCAGCATGTCAAATTTATAGCGTCGCTGGTTATAAGTAGGTTTGAGTGTTGCGTCAAATTGAGCTGTTACTTCCTGCGTCAGAGCTTATGTGCTGACTAAAACAGAGAAAAGCTGATATGCGTACTGTTCTTTAGTGAGTAAAACACCTGCTATCAGCGCAAACACAAACTTTGTTTCTTTGTCTCAAGATAACAAGAATGGCCATCGATTCCCCCCTAAAAATCAAGGATAAAAAGATATTTTGCATCGCGACGGCATGATTCAAAACAAAACCGGCGCCTTTCGACCACACACCACACACAAAGCTCGACATGTTTGCCTGGGCACGGAGCCAAGGCCTTTGCTCGCTGTGAGAACCAGTAGAGCAGCTGCTTCTGGGGGAAACACTTTATCATGTAGATACGCGTGAAGGGATGATCTCTTTTCACACCAGCACCACCCTGTTAGCGTCGTGGTCAATCATCGGTCCACGTGGGAAAGCCTGCCGTGGGTCGCAGCATTTCTCTGCATGTTTGCTCGCCTCCTCTCTCTTTTCTGATGCAACCGCGTGTGTGAGGATGTGCGGCTGCGTTTTCATCATTTTGTTTCAATTTCCTGTCAAATAGATGGAAGATATTTCCACTGAAACCGCCACATGTGGGTTTGCAGTTCTTGTGTGAAATCACCTTATCACAGAGAACGTTTTAGAGTGCCATACACGTAGACATTAAGGTATTAATGTCTCAGAAGTGTAAGACAGAGAGAAGAGAGGAAATAGAAAGGGATGTTGCTCAATCGAACTTTACTTGAGGTTTGAATTGGGAGGTTTCATGCTACAAATTTATCTACCCTCTATCTCTCAACTTAGTGACAGAAATACAATGCAAACTGTGCTAAAGTCTGCTTAGCAGCCAATAAAGATTACATTCATTCAAAAGCCTGCAGTAAAGTGGCAGACTTTTTTGGACTATACAGGAAAACAAACTCATAATTAGAAAAGAAAAACGTGCAATACAAACAGGAGATAAACCCCCAGCATTGCGTCTTGGCTGCCTCCTTGCTTACAGTGGAAGCTGCATTGCACCATCATCAAAAATGTGCAGCTGGTGTGGAAGCAGTAAACAGAGCAAAGGCACTTAGAAACAGGCAATGATACCCCTCTACTCAGTGGAACAGCTTTTTGGACTGATGACAAACCAAACTCAGATAAAACGTCTATTTTTTAAAATTCTCTGTATTACCAGACATGTTGTTTTGCCTAAAAGCAGTAACATGTTCTGACGTTTAGTGTAAGAAATGTCCGTTTGGCCACGCTGCTGTACTGTAATGTTGAAAACACGCTGGTTTATGATTCAAAAAATACAATTTTATTCTGTATTTGAACATACAAAAAAATAACAATGAAATATGCAAAAGAATTGTGGTATAAAATATATATCATTTAAAAGTTTGCAAGTGAGACGGTAATAATACTGGTTATTAATGGTACAGTGACAGAACAGGAAAATGTTATATTTCTGCTAGACAAGAAAAATAAATCTGCTGCCTACAAGTACGGGTGCGTGACCTCAAGTGCCGGACAAACATTTTGTCCAGTGCTCAGGCTCATCTTGAGCTACTAATGCATAACAAACTTCAGGAAATTCAAAGACAGCATAGCCGGTTAGAGGTTATGTAACACAGCAAATGTACAGAAACATGTTGTCTGCTCATCTGTATGACTCATGTCATTAGAATTCAGTTTGTGAGCTTGTTCAGGTTTGTTTCTCTCTCTCTCAGACAGCAATGGAGTTGGAGGTGTCGGCAGACTCGGACCAGAAGGAGCTTCTCCGGCTGCTCATGCCAGATTGGAGCTGGGCACTCATCTTCAGCTTGCAGCCCAGAGACCTCAGGATGTCGAGGAGCTGACGCCGGAACTTCACACCCACGAAGGCATACAGGATGGGATTGAGGCTGCAGTGGAGGTAACCCACGGAGGAGGTGATTATCTTGGCTTTCTCCAGGAATGTTCTGACTCCACAGGTCTCCTGGTTGGTGTTGGAATGGAGTGTGTCCACGATGAGTGTGATGTTGTACGGCGTCCAGCAGATAAAGAAAACCACCACCACGGCCACGATGACCCGGAAAGCCTTCTGCTTTTGGAGGCCCTGGGAGCCACACCGCAGCCGCCGCAGGATGCAGGAGTAGCAGAAGATCAGGATAGCTGAAGGCAGCAGGAAGCCCACGGTGTGGTAGAGCATCCGTGAGGCCAGCCGCCAGACAGCAACTGCCTCATGGCCAAACTTAAGGTAGTTGCGAACACACTCTGTTCTGTTTCGTCTGCCGTCCTTCTCAGCTTTCAAAAAGATCCAGTCAGGGATAGAGAGGAGCAGGGAGAAGAGCCACACTGCCAAGCAGCTGAAATGAACGACCCAGGGATTCCTGCGGGAGTACATCTGGGTAGCGTGGACGATGGACAGGTAGCGGTCCAGGCTGATGCAGGCCAGGAGAAAGATCCCACAGTAGAAGTTGATCTGTGGGTACAAAGCAATCAGCCAAAGAGATTCGAAAATCTTTTTGCAACCAGCTCATCATGCACTTTGATGCAGACTTTAGCGCATCTGTCCCACTTACCGTAAAAGCAGCTCCAGTGACCATGCAGAGGGGGGTGCCGAAGGTCCATCCACTATCTTGAGCAGACTGCACAGCCCACAAGGGCAGTGTGAAGAGCAGCAGGATGTCTGCCACACCCAGGTGGAGGATGAAGGTGTCTGTCACACTCCAGGTCCTGCTCCGAACCAGAACTCCCAGCAGCATCCAGTTCCCAAGGATACCCACAACAAACGCCACAGAGTAGAGAACTGGGATGAACACCGCTTCAAACCTCACGCCCTCCTCCAGGTTGCACACATCACCCCCTTCACAACAATCGTCTTCAAAGGTCAGGTTGTCATAAGTGTAGTTTTCAAATAAGGCATTAAGCTCATCTGCAGACAATGTAAACGCGTCTCCGTCCATCATTGAACTCTGCACAAGAGAGAAAGAAAAGAAGAAATCTATACATTAATTGGATTGAACATTTGACCTGTGCAGTCTGTTGCAACCACATGGGGGTGCTGTGTAGCTTTCAACACCTCTATCTATCTATCAATCAATCTATCTTCTGTATATATGATTTTTAAAGCATGTTTCTCACAGTTCAATCAAATGTTCTGCTCAATACAGTAAAATAGCAAACTCCAGAATCAGACCACATAAGAGCAAGATATTAGTTCAAAGACAAACAAATGAAACAGGGAAAACAAAAGAGCATAGACCAACATCATAAGCATTTTGATGTAAAGGCAGAAGATGTTTTTTCGGTGTGTGAGGAAGTCCTGAGTGCTCTGTTTGCAGTGCACTGTCCATGAAGCAGAATACTAAGCGGGAATATTTTTCTAATAAATAAAAGGATCCTGAAGTCAAAATTCGAACTGCACACGTGCAAAAAGAAGCATGTCTAAAAAAGAAGAAGGAATATTAATTATATGCATTATATTAACTGGCGTCTGTAGTTTGTGTGAATGATCCTTTGGTCATGGCAAATGATTCAAAATCCAAATTGTTTTAACTTCCACGCAACGTTGGCTGTAGCTCCATCAGTGTCTCATCGCTTGAACTTCCACAAAAGGCCACGACGTTTTACTGAATGGCACTTTGATGTAGTGGCATGTTGTCAAGCTACAAACCACATCACAGTCTATCACACTCTGCTAACTAACTGTGAACTAAAGGTGTAAGAACAAATAGCAGAAAGGGGCGAACAAAGATACAAATGAAATATCAAATGTGCTCCATCAAAATTCAACGTATGTTCATCAGGAACTTGTTAATAATTTTAAAATGACACACACGCACGGAACAGGTGCACTGAGAGCAGCAAAAGCAGTTGGAGTGCATTATGCATGTGCCATTCACAGATTTGAATTAAAAATTATAATAAATAATAATAAATTCTATATGTACGTGAATGAAGATCTTCCTGGTAAAGAAATAATGTGTGCATCATGTAGAGAATAAGGCTCATCACTTACCAAACTGAAGCCCTCTGGCAGCACGGTCTCTACCTAGTGATCCACCTTTGCCAATAACGGCATCTGTAGAGCGAATGCAGGAAGCCCACAGACAAGACAGGGCGAGAAAACAGCCTCCCACCACGCATGAGGTGTGAAAACGTTCAGCACTGCACGAAGAGCACCGACGCATCTCATCTGGGAAAATTAGGGAAACTTCTTTTATTGTTGTATTAAAGAGTTTCTGTGATTTAAACCTCACATTTCTATTTTATTTTCTTTAAATATATACGTATGTGATAGTTGATTATTACAACATGAAAATGTGACTGATGACGTTTTTACACTGACAAAGACTTTTAAGACTTTATTTCACTTCAGTTATTGAATCACTGAACAAATCTAAGATCTTGTCTGCATCCAAAACCACAACAGACATTATCTTATTTATTAATTCCCCATGAAGCTGCATTTATTTTTATTTATTTTTATTTATTTATTTGATTTGATTTTTTGCTTTGACTGACTCAAACTTTTCATGCTGCCTTCTTGTCTTGTATTGCTAAAGGTGCTTTACATCAGGGTAAAGATATGAATATGCTGAAAGCGCTGGAAGACGTCACGGTGTGTGAGTATGCTGGTAACTGTTTCAAAGAAGCTGATGAATAACAGTTCTTTGAATTTACCCTGACTGAACATGGAAACACAGTTTCATCCAGTTTTGCATACTGTGTTTCAGAATCTGTTGGCGTTGAAAAGAAGTCCGGCGTGCTGAGTGCTGACTTTGTAGAATATGGTGTGTGCAAATATATTAAGATTAAACTGCATGTTCATTATCATTTCAGTGTCACTGGCAACCTCAAGAACAGTTGCATTTGTTCTGGACTTTGAACAACGGTGTGCAGGAAGTTTTACTTTCGCATGAGACATTTTGCACTATTTTCAGATCACTTTTGTTTTTCAGAAATGCTCTTCAACTTCCTTTATGAACCACATTACAGGCCAGCCACCATCACGCCACTTGAACAGATTCAGTGCATGAATGATCTCTCCTGCGTGTTTCAGGTACTCTTATGTGTACATTAATGCACGTCACTCAGTCGTGTGTGCTCGCAGCTTGCTGGTGCGATGCGTAGAATTTAATTGGATTTTTACTGTAACATTCAATAGAGATGTTGAAGCCATTAATTGCATTTCTGCATGGCACATTTAGATTAGATTAGATAACTTTATTAACCCCCAGGTTTGTCTCCCATGCACGATAGCCAAAGAGATACAAGGTCACAGCAGACAACATATGAAACTGCCACAACAGTAGTAACAGTACAGAGAAACCAGCACATATTTAAAGAAGACACAGAGACTTAGCAAACTGATTAAATGTTAAAAGTAATTACAATGGAGCTATTAATAAATGATCATAAGTAATGCACCTGAAGTCAAGAGGAAACTCACCTTTAAAAGAGACAAAGACTAGCAAAAGTTGCTTTTTTTTGTTTTATTTTTTCAAACAGAGCAATGAAATGTGTGTTATGCTGTTCACCTTTATTCTCTTTCTTGCCAGTTTACAGGAACAACAGTTGTCTTTGTTGTTTTAGTACAGATGTAGTGAAACAGTACAGACACGCAAACACACCAGCAACTCGCTCCCTTTCAGAGTGAGTGAAAATACTGAATGAACTTTTTCTGTTGCTTAACCAGCTTGATCCACTGATCAACAGGTGTCGGTAAGAGGTCAAGATATGCAGCAGTGTGCCAACCATGCAGGCACGGAGAAGACTGCAACATGGATGTAAACAAAGCTGGACAAATACTAAAAGGGGCAGCTGTGCAAATGTTATGAGGATGCACATGCAGGCGACATGTTTGTTAGACCTCCAGGATACACACAGTGCATTCTGGGAATTAATTATGTAAACATAATTCTAGAGTACACCTTAGAAAATTCCTGATACTATTTATATACCTCGTATCAGTGTGAAATCTCTCCGGCCATTTCAGATTAACATCGATCTTCTCCAAAAACCTCAAGACTTTTTCACACCTTTTTTTTTTTTTTTTTTTTTCTCGGTATTGCTCATACGTTTGCATGCAAGCACACTGTCATGCAAATACGACACCTGCGGCAGAATGGGGTTTTAACTGTCTGTCTCCCCCATCTCCAGTGCGAAAGGTTCACAGTGTGTTCCTGTTATTTTCACACCTTTCTTTCCTCTTCTGTTCTGCAGTGTTTATATGCAGTTCTTGTGGTGAGAGATGTTGATGGAAGTGCAAACATCTGGCCATCAAAGTCAAACTGGTGACTTTTTCAGCCCACAACTGGAGAAGAAACACAACTTGAAACTCACTGAATTGTCATTTACACCAATCGTTTTGCATGAAATGGAGACAGCGTGCACGCCTGATGTTTTAGCGTATGGTTGAGCTGTTAAATTGCAGTGTGTTGGACTGGTGGCGTTAAAGTACAAAAAAGCTCGTGTGCCATACAGTTTCTGTTTGTAGGAAGACGATTTATTACTTGAAAGCATAAACTAAGCATGGAAATGTTGATAGCCTCATTGTGGTTTTGAAGTGTATTGTGTCATCTTGATATTGAAAATACATTCGGTTGACAGGCATGTGCAGCATCTGTGTGGCTGCTTCTGAGATTTTAGCCTTTGAGACTTTAAACAGACTTTAAAACTAGACTAAACCCGTTGTCATAGGCCTTTCTTCTCCTGACTATATAAGTGTTAGATGGGAAAAGGGTCTTTATTTTGCATCACCACCTGTTAAAGCGTCTGTGTGGTGACCCTACTTTTAGGATCTGTCTTAGACTATGAAACTATGGAACATGTCACTTGAGGAACTGAAAGGAAGAAAAAAACTCAGCTAGTTTTAATTCCTATAATCTTGTACTGTTGTGTCGGACATCACGTTGCTCAGTATGAATAGCGACGGCAGCATTTTACACAGCCGGTTGCAGACAGTGTGCCAATAGAACACCTACATTCACAGTTCAGTCAACTTCCTGTAAGGATGGTGTTGAGATAAAACAAAAAAAATGAATGAGTGTTCATGACATAAAGAAACAGAATATAAATTAACCTTGAGAAGATTTTCCTTTCATTGCTGTTTGAACACTTGCTGTTTCTGCCCTTCAGTTTGAACCCTTCCTTCCTTTTGCAGCATCTGGTTTTGATGACATTGTAGGTTAGTGTGCCACAAACATCAGAAACCAAATATGATGCAGATGGTGGTACACCACCGCAATGTTTCAGTCAATCTGGTTGTTACAAGCTTCCTGATTAATGACAGTCTGATCTCCTGTGCTGAGATTAAGCACTCCTCGTCACCGGCTACCAGCAGACTGGATTCATGTAGTTAGTTGTATGATAATTAACCAAGACTCCATGTTTTTTTTCGACTTACAACAATCCAGTGTACAAATACATCTCATGCCCCCCCCCCCCCCCCCCAAACCCATATAACCACAAAAAGAGAGATAAACTGCAATTCAGTAAGTCAATAATGTGGTTTCATAGAGATAAAATCAAGAAAATAAGTGAAACAACATGAATAAAGTAAAGATGGAGAACATAAAATCCATTCACATGCTGCCACCTCACCCCTAATCTTGTGCACTTATTAAAAAAAAGTACTTTATTAATCCTGCATTGGGGAAATTTTTTTTACCCTGTTGTTTCGTATTACATGCACACACATGCACACACACATAGGGTCTAGGCCCTAGCAGTTAGGGGTCCAATGCCTTGCTCAGGAGCACCTCAGCAGCGCACCTCCCGTTCCTGAGCCAAGTCCATGTCACCTGAGCTACTGCAAATAAATAACTAAAACCAATATATCTTTCATACGTAAGCCAGTATTTTTTGTCACATTTGCATCATATCAAAGGTGGATTTTTTTGTTTAAATGTGTCACATTGTCAGGAATTTTCCTGATGTCTGTGTAAGTGAAGGGGAGTCGATTGTTTTTATGTTGTCTCACACAGTTTTTGCTCTGACTTTTCACCTCTGCTTACAGCCACTATAACTTGTCTGCTCTTAAAGATGATTCAGACATTTCAGGGTGGATGGAGGAGTTTTTGTTTAGGGATCGGAGGCAGATGTTGTAGTATTTAACAAGCATTTCAACCTTTTGGCTTCAAATGTACTAAAAACTAAGGACTAGGTGGCTCAGCGTGGAATTTCAGCTGTGGACTATGTTGTGTATTAACATTGTTCTCTTGTTATAGGACTCTTGACTGAGCAATTAACTTATTTTTAGGTGCATCTACTGTATGTGTGGTCTAGTTTTAAGCTGGGCTCTGATGCTTACATGTAATTGTATACTGCAATACAGATAATCAGGATAGAGCACAGTTTTTTGGGGGAAACTCTGTTCATCCATTTACAACACAATGGCTGAATACACCAGGAGATATTAAAAGGCTATTAGCGGTATTTTAAAATCTCTTGCCACTTGACAAGTCTACATAGTTTCACATCTGCATTGTCAGATCCTCCCAGTGAAAACATTTCTTCAATTGAGATGTGTCAGTGTGAGTGCCAGTTTAGTGTTTTCGCAAAGCATTTGCCCAAAGGTAAAACACCCACATTAAGATCGCAAAACATCCCCTGCTGTAAAGCCCCAAGGCAGGGACAGGCTCACACGGAAACAGATTTGTGCAACTTAAACTGTTTTAAGAGAGAACCCTCAGCGCGCTTGTGGATTTCCTGTGTGACATTTGCTGCTGTGACTATCATAAATCATATTATCACCTTCTATATTTCAGCAGAGCAGCAAGCACAGTTTATCAAACATGATATAAATACTGAGTGATTTGTGCTTGATAGGAACAAGCACGAACGACAAGGATGAACTGACTGAAGTGTAGCTTCATGCGTTTTGTGCTTGCGGTGCAGAGCTCACTGCTTTGTGACGGGAATAAACTCAACATCTTCAAATCAGTAGTGGTGTTGCATATTAGAGCTGCACCACTGAAAAGCCTGATACTACTATCACACTGACATCACTTTGCATGAGTACCATGCAAGATGTAGACTTTGATTAGAGAGGCGAATATACAAACTCATGAGGGAATAAATATAGAATTCCTTTTGTGAGCCCTGTCCATTATTTTGGGCTGTCTGAGTTTTAGTGCATAATATTGCCAAATTTCAACAGCCTGTGTCATGCCCACTCGTTATGGCCTCAGGTGGCATCACATACACAGTCCAAGGCAACGGACATGGATCTATCTGAGCTACACTCATGCTTTATGTTTTGAATGGTTGCAAAGATTTGTTAAGGGACAAACACAAACAAACATCTCACATCCATCACACCTGATGTCATGGTTACTTTGCATGTGATTTGTTTGGGCTGTTTTGTTCTTGCCAGGTAACAGGTGGTCACATTGGTCACAGTGTTACATAATGTCACCGTGGCTCCATCTGCTGGAACGTGCAACCCCAGAACGCTGCGTTCAGTAAAACGGCCTCTGTATGAATAAACTTCACCACATCTATGTGGGCCACTCGTGAGATGACTGAGATTTTGTCTTTTTTTTTTAAACAGTATGCACATATTTGCATGAATGTAAGACTTTGTTGCAAAATACTCTTCAATTTTTGTGAGCCAAATAATGCATGAGGATTTAAAAAGTTGTGGTCTGAAAATTGGCACATGTAATATCAAAAGCAGCCACAGGAAACAGGAGTGAGACGCTGATAACAGAAAGATTTTGATCTAAACGGCTGATCAAAGGCTTAAAAAAGCCATCTAATGCATTCTGCCCTAAAAGAAGAAATATTTTATTACATGAGCTGCAGGATGAATAGAAATAACACAAGTCAGCTTCACCCAGTGAATTTTCAAGAAGCCCGGTTAGAGAATCCAGATGGTGCCTTCATTCACTGTGCTGTGCTGAGAGAGGAGCAACTGTTGAGTTATCTGAGACCAGCAGGAACACAGCTTGGCATGGTCTTCACCGTGCAGGCATTAACTATACTGGTAAGCTCAGGGCCGTGTTTGTTTGTTACTCTTACTATGGCTGAGACCCTTTTTTCTCCAGGACCAGGATGTACAAACTGACAAAACATTCAAAAAAAATCTATGCAAAACATAAAATACTTTAAGTGTCGTCAAAAAGTGAGTTTAATAAAACATCTGGGTTTGTTCAAGTAAAATGTACAGCACATGAAAAGTCATGACCTGTGAAACCAATGTCAATGTGGAGAGTAAAAGTGTGTCTCTGAGCTGTAGTTAATGATGTCAGCTGACATTGTAAATGATTTTAAGTTTAAATAAAGGTTTGAATGAATTATAACACCCTCTCTCTTACAGGTGTGCGGACCAGTGTAGACGTGTGCTCACCTCCACAGAAGAAGCGATCATAATAATTTCCGTCACGGCCTCCAGGTCCAGTAGAGGGCGGTGTTGCACAAACCCTGGTCAGTGCTGTTGCGACACTGAGACGCGGAAAAGAAGTGCGTGGGACGGAAAGAGACCGACAGAGCCTTGAGATCGAACACTTCGTGGGTTTTTTTTTACTTCAAACCTGTCCTCGATCCTGTCTTTTCGTGTTTTGAGTGACGTCTTGACGTATCACGCAGACAGCTGTGTGTTTTTTCCGCAGACATTCGTCAGTTTGGGGTTTTGTCAAAAGCGAAAGTACAGTGAGGAGGGCCCGTGAAGACATGGCTGACAGTGTGGACGAAGACATGCCGGAGGAGCCTTTTGCTCTCCAGCAGGACCTGACCTGCCCCGTGTGTCAGGGCATCTTCCGGGACCCCGTGCTGCTGCCGTGTACCCACAGCTTCTGTCGGGAGTGTCTGCAGAAGAGTTTGCGGTTCAAGCGGGCTTGTCCCTTGTGCAGGGTGGCGTTTGAGGCGGGCCAGGACATCTCCAACCGCGCGCTCCGCGACGCCTGCGACACCTTCCTCAAGTATCCCGAGTTGTGGCCGAACCAGAAGCGTAGCAGTGGGGACGCCTGCAACCTGCACCTGAAGCCGCTGAGTCTGTACTGTGAGAAGGACGAGGAGCCGGTGTGTGTGGACTGTGTCAGTCTGCACAACACACACAGGCTGTGGCCGCTGCTGGACGGAGCGACGATATGTAAGGTAGACATATTCCCTGAAGAGACACACGTTTTCCTCCATGACACACAGCCTCAGTTTAATGTCTGATTACAGCTTAATATTTATTAACATAAATTAACATCAAAAAATTGTTATGCTTAATAACATAAAGCGTTATGTGCTGCTTTTTCACCCTGCAGAGGGAGCTGAGCTTCAAAGTCCAGATTTTTGAAAAGAAAGTGGAGTCACACAAGAAAATGACGCACAAACTGAACAAAGCAGTGGAATACATCAAGGTAAAGTTACTGTCACGTCTCACGTTGTTCATCCAGCTACAAGAACCTTTCACACAGTGCAAACAGACAGCACGAGACGCACAAGGCACTACAGACCGCGCTCATTTTATTTCACACACCTGCCATAAGAACTGTCTGTTCCCTGACTTAACGCAGTGTCAAGCCGAGCAGGCGGAGAAGCAGATCAGGCAGGAGTTTGAGAGGCTTCACGAGATGCTTAACAGAGAAGAACGTCTGCGTCTCAGTGCCCTGGCTACTGAGGAGGAGCAGAAGATCGCAGCCATTCAGGAGCTGATTGCCAACACGCAGAAGGACGTAGTCGCTCTGAATGAGCTCATTGAGACTCTGAAGAAAGAGATGGGCAATGAGGATCTGCCCCTCGTGCAGGTAAGAGAAGGCAGCTCGTCCCCGACGCTGATAAGCCTGTACCAGGTTTTGTCGCTGATGTTTATGCGTTTTCAGGACTTTTACTAACCGAATCTCAATTTCTCTCTCTTCTATTTTTAGAATTTCCAGAATTTAAAAAGACAGTAAGTAACTGCAAAAAGTCACTGTGCTGTAAAATCTGTGAGCGTAAATATCCACTGCAACATACCAGGAAGTACATTTCGCCAAATATTAATCACATATTTGCATGATTGTTGGATATTTCAACTTCATTTTTGCATAGTCACAGCATAGTTTACACGTTTCTGTCATTTATCTCTGATGAAGATCTGCATGATCCAGGTTTCTGCTGCGTTTTGTTGATTTAAAGCGTCTCTTGGCGACTTCACTTCACCATCTTCCTGCTGTCTTTGCTCTAGAGCCCAGTGGACTCGTGAAGACCCTCACCTCTCTGACGACTCTCTTTTGAATATGGGAGACCATGTTGGTGCTTTAAGCTTCAAGATCTGGAAGAACATGCAGGCCCACGTCAAATACAGTAAGTAAACATAACACAACACTGATGTGGGCCAGAGGCATGAGGTCGAGGGGGACCAGTGGCCCCATCTCTACCTCATACTTGTGGTGCTCTTGATTGGACCACACGCCAGTCTTCAAACTCAGCCTTCATTTGACCTCAACAACACACCTGTTCACTTTTAAGACTGCATCTCAGGCATATAAACACCTGGCAAAGTACTCAAAGGCACATCTGTGGTTCTTCCTGCTACAGTTTCACAATGTGAAACAATACCAGCCACACTGTATCGACGGGTAAGTGGGCCCTGTGGTTTTAAGGACTGGGAATCGTCACCAGAGTTGGACCTGTTGGTGTTCCTTTGTTCCATATGTTTGATATTGAGTGATCTGGGCAAACACTGCCTTGATATACCAGCATTCTTCCACCTATAAGCACTGTGGCTTGAAAGTCTTTGTCAGTATATTCAACAAATGTTAGCGATAAAGCATAGTTGCATCTCGTCCCTTTCTGTGTGCAGATCCTGTGGTGTTGAACCCGAACACGGCCTCTCCGTGGCTGTGCTTGAATGAGGACCTGACCAGTATGAAGGAAAGCCCAGAGCGGCTGATCACCCCTGACAACCCGGAGCGCTTTGATCCCTGCGTCTTCGTCCTGGGTGTGGAAGGTTACACCTCTGGGAAACACAGATGGGACGTCATTGTTGGTGACAACCCCAGATGGATTGTGGGAGTATGCAAAGAATCGGTGGCCCGTAAAAAGAAGTTCACGGTCTCTACGAGCCGCGGCGTGTGGTCCATAGGACTGAGCAAGGGGGTGTATACTGCCTTAACACCCGAGCGCACAGAGCTGCAGGTGCAGCAGCGTCCCGAGAGGATCCGCGTCAAGCTAAACGTAGAAAAGGGAGAGGTGTCATTTTGGGACGGGGCAACAGCAAAGCACCTGGTCACTTTAACACACAAGTTTGATGAGAAGATTTTCCCCATTTTTGGCCCTGGGCTTCATACTACGCCAATGATTCTGGCTCCAGGAAAAATGGCTGTACACACCTCATGATGAGCCAGTCGGGTGGTTGGTTTTCAGATCAAATGCTTTTTTAAAAGCAAGATAAACTCATCAACACTTTACCAGCCGGACGAGGATGAATTCAGAATCTATGTAGAACATCGACATCAATCAGTCTGCCAAAGAGAAGAAAGGAAACAATAAAATTGTTAAATGGGACAAAAAATATAATGAGATTACCAAAAGAATATTAAAGACAGTAAAAGCTTCCCAAAAATTACGTTTTAAGAGATTTAAATCAAGTCAAAAATCAGTATATTTCTTTATGCTTTATAATAAATATAAAGTATAATGCAGAAGAAAGAGAGGCTGGGACAGGTGGAATGGGTGATTTTCAAAGAAATGTGCCTTAGCTGGAGGAAGAAGCTTAGCTGCTAACTGGGTGCATTTGGCTTACGTTGCATTTTCTCGTCTTCTTGATGCTGTGATTTTGGAAGACCAGCGACCACATTGAGGAAGCTTATAGGGATCCGAAGAAAGCGGTTATTTAGTATCCTGATCTGCATTGTGAGTTTTTTGAATCGAAATTATCCATTTATACCTGGAAAATGTGCTTTAATTCACCGCTTTACTACACTGATATGATATTGTTGATTCTGCTCAAATGCTGTCCTCTGTCGAGTTTTTCCTGCGATGGTTTGTTGGTTTTAGGATCATTTTATCAGGTTGCTGTTCATCACTGCAGAGTGTGGCAGGATGGATGTACTACAGGCTCTGAATCTTTATATGCACAAATCTGAATATGCCGCCTCCATATGAACACTTGCTCAATAAAGTATGTTAAAATCAAATTTGTTTTGTTTCATGAATTACAACCACTGAAAACTATTCCTTGACAGTTACAATCAAAGGAAATGCACTTTGGGCACAGGTTTGATTGAAGATCACACAGAATGGCCTTCACAGACTGGACAAACTATATGAACATTACCAAATTTATTAGAGTTAAAAAGGCTTTGATTTGTTCTCACCATGTAGGTTTATTTACATTAATATTCCTAACATATCGTTAATTATTGTCTGTGTGGTTTACTATATCCAGATGTTTGAACGTTATTCCTCGTCTCCACTAGATGGCAGTAGTGGGAAAGGCCACTCGCGGCGCCGTCTTTTGTGTTGGCAACCATCGTTTACTGCTCGCCAGCCATAAACACCAAAACAACGGGCATCTGTCTGGACACCTAGCAGCAGGAGTCGCGTCGACACTTTTAAAAGGCGTCGTTGTTAGCTAGCAACGTTTCCTGCTAGTGTAATGGTCGAGTTTTGGAGGCATAAGTCCGTAAATAGACGTTGATTAAGTACTGATAAGAATGACTTATCCAGGTAGATTCTGCAGCCGCTGACGATTGCGCATCTGGATTTGGCTGAGCCGCTATTGCTAGCTGGCGAACAAGCTAGCAGACCGCTGTCCTCTGCAGGGATTCCGAATCAGTGGCTACTAGCTAATTCAGCTAGCTGTCAGTCCAGAGCTAGTACTAACGATAAGTTAGGTAATGTGGTAGCTCGCATTAAAGGGTCACCGAAAATGTAAATTGCCATGAAGCCAAAGAGACGGGAACTGGTGAGTACGATTATGCAAATGTACAAAGAACTAGCCAGCTAACGGCCTCTGGCCATTGACGGCGTTCGGTCAGCTATCTTAGCTTAGCAACTCTTTACGTTAGCATTGTTGTGATTGCCTGCGTAGAGCTCCTTGTTGCCGTAACTAGGTGGTTTATCCTTTAGCTTCTTAGCTATAAGAAATGCAATAAATAACCAGTAGTGTAGTAAAGTATTGTTTGTGTGTAACGCTGCATGTGTTTAAACCTTCGTGTAACAGTTCAGTTATATTGGTGCGATGGGTGCACTGGTAACGTTAGTGAGTGAGCTAACGTTACTGTACATCGTAATAACGTAAACAGCGTTAGCTTCATCAGAACCAGGAGCTGCCTCTGAGTCATGTAATGCACACCAAGCATTTTAATTTGTCCTCCTTTAAGTCTTAAATTCTGCATCTTAAACGGCATTGCAGTTGACGCAAGACTCATGCATACTCCAGCTGAAACCTTGCCTGGGATCAGGCAGCAGAATAGATCAATGCAAACGGACAGGGGACTGCAAGGGCCACACGAATCTTTTTGACCATTACATTTCCACAGGAATGATCATCTGTGCCTGTCAGCACAGTTCTTTGTCTTGTGAGGTCGATCAAGTGAACCTAATGATATTTCGATGGTTTGTCTGCATCATTTTGGTGGTAATGTATGTATCTGGACCGACACCAAATGATTTTCTGTCTCCTCTTGCTTTCCTTCATTCAGGCGGTGCCAGTGATGGCCTCCCCTGTCCCTGTCTTCTTCATCCTGGTGGTTCTGCTGTTGGCTGAGTCACCTGAGTGCCAGGCAGGGGACTGTAAAGGCCACAGGCAGGTGTTGAGGGGACCACCAGGCTACGTCACAGATGGGCCAGGAAACTACTCTGTCAATGGGAACTGCGAGTGGCTTATCAAAGGTATAATTAGTTAAGATATCCTGTGCACAGGAAAGTTGAGCATGAAACAAGTAACAGCCAATTGTCATTACACTGAAGCTGTACTCACACATGCACAGTTAGCCTGAACTTTTCCAGCCGTTACCTGGACATGTGTTAACACAAATGTCCAAATCAGTTGAATCAGACATTAATCAGATTTTAACCTGCCAGCTCCCGAGTATAAACTCCATGTAATGTCCGATTTAGCCCATGTGTGAGTAGAGCAGGCCAGTGTTTGGAAAACTCACAGCCAGCGAGTGGGCGTGTTGTTGATGTTGCAGCTTGAAACGCTTTTCCACTTGCCTGTATTACTTTTCACTCTTTTGTTGATATTGTGGATGCATCCAAATACACGTCGTATTGATATTAATGCAGAAACAGTCATGATTCCGACTCGATGCTCGTCTTTCCGCGCACTCTCCCCAGGTGGCACCTCTCTCCTGAACCAAATGGAGTATTTCCAGCAGGATGAGAACACGCCTCCTGTCGTGTGCCACCTGTGTGAAAGATGTTATTTGCAGTTCATATGAGAAAATGTCTTGATATTTCCAACCTTTTGTATATCTTTCAGCTCCCAGCAACAGTCACCGCATTGTCTTAAACTTCACCTTCATGGACACAGAGTGTACCTATGATTACCTGTTTGTGTATGATGGAGACTCCTACCAGAGCCCCCTCCTAGCCAGTCTGAGTGGCAACACCCTGCCTCAACCTATTGAAGCCAAGTCTGGGAAGGTAACCAGTTAAGACATGATGAAAGAAATTCTGAAGCATTCTAAAAATGGCACATGTTAACTTTATGTCTGTTATTTAATTTCCTTTTTCCAGATGCTGCTTCACCTCTTCAGTGATGCGAATTACAACCTCCTGGGCTTCAATGCAACCTACACCTTCTCTTTGTGCCCTGGAGCTTGTGGTGGTCACGGCCGCTGTGATCCCTCGACATCAAAGTGCCACTGCCATCAGGGGTGGGGAGGAGCAGCATGTACAGCCCCTATGTGCTCCCAGGCTTGTTCTGTGAATGGCCAGTGTGACAAAGTAAGAGTAGGGAGAGGTTTAATGAACACACAGAGTAAATGGTCTTCAGCCAAAGGCTCAGTCACCCTTCCCTGAATAAGCCTTAATTATTCCAGTTGTGCAGTTTATTGAAGCATTGATTAATGGTCTTAAGCTATTGTTATTCTCCATGTTTTGTCTCAGAAAGGAGAGCGCTGTGTGTGTAACCCAGGCTTCATGGGTCACAGCTGCCAGCTTGCTCTCCATGATGACAGTGGGGCCGGGCAGTGGTGGCGCGTGAGTGAGGAAACCCCCTACACACCTCCCAGGATGGGTTCTGCTGGCGTGTACCTGTCCTCAACTGGAGCCATGTACTTGTTTGGCGGTGAGATTGACATCGAAGAAGCGACACCCTAACCTTATTTTAGATTTTAACCAACACCAATACTGCTGTCTTCATTTTACCCATGGTCCCTTAAATGACTTGTACTCTTCTGTTTTATCTGGCTGTGTTTTTGATGATTAATGACGAGTGATCATTTCTTCTTCTCCTCCAGGGTTTGACCTGAACAGAGCTCTCGTTGACTTGATCAAATATAACTTCACTTTAAACCAATGGGAAAGCAGGTCTTATGGTCACTCTCCTGTAAGTGTTGTGGATATTCACATGAACACACACACACACACACACACACACACACACACACACACACACACTCACCTGCTCTTGCATCTCATATACTGTTAACATTTGTGCAGGTTGGTTACTATCAACCTTCTGCAGTAACCTGATCTGTTAGATGTCGCGTAAACAAGATGTTTTCAGAGAAACAGAGAAACCTTGTTTCTTTGCAGGGATGAAAGGAAACACGATTAATTGTAGCAACTAAGTGTAGCAAGAAAAGTCAAGCTGAAATGTTACAAAGTTGGTTTCCACAGCTGAACACAGATCTTTTGTAAAATACAAATGTACATTGTTCTCATTATGGAGCCTGTCCTCTTTCTGTGTTGTTCAGTCCAGCATCATGTGACAGATAAGCTTCAAATATGCCTGAAGTGTGTGTGTGAATGTTCTGTAGCTTTTATAGTGATCAGGTTATCGCAGAGCGTATGAACGTGTTGCCTTACTTCCCGATTTCTCTCAATTACCCGTTTTGCCTGAACGTGTGAACACAGTCAGTGTTAATATCACTTCTCCCTTTTATATTTGACTTTTCCTTTTCATTCACGTCCTTCTTGCACTGTTGACAGATGGCTCGTCATTCCCACACAGCTGTAGAGTGGACGGGTAATATGGTTATCTTTGGAGGAGAGCTAGCCAATGGCTCCCTGGCCAATGATGTCTGGATGTACCGGCCGCTCCAAGATGACTGGCAGCAGCTTGGCTTTTCAAATTCACATGGTGCTCCTAAACTGGCCAATCACGCTGCAGCTGTAGTTGACAATTATCTCTATGTGTTTGGAGGTGGGTTTCACATTATATTGTAACCTTGCAGTGTGTGTTTGGATTGACTAAGATTGATTCGTTGAGAAATTGTACTTAAGCAGCATCTTTCCTTTTTTCCTCTCCTTATCTCCCAGGTCGCACTGAGGAGGACATGTTTTCCTCTTCCCTGTATCGGTTTGAGTTGCATGGCTCTGGACGGTGGGAGACCGTACAGCCCACTGGTGGGAAGCCCCCAGCCACCGCTGGCCACTCGATGGTGTTCCACAGCCCATCTGGGACACTGCTGGTTTACGGAGGCCACAGGCCTACCACTGCTAGGTACACACCCTCTTGCACATGAGCATAATGGACACAGTAATACACACACAGTCAGAAAGAGGAAAATACACGTGGCGACATTTTATACTCACTTCTCCATCTGTGGTTGTTAATGAGGAAGGGGAACAGTTTGCATCCTAGTTTCAGAGTGTATCTGCTTGGGGACTGCAGATGTGACATTTCAGTCTATTCCTGTACACACAGCATGAGCAGAGTTTACCAGACAATTTTAGGAAATGCTCCAGAGCCCATGTAGTAATGAAAACAAAAGAGGTGAACCTCGCTGCATCCTCGCTTGTGAACGACTGAGTCTTTCCAGGATGCTCCTTTCATACCCATCACGATACTATCACCTCAACCTGTTCACCTGTGGAATGATCCAAACAGGTGTTTTTGGAGTGTCCACATCTTTCCCAGTCTGTGAAACATGTTGCTGCATCAGATTCACAATAAGCAGATATTTACAAAAATCAGTGAAGCTGATGAGGTAAAATATCAAATATATTGTCTTTGCACTGTTTTCATTTGAGTCAATGTCAAAAAAGATTATCAAATTATCTCATTCTGTTTCCTTTAGGAAAACTCATTAAATCAAGTACTCCAGTACAGAAAGATAAGAAGGAAGGAAGTGAAGGGAGAAGTAATTTGAAATAATAAAACAACTCGTTACCCAGAGAACATTTTAGAGAATAATCCAACAAGTGAATAAAAAAAATGAACAGCATCTTTTCTAAATGCTTAAAGTACCTTATTTTTCTAAGGTTTAGTGTGAGGGTGAACAACACCGACGTGTTCCACGTGGGCAGGCGTTTTTGGACATCGTTCCGTTCCCGTTTCCCAGCGACAGGCCCCAGAGAGAGAGCTTTCCACTCGGCAACTGTCATCGGAAACTACATGGTAGTCTACGGTGAGCGCTGGGAAAACGAGTAGACATAATCCATTTTAATCAGTGCAGTCCTCTGTATATTTATCTGTCTTCTTCCTGCCTTTCTCTCCCAGGGGGGAATGTACATATTCACTATCAAGAGGAGAAGTGCTATGACGAGGAGATCTTCTTTTACCATCTGGGCTGTCACCAATGGGTGTCTGCTGGGGAGAGATGGTTACTCGGTGAGTTCCTGTAGACTGTCTCCTGTCACAGCTCACACACACACATGGTTGTGTATCTGCACCCACAGTGCCAACAAAACTTTCATTTTTGTTTCGAAGGTGGTGATGCTGTGAGGGGGCGTTACTCGCATGTCGCTGCTGTGATGGAGGGACGAGTGCTGCTGGTTGCGGGCGGTTACAGTGGTGTTGCTCGTGGGGACTTGGTGGCTTACAAAGTTCCGCTGTTTGTCAGTAGTGATCAAGGTGACAGGGTGAGTGAAAGTCATAAACCAAGAGACCAGGAAGTCACATCGTAGTCATATCAAATGAAGCTGTGTAGAGACTGAGAGGAGGAGGAAAAAAGAGCTCTGTGTGTTTGTGTGTTGCCTTACCAGGACGCTGTTTGTGCTGAGGCGCTGGATGAAAGTATGTGCCTTAAGAACCCAGAGTGCAGCTGGTGTGAAGGCCGCTGTCGAGAGTACCAGCCCACTAATCCGGTAACACTTCCCTTTGCACAGCCTACTAGTTGTTATATCTGTTCCCACATTGTGAGACAACCAAAACATTTGTCTCGCTTTGATGTGTTGGTATAAATATCAGTCAGGATTACTATTTCAATGTTTGATCCCTGTTCATCATCCACAGTGTGGCAGCACCGGCTGCCTGGGCCTGGCTCGCTTCCTGTCTGATTGCCAGTCCTGTCTGGTGTTCAGCGGCACCCCAGCTTTTCTGGCACGTGCCCCTGGGGAATTTGGCTGGTGTGTTCAGAATGAGTCCTGCCTACCAGTGTCAGGTGAGACCCAGGGAGGGAGGAAGGAGGGCAGAAGAGAAGGGCTGAGCCTCAGATTGAAAAAGGGATGTTGGGAGTTGACATGGGAGGGACTAGACTTATGTTGGGCGTGTTTCAGAGATCGAGCACAGTGACTTGACTACACTCAGCTGGGATTGGACAGGCCACTCAGACCATGATTTGATTCGCCTGTGCAATCGCGTATTTCCTTTGGTGCAGCGAGGTCATGTCGTTTTACTCTTTTTGAACACACGTCACGCAGAAGTCGCAGATCAGACTCGTTTCAGTACAGTAGTGCACTTTAGGAAACTGCTGTATTATGAGATTTTCCGAGGTCAGATGTGTTCTTTGTGTGCTGACCTCTCCCTCTCGGTCTCACAGAGCGAAGTGCGTGCCGTGTGGACCAGATCTCAGGAGCGTACGGCTGGTGGGGGGAGCGTACCCTTTTCCTAACCTCCCTCCACTCCTGTCGCACCGAGAACTATGTCCCGGGACTGCACCTGCTCACCTTCCAGCACCCCCGCAACGACTCCCAGCCTGACAAGGTACGGAGTCCAAATCTCAAGTGCTAACTGTGCTAGTTGTGGTTGTACCTACTTCCCTCTCTGCCTATACTTATCCCTCCTTCCTCCCTCCAATATTGCTGTGACACGTTGACTCCACTGCAGTTCTCCAACTGGAATTTTCTGATTGTTTCTCTTTGCTTCTTCATTTCTGCCTTGTGCTGTTGGCTTTTTTAACTTCTTGACTCAAGTCCTCACTTCTCTCTTTTTTGTTCTCTTTCACTGTCTGTTTTGCAATTGGCTCGTAGAGAAGAGTCCTTTTTCAAGTAGTTTGTCAAACTTGTGGAGCAGTTTGTAGAGAATAGTGCTTCTGTTGATGTGTTTCCACTCCCATCCATCCTCCACTGTCCTCCATCCTCAACACCCCTTCGCCAGGTGTCCATCCTCCGCAGCACCACCATCATCCTTAGCCCCACCACAGAAATGGACGTAGCCCTACAGTTCAGGGGCTTCATCCACCCATTGTGGGGAGCCCCTCCACCCGCACCCGCTCCTACCGAGACTGTCTCCATGTGGGCTCGCATCCAGAGGCTCCACTTTGAGGCTCGAATGGCATCCGGGCCCAACTCCAGCCAACTGGTGAGATGAAGTGCATATACACACTTCAGATTGTGTTTTTGTTTATTATTACTCTAATTTTAAAACAAATTGCTCTTGTGAAATTGGAAAGTATTGACAAGCAGGGTTTTAGTTTCAGTAATTATCATTTTGAAAATCTGTTGATGTCCAACATATTTACATCTCTCTAGTCCCCTGTGTTTTAAATGAAATAACTGAAGTTACTTATTGCCATTTAATATTATTTTCCTAAACATTTCTCCACTTTGTCTTTATCCCTAATTCTCTATGCGTCTTTCAACAATCGGAGCAGGAGGTGGTGGGTCGTTGGGCAGCCCAGCAGGAGAAGGAGTTGAAGCTGCTGGCTCGCACGGATGGGAGCAGACTGTTCTCTAACCTGACCAGGGGCAACCATTACCTCGTTCAGGCTGAAGGATACCTTAACAACTCGGGCTCAGGACAGACCAGTGAGATGGCCCTGATCTGGAACAGAACTTTGCCTGGAGGGAGTGTGAGTACCTGTGCTTCTCTACAAAAGCAAAGCGTTCTAACCTGCATAAGCTCTTGCTGTTCTTGCACATGTCTGTCGTTTTTATGCACAATGAGTTTCCCTCAGTGGAGACAAAGCATCTTACCTCATATCCTCTTTTCTCTTTTCTAATCTAGGAGATCTCCTTCCTGTTCTTGGAGCCTTTCCGTTCAGGTTCCTGCTCGGGGTACATGTCTTGTCTGGCCTGTCTGTCAGACCAGTCTTGTGGCTGGTGCCCATCTTTGTCGCGCTGCCTGCTCCGGGACAGCCCAGACCTGGAGCCCTGCCCGGAGGCAGAGAAAGGGGAAGGCAAGGGAGACGGTCAGCGCCATCTGCTGCTGGCACCCCAGCACTGCACCCTGTGTGAAGAGTACAGAGACTGCTCTGCCTGCACTCAGGTATATTACAGATGTCAAAAGGTTTTAACAGTGCTGCTCTGTCACTGATAATATATAGATTCAATTAGAGCCACTGTATTCCTGACTCATGCAAAGCTATCTTTGGCTGTAGGATCCTTACTGCGAGTGGCAGATAAACTCCAGCAAGAAAGGCGACTATCAGTGCAGTCGACGGGGAAGACTAGATGGATCCATACGTGACCCAAGGGGGTGTCCTAAAGTCTGCAACCAGTGAGCTGAAAAACTGTATTTTTAGTACAGATAAATACACATCAACAACAACAACAACAACCTACAGCTCAGCCTCATTGTCCTCCTCTGGTCTTCTTTTTGTCTTGCAAAGGAGAAGGACGTGTGGTGAGTGCCTTTCTAACTCCAGCCAGTGTGCATGGTGTGAGTCAGCCCAGGCCTGCTTCTATTTTGCTGCCTACCTCACAAAATACCCCTATGGAGAGTGCAGGGACTGGTATGACAGGTAAAATGAGGACCTTTTTAAGACTTTCTTTGTTTTATTTTAGCTGAGCATTAACACAGAATAACTGAGCAGTTGCAGTAGCACATACCTGCTTTCCTGTTTTGACTACAACTTGGACACATGCAGTAGTGCTCTCACATTTCTTTGATTAAATATAAAAAAATAAGCTGTGCGAGTATAATTAGGGATATTTTGTCAGTCAGCTGAGCCTGAGATCGATAATCTAATGTCCTTTCTTAATTCTCTTGCTCGTCAGCGTTCATTCGGTTCCCCAGTGTAAGCAATGCTCAGCTTTAAACACGTGCACAGACTGCCTGCGGACGTTCCAGTGTGGCTGGTGTGGTGACTACAACAATCCCACAATTGGAAAGTAAGTCTAACAAACATAACAATACTTTGATGAGTGCACTGTACGGAGAAACTGCACATAGTGCCAACAGGCCTGAATTGAATGACGAATTGTTCTTAGAATCAAATTACTGATCTGTTATTTCCATGTTTTCCCATCACATTTTTAGATGTTTGAGGGGAGACTGGGCAGGAATGGACGACCCTCTGGTTTATAACTGCAGCGTGGCTGTGGCTGAAGCACGGGCTGCAAAGTAAGATATCTCCTATTACATTTTCATGACTTGATACAGCAAGCTGTTGGAAAGCATGTGACTTAACTCAGACCCTTAACTTGTTTTTCATAATACAGTTACTCCAATATAATGAGAGCAAAACACATTAAAAATTGAGTGTAAAACAATAATTATAATTTATGGCTGGGTTTTGCTTTTGGGAACCTTCAGATAACTTAAACTAAATCCATATGGATGGATAAGGGGATATAGTATACTGGTCTAACTTCACATTTACTCCCCCAGCCCTGAGCCCCAGACCTCTGCCCCGCCTCGACCCCTGGAAATGGAGATGGAGCTGGAGCACTTTGATGACGAAGATCAAGATGCAATCTGGTCCTACCCCACCTGCCCTGATGTAGAGGAATGCAGGCTGGGTCTCCACAACTGTCACCCCTTTGCCACCTGCATCAACACTCCCACCTCCTACGAGTGCCACTGTGAGAGAGGATACACGGGAGACGGCACGCTGCACTGCAACCAGACGTAAGAGTCTTCACCTCAAAGGGATTTCTCCGTCGATTCATCAGGGTTGTTTTGTAAATTTGGAAAAAAAAAAGGACATTTTATAACCGCCCCTCCCACAGGTGCTACAATGAGTGTCGTGAGGGCCAGTGCAGTGGCAGCCCACGGTTTGAGTGTGAATGTTCCCTTGGCTGGACGTCTGACCCTGCCACTCTGGTTCTCAGCGGTGTTGAATGTGATGTGGATTGTGGCTGCAACTTCCATTCCACGTGTATCACTGCACCGGGGATCTGTGACGAATGCCAGGGTGAGACCTCATTATGTGCCTCACTCCAACAGCTTGTTCGAAATCATCTGTTAAACTCATACTGAACCAGGCCTGTTCATGAGGTAGAGTCATACAGTTTGTTTTTAGAAATACGCCTTACTGACATTCTTCCTCTGTCTGTCAGATTGGACCACAGGGCCCCACTGTGAGCACTGCCGTCCAGGAAGCTTTGGCTCAGCTCTGGCTGGTGGTGGAGGCTGTGTGCCATGTGAGTGTAACGGCCATGGCGACCCGCTCCGAGGATACTGTCACAACCAGACGGGCCAGTGCTACTGCACACACAACACTCAGGGACCACACTGTGAGTCCTGCCTGCCTGGTTACTACGGAGACCCCAGGTGAGGAGATCACACCTTTCATTTCTTTCATGTGTGACCTGATTGAAAACAAAATTAATGAGTTTAAGTCTCTTCTTCATGACTAGTCTGTCTGTAATCCAATAACTTTCTCTTTCCAATAGGAGCAATGGTACATGCTACCGCCAGTGCCAGGGCCGTTCTGTGCTGCTCTCCTCCACCTCCTCCTCTGCCATGCCTCTCTCCTCTTCTCTGGGGTGGAGAAGTGGCACAGAGGGGAACGGAGGGCTTTCTCATTGCCTGTGGGTTCTCTCAGTGACTGAGAACTTGGCACCCTGTCTGCCCAGACAGCTCTGCCCCCCTGTAGCCCTCACTCTACACCCAGACTCCCACACGCATTGTAAAGTGAGTACCAACATGTCCTGAGTACACACACTCACAAATGAACACGTTAGCTGTGTTAGAGCACCACACATTCTGAGTTTTTCCTCTCTGTATTAGCGTTTCCTCACATTCCCTGTTTGTTTGGTTTTGCAGAGCTCCTTCGTCTATGTGTTTGATGGCCTTCCTCGTTTCCTGGGGAATGGAGTTGTTCATTCAGATCACAACCTGATTGGGGCATTTTGTAGTACCACAAGGGCCCAACCTATCACCGTGGAGGCCACCTCAGGTATCCACTGGTGTATTCATTCAGTAATAATCGAGTTACAGTGGCCGTTTAAACACACAGTCCAAAGTCACCGTGTCACTCTTACCACCAGGTGTGATCTCCGTCTACTTTGAGGCCAACGTCTCCTCAAACAAGCCTCAAGGCTTCAATGCGTCTTTCTGGGTGCGGCGGTGTCACCAGAGCACTGATGAGGGAGAAGAGGGGACACCTGTGTGTCCAGGTGGAGCCCAGTGCCAAGGGGGGCTCTGTCAGTGCCCTCAGGGATACGGTGGACCCCACTGCGACCGGCCCGTGTGCCCTCAGGATTGTGGAATCACGGAAGGAAGAGGATCTTGTAACATTGTAAGAGCTGACAGTTAACATGAAGAAGTTTACATTTGGTTTTGCTTTCCATGTTGCCCTTTTGTCACCATATTTCTGGGACTATAAGCGTTTTGAAATGAATAACTAATGGCAGTTTTATCAAATGTTTACCGTGTACTATTACAATACCACAACACCAGTTATACTATGAGCAGCGGATGAGACTTACCTTGACCTGTCGTCAGCCTTGTTTGTATATTCACGGAGGACAGTTTATTTACTTGTAACTTCCAGCAGCTCCCTGTTTTCCTTCTAAGCGTCATCCTTCCTGAGGATGTCCATGTTCATATTAATCCTCAGATACAAAAACGACAGCTGTAAAATATAATCTGTCTTGTTGATATGTTACTCATTCATTATCACATCTCAAACTCTGAAATGCTGAAATACTGAAAGATGAGAGCAGATTGCTAATGAGCATGTTTTGTTTGTGTCAGTCTCTGGGAGTGTGCGTGTGCTCGGACAGCTGGGCTGGCTCAGACTGCTCTGTTCCACGGGACTCTAACAGCCTGATCTGGGAAACACTGCTGGACACACAGCTGACATTGGTAGGACAGAACATACAAACAGTGATGAAATGTTTCAGTCTTACGCCCCAGCCCACACAACACACAGTCATCATATGCACCGTTCCTCCACAGAACCAGGCCCACAGGTTTCTCCACAGGATGGGCCACTCCCTGGTGTCGGGACCACAGGGCAACCTCTGGATGTATGGAGGGCTCTCTCTGTCTGAGGGCATTCTGGGAAATGTCTACAGGTAGGGACATGTAAACTGAGACTACACTGAGAATTGTTAGTTTTAAGACACTTTTTAGGGTTCCCACAACTCCTCTGAAACTCCTCTGAAAAATTGTTTAGATGTTTTGGGGTTTTAACCAGACTGTAAAAACAGCTGCACTGTCTGTCCTGTATGTGCATAATGACGCACTGTGTCCCCGGTTGCTGTAGATATTCTGTGTCGGAGCACCGTTGGACCCAAATGTTGACCAGCTCTGTGGAAGAGGGTTCGACTCCAAGCCCTCGCTATCACCACGCTTCCTCTCTGCTGACCAGTCACGAGTCTGGATCTGGAGCCAGTCACAACTTCATGCTGGTGGTGGGCGGTGTCACTCAAAACGGCGTTGCCATGGATACCTGGAGCCTAAATCTCAGCAGCTTAGTCTGGAGGGAACACACGGTTAGGATCAGACTTATCATGGAAATGCAGAATAGCTGAAAAAATCTGTTTTTTGTCTCTAGCAAATTAAATTTTCCTTTGCCTTTGACAGAGCTCAGTGCTGCCCCCGGTGGCGGGCCACACTTTAACTGTACGCCGAGACTCCTCCGTGCTGCTGATCGGTGGTTACTCCCCGGAAAATGGCTTCAACCACCATCTGCTGGAGTTCAGCCCTCATTCAGGAAACTGGACCATTGCTGCCCACACTGGCACACCACCTACAGGTGTTTGAGACCTTTTGGTTTTTTTATGGCTTGAAACATAGTTTTTACTCTGTAAATAAACGTATTGACTGATGCAACACTTATATACTTACAAAAATAGTTACCCCAGAGAGAAATTCAGTATTACGTTTTGAAAATGCGTCGACAAATGCAGCAAACTTTTCCTTTGCAGTTAAACCTGCTTTGCCTCATGTGCTCCTCAATCAGGTTTATATGGCCACTCGGCAGTCTACCATGAGCAGACTGATGCCATCTATGTCTTTGGAGGCTACCGCTTTCATGTAGAGACTGTGGAGCCCTCAGGCGAGCTCTACAGTCTGTACTACCCCAACCTCACCTGGTCTCTGCTGGTCCCCTCACAGGGTAATAAGGTAAGAAGCTGACCTCATCTCAACAAGCCAAGCATTAATCCTCTATCAGTCCACTGCATAAAGATAACACATCTGCTGTATCGTCTCTTTGCTACGCAGCCCCTGTCCCGTTTCTTCCACGCTGCAGCCCTGATCAAAGACACCATGGTTATTGTCGGGGGGAGGACAGAAGCAGAGGACTACAGCAACTCAGTGTCTCTGTACCAGATCAACTGTAACACCTGGATACAACCAGGTGACCTTCGTAATGTCTTTGTGCAGATGCAACTATAATCAAATCACAACTTGCCATATCCTAATCTAACCAATTTTCATTGCTTTCCTTTAGTCTCTGCTATAGGAGATCCAGTAAATCGTTCAGTGTCTCTTGCCATGACGAGCTGGGGTGGGCGCCTCTTCCTGTCAGGAGGCTTCAATGGTGTCACGCTGGGCAGACTCCTAACCCTGTCTGTGCCCTCTGACCCCTGTGCTCTGCTGCCCACACCAGAGGCCTGCAACACCACCACAGGCAGCTGTGTGTGGTGTAGGGGAACCTGTGCTTCTTCTGATACTGCTGAAAGGTAATGCATTGGCTGAAAGCAACTCTGAATGAATTGCATTATGTTCTTGACCTTTAAGTTATTTATTATCGCAGCTACTAAACAAAATGCATCCCTCCCTCTCCATCAGAATGGGCTGCTTCACTGGCCAGTCTCCCTGTTCCCCGACCCCTCGTCAGCCAGACCAGTGTCGCAGACTTAAGACCTGCAGTGAGTGCCTGGCCCGACACCCCAAAACGTTCTCTAGTCCATCACAGGTAACATGCAACCGCCCTGCTCTAACATAATCACTAGCTCAAACAGAAACATCTGCTGTCTGTCATCTAAAATCTCTTCTTTACCAAATTTCGCAGCCTGCTCTGCAGTGTAAGTGGTGCACAAACTGTCCCGAGGGCGCCTGTATCAGCAGCTCCGTGAGCTGTACGTCTGAGCATGACTGTCGCATCAACCAGAGGGAGATCTTCCTGTCTAGCAACTGCACTGAGACCAGCTGTGAGGCTTCTGACTGCCCCAAGTGCACTGCTTCGGGAAAATGCATGTGGACTCGCCAGTTCAAGCGCACAGGTACGGGCAGTAGCGTTGAGGAACCTTTTTTCCTTCTCTTCTTTTTTTAATTTTTTTTTTTATTTTCAGACTATGAAGTCCTGATAGCATATGGATTAATTATTTCGAAGATAATTGTGTAGATCAGATGAAATAGCCCTTTAAATTTCAGAGTTTTGATAATTTAGATTTAGGGCATTTTTGTTCTCATGAAGTTTTCCACTAAAAAAAATCAAACAAACGAAAAAAAGTTGTGTGTTGTGATTCCTCCAGGTGAGACGAGGCGCATCCTGAGTGTGAACCCCACCTATGACTGGACGTGTTTCAGCTATGCCCTGCTCAACGTCTCACCCATGCAGGTGGAGTCCTCTCCCCCTATGCCATGCCCTCCACCCTGCCACAGTCTCCAGAACTGCAGCCTCTGTCTGGGCTCCAGAGGCTCTGATGGGGGTTGGCAGCACTGTGTGTGGAGCATGGCTCTGCAGCAGGTAAGACTGCCCTGCTGGGCCAACATTTGTTGTGAGTTAATTAAAAGCATGTTCATATGCAGCTAACCTTTCTCCCCTTCCTCTAGTGCATGAGCCCGTCTTTCGTGCCTTTGCGATGTGAGGCGGGTCAGTGTGGTCGCCTGCTCTCTGGGGGGGACTCTTGCTCTCCCCAGTGCTCCCAGCTCACCCAGTGCACCCAGTGCATTGCCAGGCCTCAGTGTGGCTGGTGTGCTACTCGGGGGGGAAATGGGGCTGGACGCTGCCTACAAGGAGGACTTGATGGTGAGAAATATCTTCAGCTGATGCATTTGAGAAGCTGATCGTTGCAGGGCATCACCAGTTCTGTGTTACATTTTTCACTTACACTTGTCTTCAGTCAGTCTAAATTTACGCTTTTCCACTCCATCCTTGTCTCCCAGGTGTGAGTGAAGGCGTTTGCCCCCTGAGAAACAGCAGCTGGTCTTTCCTCCACTGTCCAGAGGAGGATGAGTGTGCCAACGGCCATCACCACTGCAACAGCACCCAGGACTGCCACGACCTAACGCAGGGATACCACTGCACCTGCAAACAGGGTTACATACTCAGCAGGTAAAGATGAGGAGTCAGCATGTCTGCCTCAGGCACTTTTCATAGTAACTGGACAGGTTTACCCAAATCTCCTCTTCCTGTTTGTCTCCTGTACAGTATTTCTGGTCAGTGCGAACCAGTGTGTGCGCAAGGCTGTGTGAACGGGACTTGCATGTCCCCAGGAGTGTGCCAGTGTCACTTTGGATTTGTGGGGGATAACTGTTCCTCTCAGTGCAGCTGCAACAAACACAGCAACTGTGCTGGCGTTAACAAACCAGATGTTTGCCTCGAGTGCCACAATAACACCATAGTAAGTGCTTATAGTGAAACACATGCAAGTAGTGGAGACGCAGTTTTTCCACTTGTCCACAGGTGATGATTTCTCCTTACTCCATTTCCAGGGTAAGCACTGTGAGAAGTGTAAGCCGCTGTTTGTGGGCTCTGCCAAGGGGGGTGGCACTTGTCGTCCATGCCGGGAGTTTTGCAGGGGAAACAGTGCCGTGTGTTTATCCCGAGATGAACACAAGAAGGCTCTTGAGAACCCTCGGCTCTTCCCTCTGGACCCTAACAGCGTAAGTATCTGCTGTCTCTCACAAATAATCTTCTGATTATTTGCAAAAAGCAAATACAACAGTAGTGTGCTCTTAATTTATCTCTCTTTGTCCTTCTATCAGATTCAGAATTGGGTGTCTGAGGGTCCCACGGAGGAGAATGCTGTGTGTGTGAATTGCCAGAACAACAGCGTGGGGGACAAGTGTGAGAGCTGCCTCAGTGGATACTTCCTGCTGCAGGGGAAGTGTGACAAGTGAGTAGTGTTTGCTGCTCAGTAGTCAAACCCTGCAAAGCTTTTATGTCTTAAACACAATAATGTAATGCTTTTAAAAGTTTTAAAAGGCATCTATTCTGTATGTTCTGGCAGTGCCCACAGTGACCATTATTTTAGGTACACACTGTGCTGCGAACTTACCATGCCATCAGAGGCAATTTGGTGAAACAGACTCGAAATCAGTACAAAAATAATAACTATATGGCGAATTGTGTGAGTGAGACGCTGAGCCTTGCATTGTGCATGAGCCGCCGCCGCCGCCATGGCTATAAATTAGATAAACTGGATGTGCAAATGTCACAAAAGCACAATCAGTAAAAATGCTCATAGATGCAACAGATTTTCTCCTTTTTAGTGGTTTTGAATTTCTTGTCTTCAGTGTTTGGAGTTTCTCCTCTTCATTGCAGGTGTCAGTGTAACGGCCATGCAGACACGTGTAATGAACATGATGGTACAGGCTGCCCCTGCCAAAACAACACAGAGACCTCCTCCTGTCTCAGCAGCCCTCAGAGTGACAGGAAAGACTGCTACAGGCAACAGGTAATCACATGTTATTTTAACTGTTGACAGCATATCTTCCTACACTCAGAAGAAGGAATTAGTATATCCTTGGATTTTCTTTCTCTGCATTGATAAAAGTGATATTTAGATTTGCTGAGTAAGTTTGTGACTTTGTTCTATTCATTAATGGGTTCAAGTTGGATTTGATGTGCTCTTCTATTTAGTGTGCCAAGTGCAAAGACTCCTTCAATGGCACTCCGGTGAATGGGCGTCAGTGCTACCGTCAGTTCAACGTGGACACAGAGTGCTGCTTTGACCCCACATCTCAAACCAACTGCTTCCATGATCCCACCATTCGCAACCTGCCCAAGGGGCGCACCGTGTTTTTCGCTGCACAGCCAAAGTTCACCAACGTGGACATTCGGGTCACCATCGATGTGACTTTTGGTGAGGTGGAGGTGTATGTGTCCAACTCTCATGACACGTTCATTGTGGATGTGGACCGGTCCACGGGGATTCACACCATCAAGATCGAGGAGGAAGCAGTGACTCGAGGGACGACAACTGGTGCAGATAAGGATTCACCTCCGTCCCCTATAAAGGTGTTTGCCAATGCCTCCTCCAGTCTTGGGGGTCCTGTGCTCTCCCACAACCCACTGCAGCTGCAAGCAAAACCCCCGGGGGCAGAGAGAGAAATTAGGGAGGAGCGTGCTGAAGGACTCATCTCGTACATCACTGTGTGGAAACCGCAGACGGTGCTGATTGTCCGCGCCGTTCGAGATCGTGTGGTCATCACCTTCCCTCATGAGGTGCACTCCCTGAAATCCAGCCGCTTCTACATCGCTCTGAGAGGTGTGGGAACAGGCGAGAGACAGGGGGAGTCCCAGGGCCTGCTGTTTCTGCGACAGGACCAAGCCCACATTGACCTTTTTGTCTTCTTCTCTGTTTTCTTCTCCTGCTTTTTCCTCTTCCTCTCTGTCTGCGTCCTGCTGTGGAAGGTTAAGCAGTTCCTGGACTTCCGTCGAGAGCAGCGTCGCCACATTCAGGAGATGACCAAGATGGCGTCAAGGCCCTTTGCTAAACTCACCATATACCTTGAGCCAGAGGAGCCTCAGCTCATCTACCTCCCTTCAGCTGGTGGAGGGGTTGGGGGCAGCACTGTATCGCTTGCTCATGCCCGCACAAGCAAATTAGGAGTGGTGGTGGGCCAGAGGGGCAGGGCAGGAGCTGTCTCCTACAAACACGACCCAGGCTCCGGACCCACAGCCCACCACCACCATCACCTCACCCTGGGAGGTGGGGGCAACGGTGGTCAGCACCTGCCGCTGCACTACTTGAACACCCACCACTATGCCAGCACCACAGCTGGCACCCCAGCCTCACACCATCACCACCCATCCACATACAGCGGCTACCAGCACTTTTGCCGCTCCGACCCCTTCCTCTCCCAGCTCATGGGCTTTTCCTATTCAACCTTTAAGGTCGGGCCCATCACACTGGAGCCCACCGATGACGGCATGGCGGGGGTGGCCACTGTCCTCTTCCAGCTGCCCGGGGGTGTCTTGGCTCCAAATCGTGCCTGTCTGGGCTCTGCACTGGTTACTTTGCGTCAGAACCTGCAAGAATACTGTGGCCATGGCAACGGAGGGGGTCACCCAGGGGCTGGAGCAGGGCGCAAGGGGCTGCTAGGGCATCAGCACCTGACCACTATGGCTATGTAGGGTAAGCAAAGATATAAGTTAAATAAGACAGGGATTAAAGAGATGGGTTAAATCTGTAAAGTGTTTGATATAATATAAATTAATTTTTTGAAAGAAAGCCGCAAGGCAAAGACAAAGTCCAAAAGAAAGAGTTATGGCAGAGTCAGTTAATGTGAGCATTTTGAACAGAGTTGTACATACACTGTATAATGGATTATTAAGTGTCTTTTATTGTATTATGTATTGCTATACTGTATTTCATTGCTTCACATGACCAAGCCAGCTGTCTCTAGAATGCACTACAACTGCTATACGTATCAACAAAACGATGTTGCATCCTGTCTGCGATCACTAAGGAGGTATGAGCACACTCGACATGTCAGTCTCATCCAAATACTGAAGCTGGACTGGAGTTGAATTTTTTTCTCATTGACCAACAGAGGTGTTAAAAAAATACATCCGCTCTCTATGGAACCAACATGTGCTTTATACCCCAAAAAGTGACAATCAAAGTTGCCATTGAGAACAAAAGACTTTCATTGGTTCAGCATAATGTGCAAGATTTTGATTGTCCGCTCAGTGCAGGAAAAAAGTCAAAGTTGCTTGTGAGATGGTTTTTATATCATTGTCAATATGAGTGATTTATAATTATGAGTCAGTATATGGCAGGCTTCTAAGCTACAGCTTTATGTTAAACGGACTCCTGAGTATCTTTTTGCATATTCATTCACCTGCTCTGTTACACGGTGTTGTTTTTCTGCTCATCTGCCTTGACTTCTTGCCTTGTCTGTGAGTCAACTGGCTTACACTTAATACTTGTGTTGATGGAAATGTGTGGTGCAGCTCCTGGAGGACATAACAATAACATACGTTACATTTGTGTTTCATGAATTGTTTTTTTTTTTCTTTTTCTTAAATGAAGGATATTTTCAATATATGTCTTCAGTTTGTGACACTACAATAATGTAACAGAAACAGAACTCGTCCATAAACATGAATAAATTATGTGTCGTTTTCAAACATTTTATTACATTTTGGTGACATGAAATGTACGTCGGTGTTTGGCTAGTTTTGCTGGACTGCTTTTTTCAGGCAAGTTGCCTGCTTAGATGATTGTATTAGCCAATCATAGCTACAATTTGCAAAAAACAAACAAACAAACAAACAAACATGAAAAGTGTTACTATATTGAAATTACAATGATCATGGAAAGAGTTGCATTTGGACGTTCTCCTGGTGAGAGATTTTTGGAAGACTTGACAGCATTTTTATTTGCAATGAGACTGAATTACTTGTTCACTGTTTGGTGTTGTCGTTAGTATTTTTTGTTTTCTCTTTGTTTTCCTTTTTTTGCACTGCATGGAGGCAATGAGCCCCATTATTCATGTGAAACACTAAGAGGGGATGTCGTCCAGCCTCAGTTGGCACACGGTGTTGTGGATGAACTCAGAACGGTGCTACTGCCTTCTTATCAAAAGGACAAAATCATGAGAGGTTTTGTCATGAACTGAATACTCACAGCATAGTTAAGTGAACTAAAGCTCAAATAAATATTGTCACTATTTATAACAGCCCTCCACAAATAAGCATTGATACTGTTTTGGGTTTTTTTTTGTCTTGTATGTTTGTGTATGTTTTTTTTTTTTTTAACATACTTTATTTTTGTACATTTTTTCTTGCTTTCAAAGAAGGGAACAGTGTTGAAAAGAAGATTGCGTCAAGATTCTCTGTCCTGAGTCAGCTGAAATAAAGTCTGTGGAACATGATTGTGAGTGTGTTTTTGTGCAGAAGAGAAAATCGTGCAGTTAGTTTTGTTAATACTAGAAGTTGATTTGAAAGGACTGAGGACATGATGTCAAGAAAATATATGTTGACAAGCACTGCAATGATGCTGCTGTAATGTAAATGTTTTATTTTTGGCATAAAATAATTTGAAGTGAGATAATTAGGATCAGAATTTGGAATTAATCTTTTATTGTGAAGATAATAGATAATAAATTGCAAATTTCTATTTTATTGAGACATCCAAATTTAATGGGTTATATGAAAAACGTCTAGAAATGACTTACTCATTACTTGTCTTTGGATTTTTGGACTGTAGCCAGGCATGAAGTGTTCATATCTCATGTAAGGTGAAGGAAAGTCTGTCAGTGTATCCTAACTAATAACGCGCTGGTTGTCTGAAGATCCGACTTCTGTTGCCGTCACTTTAATTGTATTGTGGGCTGTAACCTGGACGTCAATGGTCTGAGCTGGTTGGCTAGGACCAAAGGAAGTGACGTGACCTTCCGGTGTTATTATTGCTGCACACTAATGCAAGTAAAACAGCCAGCTAGGAAACTTTACCGTAAATATTTAAAAGCATAATTGACTGACTCTCATAAATTACAAAAGGTGAGTGTTTTCTTTATAGCAGGTGAAAGCTGAATGACGCTGACAGCTGCACAGCTCTGAGAAAACTGCTGCAGCGTTAACTGAGCCACGGTGCTAACACTGCTGCTGCGCTAATGCTGCCGCTGCTGTAGATTAGCTATGATGCTAACGTTAGATGACAGAAAGGCTTGTTACCGCTTGTTTGTGTTTATATTGCTTACACTGGCTTGTACTTAAGGTAGCTGTCTTTGCCCTCTATGCGCTGGCCGAGAGAGCTGAAAGCACGGCGAATTAAGAAAACATGCACACAGACAGAACACAAGCAAATTAATATACGTCTTCATCAGTCAACACATGCTGCAAATACATTAACGCGCTCCAAATACACACAGCACAACCAAATACTGAAGCGTACGGAAGCCGAGAACGGCCGTGTTTGCATTTATTTTAATGCCGAAATAATTAACTGCTCTGTCGAGCTAACAATATGATCACGGGTTTATTAATTGTCAGGTGGATTTCTCGAGTCAACGACACAGTTTATCACGAGAAAACGACTTGTCTCAGCTCCGGACAGCAGTTGTTCAAATAAATCCCATTATAATAGAAGAGGTAAAGACACTATTAAGGCCAATCCGGTTTGCCGTGACACTTGCAAGCCCGTCCCACTGTGGACAGTGGCCCCACAGCATCCCCACACAGCCTGCAGACTCCTGCTAAATGTAAACCCTGTTTTTATATCTACGTATTTTGACACGCTCGGGTCGTCCAGCGGCTTCTCGTGGCCGCGGTCGTCAAAGCAGCTTCGTTATTCATTTAATACATACAAGATAATTACTGCATCATGTGGTGAGAGTATAGTAACCCCGGATGTCTTTCCAAAACGTAGCTGTCAAGTTTAAGTCACGTGTTTGAAATGCTGCACACGTGTCCTCAAATTGATGAACGTGTTTTCTTAATTTGCTTGAATTTTGTCTGTTTGCATACATTTATCTCATTCAGCCACCATACTTCTAAGATCTTCACCTCAACAACGTGTTCCTCTGGTCCACAGCACACTACAGAGATGCGGTCCTAATGCTGACAACATGAAGGTGAAATCTGCCAAGAAGAAGTCCTTGCAAAACAAAGCAAAGAGAGGAGAGAAACAGCAAGATGTGGTCATGATTAAAACTGAATCTGAGTTAGAGGAAGGCTCTCATGAAGTTTACATCAATGGAGATGGTCTTAACATCCAAATCAAGGAGGAACCGCATTCACAGGAGATCAGCGAGGAGCACAATGGAGACCCAGACACTAAGCCTGACACTGTGACATTCAGGTCAGATGTTCCCCATCAGCAGGCACACATAAAGGAAGAGTGTGACTCTGAACATCAGCCAGAATATGAATTCACTGAAGCTGCAGTCAAGGAGGAGTCGGAGTCGTGGATTAAAGAGGAGAGAGACAGTGAAGAGGAGGCAGAGGAGAGGGAGGACGTCTGCACAGGTAGGGGGCAGTCGTTTATGGAGAACATCTGTTTATTTCTGACAGATGCAGATAACGATGAGGCTGTGCTGATATTAGTTGTGCTACATTATTTGTAGGATTTGATTCCAGTGGCGGCTGCGCAGGATTGTCTCTGACTCGTGTGATCCAGTTTCCCATAAGTCCAGAGCACTCTGAAGTACAAAAGTCAAAGTTTATTGAAAACAGAGCATTTCCAAAATTCACAACATGTTGTTATGAAACAAAATACTATTAAAATATAAAATAAGAACTATATCAATCCATATCTGTTGGTGTTTAGGCTGTCAAAAATAACAGCTCATAACTTAAAATCAGTATGGTTCAGATTGTCTTTGTAATAAAGAAGTGTAAATCATAAATTAGTCCTGTTTTAAACTGTGCTCTGCTTGCTGTCTGTCTTTCTGTCCTACTTAGAGTCATCGTCTGAGTTTTTCCCCTGTCCTCACTGCACTGTCTCCTTTACTGACTTGGACTTCTTGGAGAAGCACGTCAAGTGGGTCCATCAGAAACAGTATCTCGCCAAGCTGAAAAAATGCCTCTCAAGCCGCACACTAAACCTCATCCCTAAACACACCTGCACTGTCTGCAGCAGCACCTTTAACTCCAAAGTTCACCTTAGGGTCCACGTCCGTGAGGTCCACCCCTCTGCCCCTCCCCGCAGGCTCCACCCCTGTCCGACCTGTGCGCGCAGCTTCCAGTACCTGAAGAATCTGAAGAATCACTGCCAGCGATGGCACAACATGTCTGTGGTAACCAGAGGAGGGCATCTCAGCTGCGCGGAGTGTGGGAAGAGTTTCAAAGCTACCTGGGGTCAGGGACCTCATTTGTGTCATGAACCGGATAACTCAGAACCTGAGGATAAGCCGGTCTGTCTGGACACTGGTGTACAGTGTCCCGAATGTGGCAAGAAGCTTTGCACACCTCAAAGCCTGGAGGATCACATGCGCACGCACACAGGCGACCGTCCGTTTGTCTGCAAGGATTGTGGCCGGAGGTTCGTGGAGCGCAGTGGTTGGAGGCAACACATGAAAATACACACAGGGGAGAAGCCGCACAAATGTCAGGTGTGCGGGAAGGCCTTCTTAAGAGCACATCACCTCAAGAGCCACTTAACCACACACTCTGGAAAGAAGGAATATTCTTGCTCTGAATGTGGAAAGGAGTTTGGATTCAAGTCAAGTCTGGATCACCACCTGAGGACGCATTCCAGTGAGAAACCCTTCCACTGCAACGTGTGCGGGAAGAACTTTAACACGCAGAGAAACCTGAGGGTTCACTCCAAAGTCCACACCAGTGAGAAAGCCCACCAGTGCGGGGACTGTGGGCTGAAGATCGGAGATCTGGGGGCTTTGAAAATACACCTGCGGACACACACTGGAGAAAGGCCTTACCACTGCACAGTCTGCGGCAAAAGGTTCATTCGCCTTTCACATCTGCGAAACCACCAACGCACCCACACCGGTGAGAGACCCTACAAATGCACTGAGTGCGACAAGAGTTTCACACAGTCCGGCGACCTGGTGAAGCATAAGAGGATACACTCTGGGGAAAAGCCCTTTGAATGTCCTGACTGCCACCGCCGTTACACCTCCTCTGGTGATCTAGGGAAGCACAGGAGGAGTCACACTAACCTGCGTCCCTACACATGTCAACAGTGTGGGAAAAGCTTTCGCCTCTCAGGCCATTTGAAAACACACATGTTAACTCACACAGGGGAGAAGCCGTATTCCTGCCCCAACTGCCTCCGCAGGTTTGCTCGCTCTCACCATCTTTCTGGGCACGTGGCTAAATGTCGCTGAGGTTTCTGGAGAGAACTGTAAATAAGCTAGCTGCTAGGCTGATTTAAAGTGGTAATAATGGGAGCTGTATACGGTCTAGTACTACATTTTTCTAAAAAACTCATCTGTATATAATTATTTATATATGAACTTTATGTAACCTTCTTGACTCAGATGACTTTTAACTTATTAGGGAAAGTGAATTGAACACATGAACTCACACTGCATGGAACTTTTTTACAGCACTATCTCGGGCCTTGTGTTTTATTTTATTTCATTCCCAGTGGTAGGCCTAACTGGTTTTGCAAGACACTATTATAATGGAGGCTTAAGGACTGTGAGGCGGCAGAGTTCAGTGGAACATTAAGATAATGGATTAACCCCTCACCCCACACACACACACACACACACACAGATCAATGTTGTATTATTGGTAAAAATGTAATAAATTGTTTGATGAATGCATGAACACTGTTTGTGATGCTGCAAAAGTGTAAAACGCTGACAATAAGGACGGCCATATTTCACCAGAAACTGAAAACTGAAGAACTGCCTTGTATAAAAATGCAAAGAATAAGAGATTCGACGCCATAACTGACATAATATCAGTGTGTGTTGTGTTTTATTTATTTATTTATTTTTTCACACCTGGGGCAGCGCGCAGGAGCAGGATTCATAAATTTAGCTTGACAACAGTGAAGAGTAAACATTAGGAATTCTCTTCACCCCCAAAGCAGAGCTCCGCCCGCGGGGGGTACGCAAACAAGTAAAACGCGCTTACCCTTATTTTAGCGGGCAGAGGAAGCGGTTGAGGGTTCAAGTTGCGCGCGCATGAGTTAGCACCGTTTGTTTGTGCGCTGACTCAACATCAGCTAACAGCGAACGACTCGTCGGAGTCTGAGGTCTTTTCGAGTTAGTAAACCAGTGAGTTTTGGATCCAAACATTTCAACCTGAGCAGGCGTCGCCGTGTCAGTAACAGTTAACTGAGACGAAGCTACTGAGGCTGATGCTCTACGAACGCACGCTAGCGCTAACGTAGCTAACAACAAACCTGCGTCATCCAGCTAGCCGTCAGAACCACGTCGAACGAAAGTCTTCTCTTCTTGGACCAAGTTTTAAGTTTCAAAGTGTTGGTACGCCGGAATCACTGCGTGATGTTATAAAACTCTGCCCAACCTACCTGATCCGAGGAACGCATTGATTCTCAAGTAAGTCCAGTTTTCTCATTTCCTTTAGCTAACGTCACACAGGTAACGTCGACAGGTGGGCTAAGGGAAGTTCGTAAATCACGTAAGAGCACTTAGGTGCTCTTAGCACTTAGCAGTTTACAGAATCAGTATGAGTTTTATACAAACTGACCTCTACTTTTAAAAACAATTTCCTCTTCTGCTGAATAATAGATAACCCAAACCAGTAACTTCAAAATCTGTATTTTCAAATTAGTATGTATAAAGAGGAAAAATATCCTTATGCATCAGAATCAGCTTTATTGACCAACTGTGTGTACACATAGAAGGAATTTGATTCCGGTTGTCAGTTGCTGTCAATATTACACACAGTTCAAAGAACAATTTTCAGGAATATATGTAATTCATGTGCTTTACTGGCAAATCTAAGGTTATCATTGTGTGGCCTAGTATGTGGTCATGCATCACATGTTTACTGTGAATTGACCTTTTCAGTTTGTCATATAATCAATAACCTCTCTGTATTTAAAATGAATTCAGGGAAAGTGACACATTTTAATTACATAGAAATTATTCAATATTCCTTTATTAGTCCCGTGAGGGGAAATTCCAAATTATTTCACACTTATGGGAGAGGGGCCTTAGTGGCTGCATGCATTGTAATGTATTGTCTTATAGAAGCATTACAGTGATCTCAGCAGAGGTAATAATGCAGTATTCTGTGGCCTCCAAAGCAAGCTTACAGCAAGATAAACCCTCAGATACAGAGACCTCTAGTGGCATTTAGGTAATTCCTGCAAGCCACAACAAGGAGGGGATGATGTGAGGATGGAGCAGTCCACTGTGAGAGACTGTGATTTTATTCACAAACAGCATTTGATTTAAGTGACGCAGCAACAGCCTCAGTGTGTTTACACAGAACTTATTTATTCTGACATTACAGGGAACAGATTATATGTAGTCAGTGCTAAACTGCTGTTCTACATAAGACACTTTATTAATCCCCCATAGGGGAAATTTGGGTGTTACAGGCAGCAGCAGTAATATCAGAAGTATAAGAACATATAGAAAGAAATAAAATACAAAAAAGAAAAAAAAAAATCTAAACTCTGCATATATACATTCTTTACAAGAGAGTACAGTGTTTTTCAGTATTGCACAATGGATAAAATCTATGTAGCAGTATATAAAATGTTATTGCTAATGGAAAAACCTAAAAATTGTACAGCGAATGGTGACTTGTACATGGTTCAAGTACAGTGTTTTTCACTATTGCACACTGTGTAAAAAATATGTATATGCATAGACTTGGCACAAGAAGATATGACTCTAATAATGAAGAAAAAATGTATTAATTCACGAGATGTAATAGCATGATGATGAAAACATGAAACGTTGTATAATATAGTGTAAATTTAACTAGAAATTAGGCAACACAAAGAACCCCAATTTCCTTATTTTCTTATTTGCATAGTAGCTGGTGCTTTGGCAAGCTTGCATTACCTTCTGTCTTCTCTGTTTATAGAGAATTTCTTCTCTGCTGAAGAGGGAGGCAGCAGGTAAGATGACTCAGTCTGCCGAGACAGGACTTCAGGATCCTCAAAAGACTTCACACACTGAGGAGCGAACTCCTGTAGTGGATAAGATGAGGATCCACTCATTCAAGGGGGGCCAAAGACTGAAAACATACCTGGGGATGAGGAACAGCTATCTTTGTCCAGCGGAATGATCTGTTCTCCCAAGTCATGTGGTCAGCACACAAACCGATCTACAGTTGACACAGGTCAAACCACAAAAAGGAGAAGAGGACAGCCAAAAATGACAGCATTACATAATACGTTACAGCCCAAGGAAGGACAGTTATTAACAACCTGATCAGGTGTGAAAAAAGAGGATGCCCTTAAAGGAAAGCATTACAGGCTGAGAGAAAAACAAAATGCAGTGCACCAAAAGGGCAGCTGGGTGCCTAAAAAGAACACCTGTCAGCCCAACGAAGGACACACCCTTATTAACATGATCAGGTATGCAAAAGCAGGACAAGGATGCCCTAAAACAGCACTGCACCAAGTAGAGAAGAATTGAAAAACGAACAGGAGAGCATGAGCCGGAATGATATTAACTGTAAACAAGTCAAAGAGGAGCCGGCAGACCCTGAGACACATGAAATCTGCCATGTAACAAAGTTTGGGAATTGGGACTTTGAAGGCCTGGAGGCATTTGTTAAGGGAGAGATGGAGCCATGCTTAACTGGACACTATGAGGAGACACCGCAAGCTGAGGCAGTGGAAAGCAACACAAGTAAGCCACCTCACATCTAATCTTTTACTAATCCTCCTCAGTGCAGCCAGCTGCCTCATTGAAGAGTTTTTTAAGCTCACTTTTTACTCATTAGAATATGAATTTATGCTGGGACCAGGACAAATTTGTCTTCAGGATGCAATTATTGTTAACAATTTTCATTGATTATTGAACCTTACATGAATGTCTTCTTTGTTTAAAAAACACCTTATTAATACTGGTAACTAAATCTAAAACATGTTGTTTATAACGTCACTGACTTGTTCCTTCGCCTTTCAAGTAAGTATAAGTTCTAAGTTAATAAATGGCTTATCTCTGGCAGATAAATAAGCAATTTCTGCTATTTTTGCTTTATTTCTTGGTGTCACAAATAATTGATCTCTGCATACCCGAAACTATAAAGTTTCAAATACACTCTGTCAATGTGTATCTGCTGCTGACCTCGTGTGAAACCAGAGAGAATTCATACAGGCTGTTGGTCATCAATACCTGGTCAATCACTGTCTCAAAGGTCCCCACTAAACAATGCACAGTCATTGTAAAGCACAGTGCAGTGATTAGTACGGTGGAGATTCAGCATGAACTGTGTGGTTTATTTGATTTTCTTTTTGTGATATTCTCTGCTTTTGAAAGGTTCTTTGACTAAGACGACTAAACTTTATGGTTGCTGGAGATAGGAGTCGCAGCAGGGTCACGGGCCGGGTTAATTAACTGTTATTGACCCAAAAAACAAGAATTCCTCCTGGTCTTTGTTGCATTAGACTCCTACAACTACTGTACTACAACTCTACTCTTCCTGTTTTTGCACCGTATTAAAAGTCAGAACTGAATTTCTGAAAAATTCTTCAGGATTTAAGAACCTCATCGTCATCACTTCGTCATCCCGAGATTTTCAAGTTTCCTGTGAATACAGAACTGGTAAGCAACTTCACCTATTTTTCCCTAATTGAAAATAAACATTACTTTACTTGATAGTCAGGTACTACACACCCCATTTAAAACATCTTTTGTTGCTTGTTTTGTAGGTGACACACCTGCATGCTCTTACTGTTCTGACAGATATGCCAAGGTGCATAATAATATGAAATAGCAAGAATATGCAGTATGCCATACTTACAATAAAACTGTATTTTTCCAGTTTGGTTAGATGTTTATCTGTTGGGCAAAAATGATAATGAAACTGAAAGGGACTTATTCTTAAATATGGATCAAAGCTGTTTTTTGTACTATTTGTCCTCCGGCTCACTACGTATGTGTATGGATGTGTTTTTTGATTTTATTTTGAAACATTTCTGCTTCATTATGATAGTGGCAGCTGCAGAGAAACAGGAAAGGGCGTTGGAGAAAGAGAGGGAATGACAGGCCCAGTGGACCCAGGCTGGAATCGAACTCGAGCCACTGCGGTAAGGACTCACTCTTCAAGATGAGCAACTGGGGTGCCCACTCCTGGTGTTTTACAATGTATTCATTAATTGATACCTATTTTTGAAATTCTGAGTCCACTAAATGACACGTTATTCATCGCTACCCTCTTTTTCTCTCTGCAGTTTTGTGTCTGCGGGTGACTCCTGAGTTTCACCCGTCTCCACACTCCTTCTCTGAGTCTGCCTTCCTGCAGCAGCATGTCAAGTGTCATCACCAGGATCGGTGCTATGATAAGGTTAGACAAGTGTCCTCAAGATATCACTCCAGATATTAACTGTCCCGTGTGCAATGATACTTCCCTCACTTTGATGCAGCTCAAAGTCCATAAGAAACAGGCCCCATCATTCTGCTCTGCCCAAGAAACTCCACACATGCTCAATCTGGTCGCGCAGCATTGATTATGTGAAGAACCTGGGATCACTGTCAGAGTTCATATCTTCAAGGGACACCTTTGATGCTCTAGAAGGAGTTTCTGTAAGCCCTGGGGACGGGGGCATCATTAGTGTGTTGGTAAGGAAACCAAAACCAAATTTTTCTCATCCTGAATATGCAACACCCAAATCCCTTTCAGTAGTTGCAAATTGTCAGGAGGGTGGCAAATATCGATAAACATTACCTGCCTGTGGAAGCACACGTTTCAACTCACTGGTGAAAAGCCTCATGTCTGTAAAAAGTGTGGAAAGGTGCTGGCAGACAGCAGTATAACCCGCAAACATAGTAATTTGTAGTGGAGATTCTAGCCATATGAGTGTGAGGTGTGCAAAAAGAATCCTCTGAGATTAGTATAGTGGTGGAAAACCTTACACATGCTGTTAATGTGGGAAGACCTTTGCACTGAGGGGATCTTTAAGCAAATGCAAACATCCATTTGAAATCTGGGGAAGCCTTCAGTAGTACAGAATGTGATTAGAGCTTTATCAGCAAGAATAATTGAAAATATCTCCAGAGGATCTGTCAAAAACATACACCAGTGTGGTGATTGTGGGCTAAGCAAGCCAGTTTGCAGGTTCTGAAGGTAAGAATGTGAAGAAACTTCATTGATGGTTCTGTAGCTGTTTGTTTTATTCCTTCTTTTATACACTGGTATGGTACTAATGTCTGTTCAGTTTCAGCTACATGATCCTGTTCTACTTTTTAGCTTTGGAAAATTGTATTCTGAAATTTGTCAATAAATTATACAGATGAGTAAAAAGATGAGTGTGTCTGAGCAAACATGAACAACACCAACAGGAAGTTTGGTGTGGTTAAGTGGTGCGCAAAAATATTATATGTGTAAAAAAAACTATTTTCCACAAAAGAAAAGGTACCCCAGGGGGCTCAGGAAATATCTCAAAAGACAAGCCTGAAAAAAAAATTCAAACTCAAAAACTATATATGACATAACCGAAAAGGAAAACACAATTTCTAAAATGCATGAAAAGCAATAACAGAAAGAAGATGAATTGCCTTTTTAGTGTTTCAGGTTATCTTTGAAATGCATTGTAATTTTATTTTATTTTTTTATCCCACTGTGTCTCTTGCATTTTATTTCCTGTTCGGAGCAGAATATATATTTGCCTTTAGTAGGGCAGTCATCAAAGGAAAATCTTGCTCACACATTCATTTACACCCAGGATATGCATCACTAGGACAAGGGCCACAACCGAACCTGTCTCGGTCAATTCAGTGGGAATTGGTCTATTATTTTTATGTCCGCAATTACGAGGACAGAGCAGTAACTACGACTCCAGCACAGATAACAAAGATATATTTAGTAGTAAATAATATTGACTGTACCTTTGTTTAAAGCTGGAATCAATACTTCTTAAAGCGTGTCCATTTTTCATTTAGCCGCGTCATGTCTGTGCGGAGGAGGGGCAGAGAGATGAATGGGTGGATTCTCTAATTCCCCCTGTTGCAGTTATCATAATTGTTGAACAACCACGGTTTTTAAAGATCGGGCTCGAGGAGAGGCAAGCCGCACAAAGAAAGTTAATAGATTTGGAAAATTGAGATAGATTGCACAGCAGCCGTTTTTGGAATGTTCCATCGCCGTGGCAGGCAGATGGACAAATATGATCTGGGGATGAGGAGGATGTGTGTGTGTGTGGGGGGGGGGGGGGGGGGGGACGCTGCACCACACACAAACACAGGGCGGCAGAGGATGCATCCTGACAAATAAAGGTGTTACTGTTTACCCTTTCCATGCAGTGTGTGTGTATGTATCTCATCGTCTGGCGGGTGATAGCCGGATACATCACAGTTTGAGGCCTACATCAGCCTTGGAGCAGATGAGTCGACCGATGAATTCTCCCTGAAAGGCCGCGGTGAAGCAGCAGTAGTTCCTCTCTTGAGGCACCAGGGGGAAATGGATAGCTGTGGAAAGGATGCTTCAGGGAATTGGCGAGCTCGGGAGATGTCTCTCACTCAGAAGTTCGGGCAGTTTGTTACAACTATGATGCGGAATAAGCCTGTGGTCAGTGTTGTATATAGAAAATATTTTTTATGTCTCATTGTAAAGCAACATCATATCCCCTCCTCCATCATAAACAGTGTTGTTCCAGCTGATAGTGCTCCCTGTCTAAGACCTCTGACCCTGTCATTTGTCTGCTGACGATGGCTTTCAGAACCTCCTAAAGGATATTTTACAGCAGTGATTTATCCAGAGGGGCCTACATTTGTTTCAGCCGTTTTGATACCGGTCATTGTTTCCACATTTGATGCATTCGGGCTTTTTCTCTGGTCCTCAGAAATCTTTCCCATCTCCAATTTTCGCCTTTCCCGTGTCCAATTTTCCCTAATATTCAGATGATTATGGCGTGATGCTTTCCTTTCCTCTTTGCAGCATTCCACTCTTTTCCTCTCCTGCGCCTATTTTCCCCTGATTCTATTTCACTCTCCTCCGTCCATTCTGACATACAGCCACATGATATGAATGTTTACAGCAGCATTATGTTTAATCAGCGCAGATAGAGATACGCTACGATGGCTGAGAGTCTACTGCAAATCATCCACAAATCAAAACATAAAACCCTACATTTATTTAGCCTTCCCTGCCCCAAAATCAAATGGCAAGAACATTTTCAATCTGCCCCCTTTGACAGGCAGTTGGTAGTGTTTTATGTTGCAGTCTGAGAATTAAATTACCCCACAGTGAATCTTATAAAGTCCAGTTGAGGGGATTTTCTTTTTGTGATGTAATTTGAGCTATCCAATTTTCCTTGTATTTACTGTCTATATTTTGTCAATTTGGCAGAGGAACACATTGTGTGCGTTGGCGCTGGGTGTCACTGGTGTCGTCACGCTACGGTGGTTTTGGTGTTGGCTGGCCTCGGAGGTCAGTGTGTGGGAAGACATGGTGGCTCTGCAGGGCTTTGCAACGGCTCTTGGCCTGTCCCTTTGGGCTCCGGCAGGCCCACATCCACTCCTCTTATTCATGAAGGGGTCAAAACACGGGTCAAAACACACCGTTTGACTCCCCGCAACACACTGGTGTGTGTGGGCGTAGATGAAACTGGGTATTTTGTGGGCCTTTGGTAAGCTGCAGCTGGTAGCGGCTCTTACATTCTCTCCCTCTCAAGTCCAAATGTGCCTAAAAGCATGGCTCACACAAAGGAAGGAGAGAGAAAACACCATTAAATTGTGTTGCATTGAGTGCTGAGAGTGGGCTGCCGAGTTACACACAAAGGGATGGAAAGACACTGTTTATTCCCTATTAGTATCACCACATTGACAGGTTGGTCAAGAGGTAAGGAAGATTTCTCTCTCCCTCAACCACCTCTAATGCTAGCACTGAGAAACTATGCTGGTCAAGACTAATGTGTTCTGCACCAAGCCAGCCGCTGTCGTGGTGACTCCTGGAGTGGATCTCTTGACCACGGCCTCCCTCCTCCTCTCATCCCACCGTAACCTCTTGCTCTCTCTGTCTCTTTAGCAGAGGGATAGAGATGTGGAGGGCGCGAGAGACTGACAGTGTGCGCTCCCCTGCTCAGTAAATATGAACTGCACCCAGCAGACAGACTCATTCATCACAGGGGAAAGAGGGGGGAAAGGGGGTGGAGAGGCAGGCTGAAGGGATATAGAAAGAACTAAGAGAAATGTCCAAAAGACAGAGAGAGGCAGGGAGGGAGGAAGAGGAGGAAGAAGAGAGGTGGGAGGAATAGGAAGCGAGATGGAAAGAGGATGAAAGAAAGGAAAGTGTTCTGGGTGAAATGAGTGGGAGAAAAAGATAACAGGCTGGAAAGGGGAGAGAGTCCTGCATGATTGAAGGATAGATAAAGGATAGCGGATGTGCATGGGGAGGAGATACCTCCAGAGAGGGAAAACTGACGACATATGGGAGGACATTTTATATCTCACCAAGAGATCTTGCCTTGTGATCGCTGCCTTTAAGCATCTTGTTATGAGAGAAACATTAGTTCTGCTGCCCTGCGGTCAGGAAGCTCACGTCTTTCTCTGACTTGTTGCTTTTCACACTTTGACCTTGAATGTGCACTCTGTCGGACGCGTGCTTGGATCTGGAGGTCATGCTGCATTATTGCGAACTCTGTTTGTGTCAAGTATATTAGAGTTTATGTGCTTTTTAGGCATCAGGTGAGGACGTGTAATGGTTGCCTAAACTTCGATTATCCTTGAATATGCTGTGTTGTACGAGCAGGAGGATGGCAGTATTTAACCTTAAGTCTTTGAAACAATTAAATCCAACAATGTGTTAGTTTGGTGTCTGTGGGGAGCTGTTTGCAGTTGTGAATGTGCTGCTGTAGTGAATATTTTATGGCACCAAGTCGGCGGATGAGGGAATGACTAAATTGATTTAATAGTTTTGTACTCAATGGAGCTCTATGGCACAGAGGAACGAACTATACCAGGTTGTAGCTACATAGCCAATAATTATTAAAGTCATGCTTTGCTTTGGTCTTTTCATTTGTTGACTGCAAAAATGTAGAATATCACCAGACGTATCCTTTTAGTATGTGCATTTTAAAAAACATCAATGTAAACAAAAGACTGTACAGTTAATCCACTACTTTCCGCCAAATTTATACCAAAGATACTGAGTTTTTTTTGAAGGATCCAGTCAGTTTAAAGCCCATTTCTAGGTTTTTAAAATTTCTGTCTCAGTGGGGTTTTCAAAACTGAAGCTGCAGCCGACAGCGATGCACAAGATGCATTGGATTACTGAGATACAGGACATACAGTAGTTACTGTGTGTTGATTATTGGCTCACCCCCAGTGGCAAGCAAATCAATTTAGCTTTTTTGAGTCTTAGTCGAAGAGATCGATCACAAAAATTGACATTAAAGCTGCAAGTTATATTAGCTATTACAGCTATGTGCTTATATGACATATTTTAGATAGTGTTAGTCTAGTTTTTGATGTATGCTCAAACTCTAATCTCTACTTGTGTTTGGATTCACTCGGTTAAGTCCCTCATAAGATATGTTTTGTTAGAAGTGCCCTTGATATGCCATCACATACAACTGTCCTTCAGATTGACTTTTACTTTACTAAATATTTGAATGTTCCAAATACATCCAACATCAAATGCAAGGAGACAAACACAACAAAACATTTCTTGAAATTCCCAGAATCCTTTGCCCTTTCCGGTCCATGTCCTCAATTTCCAACAACTTCCCCCTCTTCACTCCCACCAAAACCACCTCCTCTCCATCTTTTTCCACTCTGCAGAAAGACAGGAGAGAGGGAAGATGATGTGTGACAGATGCCATATTTCGACTTTCTGTCAGAGAGATTAATATTGACACAGTGTGTTTCTTACCAGGGGCTTCTTGACTGTGTGTGTTGGGCTTTGATTTCATTATCCTCTGCTCAGCCACTTTTTTCTTAAGAATCAGACAATAACAGATGTGGCGACTGAAATAGAGACACTGATATTGGAGGGGCTGAGTGAACAAGTCATATTGCCGGGTGGGTCGGCCATCAGTCCTGTTTGCTGTGGAAGTGTAAACCCCCCAAGGATACCCAGAGCACAGAGACCCTTCAATTTTATCAACCCCTTCGGCTGGACAGCGGCGCGTGCCGGCAGATGCTGTATGTAGTGTCTTAGTTGTTGCCTCACGTATCTGTAAGGACTTTAGCAGTCTGTCATTATTATAATGTGGATACAGTACTTGGCTCAAGTACAGTTCGAGGGTACTTGTACTATCATGTCATTTCAGTTTTTTCTAGTTCTAGTTTACATTTAAGATGCAATTTTGTTCCATTAAACAGCTTGAATGATGCTGGATTTTTGATGTCGATGTTCATATTTGAGAATTGATCATCTGATAATAATATATCTGCCAGTCGTCTATTTTTTTTAACATAAACAAGCATTTGTGATAAGGATCCCTTAAACTAGTTTTATTTAAGCATTGTATCAGGAATATATACTGAGCAGGACATTTTCTAGTTAAAAATAAAGTTGTCAGTCCTCTTTAGTCACAAACTACATGATGGTGTCACTTCTGAATTACCTCAAACACATCTTTGGCATTTCTTACTGCAGTTTGTTGTTGGCTGATATGGATCTACAGTAGTTCAAATTAACTCCGCTCTACCACCAGGTGGAACATTAAAAAGCTGCTTATACATTCATGCATCAGTAATTGGGGAAGCGATAGTGGCTCATACATTATTGGCTAATAAATGAGAAAAAATGCATTCCTGTTTTTATCCCAGTAATGGAATTTCAGCTGATAATGCAGAGCCTTTTTACAATAGCTGTTGACCAGCGAGGCCACCAGAAACATAGTTCTGAAAGAGGATTGGTTCTTAAAAAAAGTTCCTCTAAAGTTTATTTAAAACGTAAGCTATGGTTGTACTGTTGGCATTTTTCATTTTTTATATATACAAACAATGAAGGCTCTCTAAACTGATGTTTCTTGTAGTTAAATGAAGTGGTTAATCTAGAAAGGTAGCCTTGATTGTCCTCCTCACGTTTTTGTGATTGCAGGAGGTATTGTATTGTATCAGCGTACAACAAACAGAGTACCTCTACTTTTGATACTTGAAGTACATAATGCACTTTCACTCAAGTGAAAGGTAGAAAGACTTTGATGTTAATGGTCTACAGTGGTCTCACACCACTGGCTCATTGTAATGCTGTGATATACTGTATCTTAGTGACTTTTGTGGTCTTAAAGGCTGCATTAGACCAAATTCTCAATGTTTAGACTGAGTGAGAATTACATTGTCAAAATATGGGCACTGATTTCCATGTTTTATATTCAGTTCAGCATCTGCACAATCCCCTGGATTGTGATATATCGTGGGGTTTGGAGTGTAAATCCCGGATTTCAGGATTTATTCCTCAGTCATACGTTGTATGATCCTCCCTTCCTTAATTCCTTCCTCCCCTCATCGTCTTCCGGCCTGTGAGGGCTGTAGATGGAGTCGTTGGTTTGGCGGAGTGTAATAAAATCAGATTGATTCAAATTTAATTCCTTTGTTGATTTTAGCAATCTACAAGTGGCTTCATGTCTGCGGGCCAAAGCTCACCGGCCTTCATCTCCAACTTGTAAGCCTCTGAGAACTTTCTGACGCTTATCGAAACATTTCTGAGCTGGATACAAGAGATGGATCCTACAGCTTCCTGATTTTGTAATTTCAAAGCGTGGGGCTCGCTGTTAGTGGGAGAATAAAATCAATAGGCCTCTCTGGAGAGGAGTAGGTATAGCTTGTAGTCCTATGATAGGAGAGAGGATCCGAAACAGGAAACACAGCCGATGGAGGAGGAAATGGGGAGGAGCAAAGCAGCTTCAGCGCATAAACAAATAGAAAGCAAAGCAGGAGAGATAATGCAAGAAGGAGACAAGAGACCGACTGGGGAAACAGTTGTCGCCAGAGACTTTTATTGACTTTTCCCCCCCTCCGCCTCCTCTGTCCACGTGACTACCAGATAAATTCACAGAGAGAGAGAGAGTGAGAGAGGTAGTGAGGGGAAAGAGAGAGAGAGAAATGAGAAAATAAATTACTCTGGAAAGATATGACGATAGGCTACACGCGGCTTTAAATCTAAAAGGGAATTCGCGACACACTCGACCAATTTGTCACTGTGCTTTTTGCCTCTTTTCATTTCTTTTTTTTGGTTCTTTTCCCCCCTATTATTTTTCACCCCTCAATACCCCGATGCCCCTAATTTACCCCACTTTTCCCGTGTAGGCCCGTCCAATTCTTCTTCCCTCCATGTTTTCCAAATGTGTTCTCCAGGATCTGCGCGTGGTGCAGCTGTCATGTGAGGATGTGGGATCCTTCTGTCTTTCTTTGTCCTTCTGTCTTTCTAACCCACCTGTCATTAAAGGTGTTCCCCTCATGTCTAAGTCTTTATGTGTCTGTTTGTAATTTATGACAAATCCATAAATCCATCCACCCGAGCTCCTCTTTCAATAGGTTTCCCTTCATCTGTAACTACAATCACATTTGTGCCTCCACCCCCGTCTCCGCGCACGCGGGTCTATCAAAATCTGAGAAAAAGGAGGAAATGAGATGCATCGTGAAAAAAGAATGAGGCCCACGGTAAAGGATGTCTGGAAAAGAGGTAGAAGAATGGAATGGAAAAGAGAAAAGAAAGAAAACGCAGACTTAAAGTATACCCCCCTCTCTTTTATTTAATTTAGACGCCAGGCGAAAATCGATCCTGCCATTCGATACGCAATCCGAATCAAGGCGAATTAAGCGGGCGGAAATTAACTCTGAAAATATTTTTGATGGAGTGGCTTGTAGTCTCTCGGCCAAATGGACTGCAAAGTGGAACAAATGACAGGGGCCTAGTGGTGGAGACAGCGCCGCTCCATCTTCCATTAGGCCGTAATGGGATAGGTCCAGCCCCCTAGCTCGACTCGGCTGCATTAATCAAAACAGCCGCTATATGAAGATTTATGGTTCTCCACTCCAGCGAAGCCGGAGCTGGAGCCAGTTCTCGGTGTGTATGTTTGAAGGAGGGGGTCGGGAGTCCCCCCCCCACCCCGCCTCTCCTCCCTCTCTCTCTCCCCTCTCTCCATCCGTCCTACAGACTCTGCCCCTACCTGTGGGCCTATACACAACATGCGTGTCGCGCCTTTACGCACACACACACACCTTTAATCCAGAGACTGTGTAATCGCATCGTGTCATTTTTTGTCAACAGGCGTGTCAAGCCCCGATTCTTTTGTTGACTCGGTAATATACCTGAAACAGCGGTCTGTATGCATATGAGTATGGTACTTAATCAAACATTATGTAAAGTGATGTGGTGGGAAATAAAAAGGCAATAGATGACGACCTTCAGACAACATGAGACAAACCGTAAGGAAAAAGTTTCAAAACGCTGAACCTTTTTTCCTTAAAATCTACATTCTCATCAGTTTGATGCCTCACAGATTTAAAATATCAATCAGCTCATCTCCAGATGTGCAGCTCTGGGTCTGCCCTCCACACAGCCCTGATTATGCCTTTTGATTTGTTGTTTTGTAGTTTTTCGGTGTTTTGGGAGCAACTTCTCCTCTCTGAATCTGAGAGCTTCATGGTCTGCCTGTTGTCACCTCTGTGCACAACCAGCAGACAAACAAACTGGGCATCCTCTGGCGTTCAGTAGTGAGACTTTAGATTACAGCCTGTATTGCTGCAGCTCCTCTCTCCATGGCAGCCTATTAGGAGTGTATAGCCCGGTGAGCAGGCCGCTGCTGTGACGAGCCAAAGGGACAGACAGGGGGAGACAGTGTGATGGAGAAGAGTGTGGCGGCCCAAGTAGATTGGAGCTGGGATCCATCCAAAAAACTTCAGCCAAGTTTTGATGAGATGAGACTGATCGGACCCACTGCTGAGAGACCCTGTTTTACTTTCTTTCTCTCTCTCCCCCTTTGAGTGTGAATGTGTGTGTGTGTGTGTGTGTGTGCGTGTCTTACACATGGGGAGGATGGATGGACTCTTCCCAATAGATGGATCACACCTCCATCTATTCACACACACTATTCTCTATTACCTAACTTTCACAGCTCTTTCCTATTCTCCCCTCCTTTAAGCCCTGTATCTTGTCAGTGTTTTCCCCCATTATTTGTGTCCCCTCTCTTTCTCCTCCATCTAGCGCCCTATCTCTTTCTACTCCACTCTGTATATTCCCCCATTCCCCATCCTCTGGCCTCTAACTCTCCCATGCGGATAAGCAAACCAGCATGGAGACATCTCTATATCCATCTATCTACCTCTCCTTTCCTTTTCCCCTTTTCCTTTCTTCTCCCTCTTTTCCTTGCGAGCAAAGGGGAAGCTCGCTGCCAGTTTCAGTCTGCCAAAGGGTTTATTTAAATTAGAAACGCTTCAATCTCCTCACTCCCCCTCTTTCCTTTCTCTCCCTCTCCCTCATTCGCTCTCTTACCTCTTTCTGTTGGCTGAGGGTGACTCCCACCTTTCTTCGCTGACAGCCTCTGGGGCCCCGTCAATGCCAGACAACTTTGTTTTGTAGATGGAAGTGGTGGAAAGCGGGTTTGGAAGGAGAGAGGAAACGAGGGAGAGGAAAAGTAGAGGTGGGAGAGTGGGAGTTGGAGAGGGGTCAGGGGAGACCTGCTAGTCAGTGTACTTTAGTTCCTTCTTCCTCTCACGGCTCATTCCACCCAGATTAGGACCTGTAAATGGCTTTAGGGTACCTCACCTGGCTTTGGATTTCCCCATCTCACAGGAATACGGGCAAACTATTACCTCTTACTGTCTCATTATCACACACTCACATCTGTCTTGTCTTGAAGGTTTGTCTCCTCATGCTTTTGCTTAGTTTGCATCATTTCCTGCAGTGTTTGTCTTCTAATTATGGCTGCGTAACTCCCTGACTGTCTCTCTGCCTTGGAAGGGTCAGCCATCACACCTAATCATCTCCTCTGTTAACAGTGACCCATCTCCCCGATAATCCTTCTATCCTCCTTCCTCGCACTCTAATCCCCCCTCACACCCACCCCTCCTACCCCTCCTCCTCACCCATTAACACACAATTATTTTGGGGGTCCGACACGGGCGAGGGGGAGGAAACGAGGTGTGGAGAACACAGAGAGACTGTGTCTCTAATGGCTGAGTGACACCAGACGAGCTCATAGATCATGGAGATTATTAATACCACTGTTAAACACTCAATTCAAGGGCCACCGCCATCCGCACATGCAGACACACGCAACCAAAATGTGCACACGCACACACCCCCATCATATCTCATTCCCAGCACACATCTTCATATGAGCTGTCATTCATGCTCGGTGAATCGGCATCAATTTCATTTGAGTCATTTAAACAATGCTGGGTGCTCATTACAGCATGAGGTTGAGGGGGAGAATCAGATTTACAATTACAACTCTCATTGGCAGTATGGCCTATTATTCACGAGGTCGTTTCCTTACGATTCGCCTCTTGCAGTATTTCTAATGACAGTAATTCCAGGTTTGATCTGATTATCGTGCATACAGTGAGGTGAGAGATTCTCTGTGACTTGCCGGTAATGACCAGGGAAATGTGGCCTTTATATGGCAGTGGGGGCCCATCTAGGGAGAGGAGATTGAAAGGCAAGCAGGGAGGTTGTGTGTGTGTGTGTGTGTGTGTGTGTGTGTGTGTGTGTGTGTGTGTGTGTGTGTGTGTGTGTGTGTGTGTGTGCGTGTGTGTGTGTGTGTGTGTGCGCGCATCAATGACCTGTCCGTTTAACCGTTGGGGTTCTGGGGAGATGGCAGGGGGAGCCGGGCGTCCCCGGAGAGCAGGGTCTGGGGAAATCACACTCTCACTTTCACCAAACAACCTGGAGGCTGCATGGCAGCTGGCAGCAGCCAATACACACACACTCCCACTCCCCATATCCTAGTTTATATGCAAAGAGACTCCTAAACACACTGGATCTTGTGATGTAGGGCCTGCATAAAAATTCTGAATTCAGTGAGAATCACACATCTAGCTCATGTAGCATCAACAGCTGCATAATGGGTTAGTCAAATACTTTAGAGAAAGGAATCTAGAAGGAATACAGGCTTTCATCTGTTATTGATAATATTTATTGCTCGTGTTGTGGAGCACTTGGAGCATTTGAATTACTTTTTTTTTTTTTTTTTTTAATAACATCCCTTACTTCCAGAATTTGAAGATTGCATTTGCAGGAACCGGCCAATAACAGATGGAGTTGCAGTGAAAGCCGGGGTGTAAAAGCATACTTTAGTGTTCTACCGCTCCATTAACTGATCTCAGGTCTCCCCGTGAGCTCTAGTAGTGCCAGCTCATTGATTCTTTAACTAATCACTCTAATTAAAATGCCTTTTATTCATCCAATGGTTTACATGGCAGCCTACTACTTGCATTTAAGGATCAATTGCCACACAAATATACAGAAATTTCTGTCAACAATTTCAGTGGCTTACCTACTTTTTTCTTTTCTTTTCTTTTTTTTCAACAACTCGTACTTTAATTAAGCAAGATGATGCCGGGATTGAGCAAGTTCAAGACCTACAACACATGCCATATATGTAGCTACCAGGCTGACTGCTCCTTAAAATACTCTGTCACCTGAGGAAATTGGTTTCCTGTTTATGCTGCATGTTATAAATCGGTCTCTTTGTCTATGAATGATTCAGGCAGAAAGAATTTACACCCTCATTATTTGGAGAAATTAGAATAGTGTAGTCATTAAATAATTAAAAAATACTGCCAAAGAATTATACATTGTCTCAAGCTGTCTTATTTTGATGGATGTCTGTTTATGACTCGTTCCGCCTTGAAATTCCTACAACATTTCTTTCCTGATAATATATCAATTTATCAGCAGAGATTTTTATGTTAATTTCCTCCCCTCCTCCCCCTAAAATAAAGTATCTCACTCCCAAACGATCTCGAACTAATTAAGCAAGCGTTAATTAAAAATTCGAGAGAGGATAAACGTTGTAGAATTGTTATGGAAACGTTGAAGTTAATCAAGCTTTCAAATTATTGATAACATCCTTAGAACAGTGATCGATCGGGAAGACATTAAGTGGCAAAATAAAGCAGCCGCGTTCAGATTTGATGGGTGCCCGCGTGCGTGTGTGTGTGTGCGTAAAGCAATGTGCAAAAACAATTAAGTCCATAATACATAATATTAGTCCGCATGACAAATAGGATATCTTTTGTGTCATCCCAAACTTGCCTGTGTGCACGTGCGAGTGCGTGTGCGTGCCAGTAACTGCGGGGGCGGGGGTTGGTTGTGGGGGGGTGGGGGGGTGGGGGGTCGCTTTATCACACAACCGCCATTAATCAAATGTGTGCGTTCAAATTGCATTGTGAACTCCAAGAGACCGAGATATTGACGTCTGTTGATATGAATATTTCCCCTCTTTGCACGGGTTTGCGCCTATTTTAAAAACAGCATGCTTCCCCGTGTGTTTACATGTTTCTCCCCTGCCTGCATGTCTGTTTACGCCGGTGTCAGAGCCTGTGTGGCATGTACTTACAAGGCGCTTCATCATCCCACCAGCGATAGGAGCAATTCACCCATAAAGTGGGTCTTTCGCCCATAAATAATATTCAAGTCGCTCTATTGTTAAGTGAAAAGTTGACTGGTGTTTGATTTTTTTCTCTTTTTTTTTCTTCTTCTTCTTTTCCTCGGCGACCTCGGGTTAGGACTCATACATCACGGGATGACAGCTATAGAAAGGCCCTAAATTAGCAACTAAATCGAATATTGATCAGCTATGTGCGGCCCTGCGAGTCGCGCCTCCTTGCCGTTTTTTCCAGAGAGAAAGAGAGAGGAGGGGGAAGGGGGGGTGAAAACGAGAGATAGAGGGGGGGGGAGGGAGGCGGTGAAAGGTGCTTCTCTCTCCTCTCTTTCTCTCTCTGTTTGAGTTTAAGTGTTTGTGTGTGTGTGTATTTTATTGCCCATGGCTTTGGACTCAAAGCAGAAGCATCTGCCTTGAAAATAGGCGCTTATTTTTATGTAAGTGCAGTTTCTTTGCATTCATAAGCAAATGAGGCAACACCGTAGCACTAATCCCTGCAGCTCTCACGGGGAAAGCAGACTCCAGATCCGTTCAATTCACGCTTTAGCTGTCCATCCATCTAGGTTTACAACCTTCAGCCCTGCCCTGTTCCCCAGCAAGTCAAGTATTGCACCTTATTGTTTACATAAAGTTCAAATGAAGTCCCTCATTACCCACTCGCCTATTGGCTCCTGTTTATGGATCATTGACCGTGTTGGCGCTGTTGCATCGACTTCCCCCTTATCCCCGCTGCTGGGACGAGTGGGCGGCTGGCGGCGCGCACATGCTCTCTCAGCAGGGACGCGTTTGATGAAACGATCAAGAGAGGGCTCCCTCTCTCTCTCTCCCGGGAAGTGTTGTGTGTCCGGGGCGGCGATGAACCAAGCCCAAGGCCGGGGGAGTGGGTGGTCAAGGTTGCGCCGGGTCAGTGAGATTAGCCCCGGCGTGCTCTATAACAAAGGGCCAGACCGTCAGGTGCCGCCAAGTCTGGATCAAAGTATCGGGTGTAGGACAAGTGGGGCGTAAGACAGGGATGAGCCGCGGATTACAGCGGGCTAATTGGAAAGGATGCTTTCAGTCCATTAATAGGTGCTCACATGTAGGCCAAGGTTTCTTCGTGTTTGTTCTTGTTTTCTCACTTTTGACCACGATTTTGGATTCGGTTATACTTTTAGGGGTGGGTAGCTGAGCCATTTTACCCCAAATATTACTGGTAGTAGTGGTGGGAGAAGTACTGAGACCATTTGCTTAAGTAAAAGTGAAAATAGCATGCTGGAAAAAAAACACTCTGAGTACAAGTCCTGCATGCTAAATTTTCCTTAAGTAAAAGTACAGAAGTATTATCAGGTACTTCAAGTATTAAAAGTGGAAGTACTCATGATATACAATGCACCATTCAGGGTTGTTACTGTGTTACATATACACCATTAGTGGATTGCTATCACGGATTCATTAACATATAAGAATTTATTGTTTTCGGTGGAAGTGCAACATTTGCCTGTGGAAGTATTGAGTGTCATACAATAAGTAAAGTACAAGTACAATATTGTACACTGTGTCAGCAAAAGTTATTGGTTTTTCAGTATGTCGGTACTGTTACATCCTCATCCTTCACCTGACTTTTAAACCATAGTCGTAGTTTTTATTATCACACTCACACTAAGTCATTGCAGGTTTGGATGTGGTCGTAATCATAGAGGCCGTTTCAGAGCCATGTCCCATGATGTGTGCGCTTCGCTGTCTCTGGTGCTGAATTTGTGGGACATCACGGCCACGCGCACATGTGTTCGCTGTCCAGGGTCCTGAAACCACCCGAGTCAATGACGAGCCAACCAAACTCCCCTTTTATGTCTTTGCAGGCCTCCTCGAGCACGATTTACTTTGTGTGTCTGTAATTTTTAGATCGCGTAAGTTAATAAAATAGCCTATAAACGTCCACCCGTGACGAAGCGAACCGAAAACCACAATTCATCCCGACAGGGTCACTGTCGTTTAACTCGGACCTTCCCGAGCTTTGTCATATCAGGGACCCCCCGAATAAGCACACGTTGTCGACTGACAGGTTTGTCACTCCGTCTCAGGAGATTTTGCGACAAGACCTGCTTTAATACAGATTGCATAAGTGGATGTCCGGTACAATCTAAAACCTGTCATTAAAACGGGCTTTGCTGTACTTTTTCATCGCGTTGACTGAGAAAAATAAGAGAGCTACTTTAACTGCTGTGGAAGAGCTGCACTGTTTGACAGTGTAATTATACCAAACTATTATTAAGCATCCTAATGGAGCAGGAAGACAGAGAGCTGCAGAGAGAGGCAGAAGTTTGTCGAGGAGGCAACGCCCCCCTCCTCCTCCTCCTCCTCCTTCACGCGCCTCTCGGGCTACTAGCAGCTCCTCAGAACTCTGCTCGAGGACATTCCGGGAACCATCTGTTTCCGGCAGAGCACCGGTCGCGGGGCATGCAGGAAGCGAGGCGCACAAATTTGCGCGGAAAGGTGCTTGTGTGCCAGTGCGGTTGTTGTGAAATATCGCCCTCCCCCCTCCGTCTGAAATCCTATCTGTGGTGTCGTACACCTGACAGGAGAAATGAAGTGTTGCAATAGAGAACGGAACAGCAACCTAATAACTCTGCACGAGAGAGAGTGTGACATTAGTGTTCTTTGTAGCGATGGTATATCACTGATGAAGGGACTGAGAAACTGGCTGTGGTGCAGTGCACTGTAGGGTTACCCGTTCACAACACCACCATTCACTATTAATGGCTGGTCCACAACAGGTGTTCAGGCAACTGTGTGTGCGTTTGTGTGTGTGTTTGTGTGTGTTCGTGTGGGAGAGAGAGAGAGAATGAAGAGAGTTGGTGTCAAGATAAACTGGCAGAGAGACAAACCAATCTCCACCTCTCTGATGAGAAGTGCCCTGGGCATTTCCAGCAAAGACTGTGATATTGTGCTGTGGAGAGGATATGATCTTTCCATCTTTCTGCTCTATCAGTTCGACTTGTAATCTAATTTAGATCAGATAAATTCTGCCTAGCAGCCCGCTCCTAATTTTATTTTAAACAAACGAACACGGTTTAAAGAGTATTGTCATTAGCAGGGTGACACTGTTGGTGGATTTGGGGTGATCCAGAAATATGGCGAGATCTCTGCTTGCTCCCACTTCAGGGTGTGTGTTTGTTCCTAAGCCTGCAAAGGTGAAATGATGGCGCCCGCAAACGCATCACCTGAGACCAAAGGAACCTGCAGACACTTCACACTGAGTGGAAAGTGTTAATACGATCGTAGCCCGAGGTCTCTGTTCATGTGTGAACAGGACATCATCTTTTACCGTGTGTGTTTGCCCCTATTAGATTAGACTGTTTATTTATTATTAGACTGTTTTTTTTCATTATGTTAATTCCCACGAGTAATGCATTGCTGCAGAGAGATGCGTTGTTAAATGTATTTGTCCAGTGCACACAGGCAGAGCTCTTGTTTGATGTTGGAGGAAAAATTGTAAAAACTTTTTTTAACACACCATCTGACAGCAGAATTCTAAAATCATGAAAATTGTTGGTCCAGACATGAAAACGAGATTAATAATTTGAACACTTTAATGGACACTCTTTTTTCTTTTCTTTTCTTTTTTTTTTTTTTTTTTTTACATTATTCAGTTCTTGCATGTTTGATTTTTCTCCGAGCTTACAAACTACAGGGTTTAGACAGAATCGTGTTAACTAATTATGGAATAGGACTTCACCTCTGAATGACTTAATCACAGTTACAAACAGTGCTACAAAGGTGCATCATGGTAGGTACAATGCCAGTTGCTACAAAAACAAGTCTGGCAATTAGTGCTTTTGATCTGTGAGTTTTCAAAGTAACACACGGCATCTAACAACAAAGGCAAAGAAGTATTTGTGAAAAAAATGTAAAAGTTTAATATCACACAGGCAGAACTCTTGTTTGACATTGTAGAGATTTTAAGAACTTTTTAAAAAACACTGTCTGACAAAACAGAATTAGAAAATCATGAACATTTTTAGCACAGGAATTAAAGTAAGATAAATAATTTCAACAGTATAAAAGATACTTTTTTTTAGTTCTTCCTTTCCAACATGTTTGGCTTTTCTGTGCCTTTACAACCGCAGGGTTCAGACGAAATACTGTAAGCTAATCATGGAATAGGAGTTCACAAACACAGCTACAAAGGTGCAGATACAATGCCAGTTGCTATAAAAACTAGTCTGGCAATTAACGCTTTTGATCTGAGTGAGGCAGAGCTCAAACAAAGACCAGTTAATTGTGAAAAAAAATGTGAAAGGTAGTCAAGAAACTCAGAAAATCTGGACTAAATACACCAAACACAAACTTAATCAACAAATAGGAATGGTAGCTACAAAGCCAAATGAAATGGAGACGACAGACAAATACAGTTTCTCCAGCTTTGACAAATGCTGCTCATGGCCAGGCAGCCTAATATAACTTACCTTCTTCCTGCAAAGTCTTTGATGATGAAGTAGTGTTTTTTTTTCTCCTGTATTTGTTCACAAGTATTATTCATGTTACTCTTTGCCATATTGCAGAGGCTGGGAGAAGAATGTTATCACATTTGGAGAGTGATATTGATTAATGAGAACCTTTTTGTCACACACTGAGGCTACGGGAGACTGATCACTAAAGATCAAAACAAAGGAGAGAGCCAGGTAGGAGCAAACAAGGAGGAACAATAAGTACAACTGACAATGGCAGACACGGTGTTGTTAGCCAGAACATGACTGGCGAGATAACAAAAAAAGGGGAAAAAGAAACCAAAAAATCGTACATAGTAAAACAGAAAAGTACCAAGGGGAAGAGATGGATGGAAGTAGTAGAAACAGAGAGGGAGAGGGAAAGAGGAAGGAAAGGAGGAATGAGGGATAATTGCATTAGAAAGAGGAGAGGGCCAAAAGGAAGGAAATGATTAGAGGAGAAGGGACTGATATCCGATAGAGAGAAGGAGAGATGGAGGAGGGGATGGGCGGGAGAGGAGGGCTCACTTACCGACCGCCGTTCAATACATACTGACACTCTCTCTCTGTGTCAATACACAAACGCTCCGTGTGCCTGTGTGTGTGCGCCCGTACAGGTCTGTTAATCCTAGTCTACCGTCCTGTCTCACTCGTCCCATCCGCTGTCTCAGAGGAACGTTCATGTCAATCTCACTCATTCCCTGCGTCGCACTTCGTCTTGAACTTCCATGCTGCCTTCTCCAGTTTCCAGTCGCACTTATTAGGGTTGAAGTGATTGTCTACAGCTGCTATATTTCACATTAATTTCATCCACGGCTCTGATTTCTTTTGCCTTATCGTTAGCTGAATGACAAACGATCATGAGATATTGTCATGTTTGCCATGTTTAAATACATAAACCGCTCTTTCGTCATTTATTCTCTCATCCTCATGTGTCTTTGTTCCTTTGTCTGGCATGTCCCTCTGTGCTTCTTTTTCTTTCACCTTGTATTTATCTTGCCTCAAAGTTATACTATCTCTCCGCATATCTTGTGCCTCGCCATCTATCAGCTGCTCTTGCTCCTTCTCTCGCCCTCCTTCCCAAGCTCCCTCTTTCCAGGCGGCCTACCTTTTGTCATTGACCCCTGCCCTGGGTGTCTGAGCATTGACTGGCTCTCTCCGTGTCACTGGAGCTCCCTGTCAATACTTACCAGGTTTGGCCACCCTCTGCGCTGTGGTCAGAGAGTGGGGGAGAGAGGGAGATACACGAGATGCTCCACAGCACCGGGAGATAAAATAAAAATGAATGAGAGGGAGAGTAAAACAAAGAGGGATGGAGAGGAAAATGATGGAGGGAGGCAGTGTGTGAAGCAGCTGGTCAGCAACCTTATAAGGTTGTTCCACTTTTGTAGAGCCTTCGTGGTTTTTGCCATGTGAAGCTTTACAGTGTATGAGCTCAGTGTAACACCACTATTATCTGCCCCAGATATCTACAGCCATCGCATACAAGTCTTTACTTTTAGCAATCCGCATCTCTGCCTCTTCTTTTGCTTCAGTAAACTTTGAGAGAAAAAGTTTCAAATGACATCACATTAGTTATTATAACTCCTGAGAATGAGCTATGCTCTTATGCACTGCGCAAATAAAACAAATGTAGTTTCACAAAGCTTTACTCTGAGACCTTGCTGTAGCACTTCTCTCAGTTTACATCACCGGTGCACGTAAAGCATTGGTTGACTTCAGGGATCTTCATGTTTTCCTCTATGCAGTGTATCTGTTCCATTCATTTCATTTCACTTATTTATTTACAAGGACAATGCACATGAATCAGCATTTCTGTGAACACGCCAGTGTCAGCCAGCCAGCCAGCCAAATTTCAACTGCAGTCTTTTGGCAAGATGTTCTTAAAACCAATAAAATGCTAAGTTAAAATCAATGCAGTCACAAACATAACATCATAGGACAGTAACACCCAATGACAGTAATAACAGCAAAATCAGCGATTACATCTGGCACATGCCTGTAATAATACTAGTAACAACTTTGAATATATAAATGAGAAGTTCATAGCAGCTTTTGTAGACAAGTTGAACACAGCAGTCTTCAAGGAAGAACACAAAACAAATAAATAGATAAAACATAGGTGAAATAAATACAAATACAATTCATTTATCAGATATAAGGACTAACATCATATATATATATATTTAAATTATTGTTATTCGTCAAACCCACGATAATTGGAACCATGTTGTGTCGATTTGTTCATATTAGCTCGTCTGTTAAATGGATGGATTTACTGTACATCTCATTTAGGTTGCTATAAGTAAAAGTAAGATTCACTGGCTGAATGTATATGAAGGAAATACAGTTTTTTGAGCTTTGGGAGCCTTTGACCAACTTTATATCTGAAACCTATTCTTCCATTTATAACCAATGAGTCAAGCTCATGTACCAGCAGAACATTTTGTAGGGCATTAAGGATTGCTTTGGCAGTTGACACTGGCGGTTGCCTGTGTTTCAGGTGTGCATGTGCAAGCTAAAGGGCAATGATATTGGAATTATTGATAAAGATAGACATATTGAACCTTGGCACTGTACAATAAGTAGACTTGACAACCCCAATCATGTTTGAGGCTATCGTTATAAATGTCACTCTGTGCATCCTCATTCGGGATTCATACAGTATCGTGTATAAACTCAGTGTGAGCATCACTCCCTATTTTACAGTCTACTCCATCTGCAGCGCGCTCAGCCTCCCATTCCCTCTTTCCCTCTTTCCTCTTTACTCTTTTCATTTCCTCTAATCTCTCACTCCCCCTTGCTCTACCTCCGTGTCACTTTGATTTCCCTATCCACTGGCCTGTGGGATGTGTGTGTGTGTGTGTGTGTGTGTGTGTGTGTGTGTGTGTGTGTGTGTGTGTGTGTGTGTGTGTGTGTGTGTGTGCGTGTGAGAGAGAGAGAGAGGGAGAGGGAGGAAGAAAATGTGTGCGTGAGCATGTGTGTTGTCTGTTAAGAGAGCATGACTTAATTGTGTAAAGCAGTTTCACAATCGTTGTAAGTGAATCAGTTTATGTGTCCTTTAGCACATCAGTGTATGTGGCATTGGAATTACATGGAATGTCTCATGTAATCCACGGACCTTAGACACAAGCGCACACACACTCTACTCTGGTTGCAGGTGTCCCATTGCATTCTCTGCTTTGTTTAAGCTATATTTATATGGATATCAGCATGAGTTTTTTCATGCATACGTATATGGTTGTCCAAGTATTTGATCATGCCTATGACTCGCCATTGTGCATTTCGTGTATATGTCTGTGTTTGTGAATGTGTGTGTGTTTGTCTGCATGAGTAAATATGTGTTTTTGCACCCGTGTGTGTGTGTGTGTGTGTGTGTGTGTGTGTGCGCACAGACGCCTCTGCGTCTAGGCTTGAGCCTAGATGGGCCTGTCTATATGAGAGTAGACAGTGTGCGCGTGGAGAGCAGGCGAGTGAGAAGGACGTAGCGGCAGTCGGGGGGGGGAGGCAGCGCCAGGCCGAGGGGCCCCCCTCTCGTAGACAGTTTGACTGATGACATGCATTAAACAGTTAATCTGTCTGATTGAATGTTTGCTTCCTCCAAATTGAAACATTAAACAACAAGGCGAGAGAGAGAAGGAGGGGAGAGCCCTAAGAGGAGAGAGGGATATGGCTTCATCTATTGCCCAAATCATGCAAAGCATGAGACTGGAATATATAATACTGTCCTGTGAGCTAGAGAGAGGGGGGAGCGAGAGGAGAGAGATTGGAAGGGACAGAGAGAGGAGTGTGAATGAGAGAAAGAGAAAACAAGTGAGGGAGAGAGATGAGAATGAAAAGGCTCTGGGTAGGTGGAGGGCACGGGAGGAGAAAAGGGAAGAGAGAGAAAGGGATCAGTGAGATGTAGAGGATACAGGAGAATAGGCCCATAGAGAGAAGCTCTGCAGAGCCAAAGTTCTCTTTTGCTGACAATCCAACGGAGACAAAAAGCAAAGATTAAACAGCATCAGTTTAAAAGGATTATCTATATTGTAAAGAGAGTAACACTTAAACAATTAAAGCAATTTTGTCTCTTTTTGATCCTCACGCGGACTCAGCATAAAACAAACTTCTTTTATGCAAGTCTAAATCATTTATCCGTTCAAAAATCCTCCATGTCTGGCTTTATTGTCCAGACAGGAAGAGAGGAGTCAGGTGTCACTGTTTCCTAACCTGGTTTTACTTCCTGGGGTCATGACCCCTCTCACGGAGCCTGGAACCTCCTTATATTGTCAGCTCCCTCCCAGAGGGACTGACACAGAAAGCAGGGTGCTCCCTTTTAGACTACATCATGATGTGCTCATAGATCATGTGCATTTACTGATAAATTCACCAGTATTTCTTAGTATGTCCGCAGCCAGAGAAGGCAAATGTCATCATTTCTAATGTTGTCGACATACTCCCATAATAAGTGCTTTTAATGATAATGTACTCCAGACCTAACAGTTGTTTTCTAGTCAGTGCTGATTAAAGTCTTGCATCAGTCCTGGTCTTCTGATTTTCATATTCAGCTGAAATTTGTTTTCTTGTCTTGTCTTCTCCATTTTTTGTGTAAGAAAATAGAAATTGTAATGATACTGCAGATATTGTGTACATTTGTCAAAAGAGGATAAACCTGTTTTGGGCACATTTGTGGTATCAAGTCTCCAGGTGGCTGTTTCCCGTCGCAATGTTTGACTGACATATGTGAGCCGTGCTGCAAGAGCAACTGACTGGAGAGCACAACACTTTATACACTATCAGTATTGATAGAAGGTGTTTTATCCTGTTTTTTCACAAGCACACATAGACTATCAACAGCTCACGAGTTAAGCTGTCTGCTCCTTTATAACACAACTTTTTCAACATTTGTGAAGACCTACTGTGCTGTTAAATTTATATTCCACTTGGAGAGTAATAGCTAATTAGCCCTCCTTGGTCTAGGATCGTCTAGCTAACATGAGCGGTATCTCTTTCATCAGTCCAGTTGTGGTGATGCAAAATTAGCAAGCTGTCAAAGCTCAAAAGCAATGATTAGGCTAGTCCTGCAACCTCAGCACTCTGTGTTACACCATGTTACCCTGGTATGAATTTCAGCCTGGAGTCACATGCAGGCTCACAGAGTAGAGAGTGCTCACAAACTGGCCAAAACAACAGCTAACCATGCCGGCCCCCCGGGCTGGTTCACTGCCTGGTAGTTTGTAGGAGCTGAAATGATTTAACAAAGTATTTTTAGTGCCTGTCCACACAGATATTGCACTAATCCAGTTATGAATACCAACATTTTCAGTCGCTAGCAAAAATTCATGCCCCCCGGAGAACACAAATATAGGTATTGCTATCTGTGCCGAAAAATAAATGAAATTTAACAGAAGGAAAGCAAGACACTAACAGACAGACAGATAAATGATAGATTTGCTTTTAACAGAGCTGTTGCCACAGAAATGCTGGTAGTAGATTGGGAGAAATGGGGTGACCCCGAGCTGGTAATATGATATGTCATTTAGCCTTAGTCTGACCCTGTCCCCTCCCAGGGTTCACAATCGTCACCACGCTTAAAATGGGCTTCCCTTCCCTTTGTCTCAAGTGCATATTCTCCTCAGTCTAAATTACCATCATTTTCTCCACCAGCTGATTTTGGTCCAGCTCTTAGACTGAGGTATAATTGCACAAACAGACACCCACTAGGTCTTGAAGAGCACATAAGCTTAAAGCCACTTTACCACCCAACAGTCAGCAGCCAGGGAGAAGAAAAAAGGCAACAGGGGAAGATGAAAACATTAATGGATAGGTTGCAGGATGGACGGATAAATTGATAGATCTTTTAGAGAAGGTCAAACTTCTGTGCCCACACGCGGGACCATCATGAAGAGAAGAGAAATTGATTGCCGCTCACAAAGGCGCTGAAATGACTAGAGAAATTATTTTCTGGGCAATGAACATTCTAGGAGGTATGGGGAGGGGGGGCCGAGAGAAAGTGCAAACCTTTCTCACATACTACAAAATGGCTCAAGCAAGCTGCTGTCAAGTGGAGTTGTTGGTGAGAAAGCTCATTGGGCTGATCTTCAGGTAAATCCTCACCGAGCTGGCGGAGGGGCTGTCAGTGCCTGTGCGTATGTACGTGCACGCATGTGTGTATGCGCATTCCTGCATGTTTGCCTGCATGGAGATTACTGCACAGGGTTGTGAGTTCTGAAAATTAAAGGACAGATTATCAAGCCCAGTAAATTCGGCGAGGGAATCGCCCAACAGAAATCACACATAGGATCATTTTCTAATCTGACACTTTGTCAGTGTCGTCCACAATTAATACAGATCACCGCTGCAAAAATGAAGGCATGTCTAATTCGACACCATTACGAGGAAGATGTGCTTATGTTTAGGCACAAAAACAAAGAAGAAAGCAGTGTTGACTGGGAAACAGGAAGCGAGCAGCATCCCGTGTCATAGTCCAACATGTTGTCGATCTATACCAACGACACACTGTTGACTTCAGACACATGAAGAGCCGTAATTCCTACTTTGTCATACATAACTACGTCAATCAGTACCTGAACAACAATTCAACGGCGACCCAGCAGCTTGGCCCTTTTGTATCTTTGTCACTTGTAGTGTGAACATATTATTAGTGCAACTCCAGTGTAAAAGGTAAGGGACAAAACCCACAGTGTTACTGTTCCTCCGCTGAGTCTAAGCAAGAAAAGCTGTGGAAATACAATGAGAGAAGAAAATAAGAAAAAAAGAGAGACTACATTTGGGAGATAGCCACTTGATCTGACCGAGTCAGTTTGCTGAAGCCCCACACTATCCTCAGCTCAACCTTGGACTGCATCTTTGCACGAAAGGCGACTGTGGACATTGTCCTCATCTCATCAACACCTTTCTTTCATCAGACCTCGGGGGGGTGCGTCCGCCAATTTCTGTAACTTTCCATTAATGACAGTTTGACAGCTTTAAAGTGTGGCTGTTAGGAACAGCTATCAGTGCTTTCCTTCACATGTGGTGTGTGATCTGTCAGTGTTGCATTAAGAAGAGGAAAACAGTCCCAGCTTCTCCTTTTAAGTTGCTTGAATTCCAAAAACTGTTTAATAGTACAGAATGATTTGACTAAACCAGTGACTTTTACTGGTACATCTGCAGAACCAGTTTGTTTTCTATACAAGCTCTCACTCCCCTCCATCTGTCATCCGTGGTTCCCGTCTCAGAGGCCTCTGGTGTCATCACAAGCGTTGCTCTTCGGATTACTCCACCAGTGGAGCATTTAACACCACCCGCATGAGGGAATAAGTGAATGCAAAACAAAAAACAAACTGCCCCCAAGAGACTGTAACTAAATGAGTTTCTATCATGTTACAAGAGTCGCAGTACTTTAGCGTCCCCCCACCCCACCCCCGAAAATTACAACAATAATGAATTAGCCTCCTTCACTCCTGGGGTTTGCTCTAAGCACACATCAACATACTTCATTTGATCATGAGTGATCCTTGGACACTCAGAGCCTTCTTTGCACCAACTTCTCCTCGCACTTGGCGAACCTATCAATTCCTTCTCCAAAACGAGCCATCCTCACGACTCGTGACAGACGTTTTTGATGACAGTGAGGCCCCTTCCTCCTCTCAGCTTCCCTAATGAGACTCAGATTGATAGAGAGGCATCCACCAGCAGCCAAACAAACGGCCCTACATCAGGACCAGAGGAATGGAGCACAGTGGCGGATGTGTAGACTGGGGGAGCGCAGACGGAGATGGATCGGGGGTCTTATGTGTGGATAAACAGAGTGAGGTTGATTGCTAGCACAGAGAGGGGCCATTACGGCGAATCCGCACGCTAATCATAATGAATCACTTACTTATTAAGCGTTAATTATGGCACACAAATACATCCCACGCAGACGAGCGAGCAGGGAGGCAGGCGATGGTGCCTGCCACCATTCTGGGGGGTACAGGAGGAGGAGGCGAGGGGGCCACATTAATTTATTCTTATTTATTAATTTCCCTAATTAAAACAACAAGGCTGTGGAATAGAAGCGTTTTCTTTGGGTGAAACAAATGAAGGCCCTGGAAAAGCGATATGAAACCAGGCGTGGCACGGTGTAAACATTAAATCATATGAAGTGATGGTGCTTGTTCAGCTGTTCATTATTAGAATAGCTTTATCCAACTGGGCTGCCCCCCTTACCCCTTTTCTTTGTTATTATATCACACAGCAGCCCCTCCTCTGTCATAAGGCGCACACACATGTACTGTGCTGATGTGGATGGCAGATTTCATCATCATTATGCCGTGAATGGTTTACTTGCTACACCACAACAAACCGCAGCTCCTCCTTGAACGCATCCTCCTGAAATGCCATAAAAATCAGACAGAAACGCCCAATCTTTCCCATTTGATTGTCAGATGTTTATTCCTTCTCTCCTCAACTGTACGGACCTTTTACTGGCGCTTAACCGCCTCTCCCATTTTCTCAAATTCATTCATCTACCTCCTCGCCCTCCTCCTCCTTTTTCCCCACTGCCTTCTCTCAATTTCCTGATCTCTCTCCCTCTTTCAGTCCCGGAGCGGCCCACCTGAGCGGGCGGGGCGCGGTAATGGCGTTAATGCCCGGTAATGCGGGCCAGATATTATAATCTCAACACTGTCACATTGCGTTAGCCGCGGGAGACTGACGTGTCAATGCCACGGCGAGCAGGTGACGCGCGGGGCTCAGGAAGCGTGGCCCGGTAATCGCCCCATACAGACACATTTATTCTGGAGTTGAATATTTTCACCACGCTCCGCCGGTATTTAGGGGGAAACTTGTGTTTGCCCGTCGGTTGTGTAAACTTGAACAAAGATCCAAAACCCGATTTAAAAAAAATAAATAAATAAATAAAAAGGCTTCTTTGGTTTGAGCAGTTGTAAAGATTTAGCAATATTCATAATATTCAGAATTGTTGGTGATTCTCCTCAAACTTTAAGGTGGAGCTTTTACACAGGATTTGTACAAAATCAGAAATCAGGGTTAAATAATCATTTAAAATCTCTAATATATTGTTGTCTAAAATATCTTAAACTATTTCTGTCTCTATAATAACCCACCATGGTGTTCGGACTTCACTGGTTTACAGTGGTGGAAAGTAACTAAGTACATTTACTTAAGTACTGCACTTCAGTACAGTTTTGAGGAACTCATACTTGTATAGTTCTGTTTTATGCTCCGTTATATTTCCACTCCACTACATTTCAGAGGGAAATATTGTGCTTTCTCCTCCACCACATTGATTTGACGGCTTTAGTTACTAGTTTTTTGATTGAGCAGTTTGCAACAGCTTGGTCAAGAAATTCTGCTTGTCATCCATTGCTTATGTTAGATGGCGACATTTGTATTCAGGACTTCTGTCTGTCTATCAGTACCTAAAAGCCCATTAAGTACTTTGACCATATTATTGGTCCAGTCACTTATACAATTGAAAAGTTTGACTTACAAGCTTAAAATGTTGTCCCTTTTCGATTGCTCATAATTGAAAGTATGGACATTATTTCTGGCAGTACGAACATCATTACTGCAAACAAACCATCAACAACATCACAAAAACATTAGAAATTCAGATTCAGTGGTCAGTCCATGTATTTCAGGACCTTTTAATTAATTTGAAACTGACAGTGGGATTCAAAATCAACTTTATTGGCTAAGTTTGTTGAAACATTAAAGGAAGCTAGCTCCCAGGATACTTAAACATGGTGCAGAGGATGATGCAGATGCAGACAAACATACATGAAGGTTACAAATATAAGCAAACGTAAACGCGTAGGTGCTATTAAATACACTGTGTTTTTTGAATTTTGGTGACAACATTTATGCATTCAACAATTATGCATCAGACCTGTGATACTATTGTAAACAAAGTGAGTGAAGTCAGGTTTGTTGGTACATCATACGTGGTCTCCAAGTGCCTCACATGTGACAGCTTGTACTGCAAAATATGACACATCGCATCTTAACCCCTGTGTATCACTGCATGTTGTACTGTACAGACTACATACTATAATGTACCACATACAAAGATATGTCATGTTTTACTAAGTCAAATGGATCTACTGTATATCAGCACACACCAGACTATTGATAGTGAGTTAGTGTCAGTCTGTTTGGGCTTTTTTTCACCTGCCTTTATACCTTTGAATTGTTGGAGCAAAGTGGGCCACTGAGAGGAAACCTGTGCGACATGAGGAGAACAAACTCCAACAGAGATTGAAACCTAACTCTTTATTCCTGTGAGGTAACACTGCATTTTGGCAAGCTTCCTGGAAAGTGAACTTCCGTATTGGGACACATTAGGAAACACATCTGGCTAACTGGCATTGCATTTGAGACACATCCTGGCTTGTTAGAGATCAGTGGTCATGCATTTGCTTCAGAAAACCAAGACCAAACTATAAAGAAAGGACATATTCAGGGTTGCGGGCTCACTCATTGTCTCCCCGCTGGGAAAAATCTGCAGCATAACCTGATCTGTCTGTACCTCCTAAATAATTTTTGGCCTTTCGTGAAAGCAGTGGCTTAAAGAAAACGATCCGTCCCTCACACAGCAGCCCCCAGTTACGCACTCACGGGTGCACGGCTCGTCAGTGATTTATGCACGTGTGTAATTGAGTGTTAATAAAAAGTGTGTCCGGAGCGCATGTAATTGTGTGTTTTCAGGACCCACCATGTGTGAGCTTGTGTGTAATTGGGTGTTATCGATGTTGTGAGTGTATGTCCGGGCTGAAAGAGCGAATGGGCAGGTTACAGTGTGATTGCAGTCTGAAGAATGCCTTTTAAAGCACACACGTTTTTTTTTTTCTTCTCTGTTTTAAAGGCAGGAATTCTCTTTTATGAGTTTGAATTCTTCTTTGATTTAGATTTGATTTACAGGATTTGTGAGGGCCCCCATTAACACCGATAACCTTTATTTTGTCTTTGTTTATTTTGTATGAGCCCATGGCATCGGCAAAAGTGTTGAAAACCCTAAAAATAAGAAAGAAACTAAAAAGAGAAATGGATTTGCAGACTTAGAAAACCAGTTAATGTTTTAGCTATTACACATATTAGCAGAGTGAGGTTTAGTGTATTAAGAAGAGCACGGGTATTTATAGTTTGTTGTTTTCAGTTTGCCTATTTAGGACATAACATATGAGACGTGGGTATGAAAGATGCGGCTTTGTGTCATTTAGCCTCGTCTGATGCTTGTTTCTGTATGTGTGTGCTGTATTTTTGCATCTGTATGTGTTTAGTGTTGCTGTAACGTAATAGGTGTGTGCGTGAATGATGTATGTATGTGGTGGCAGTGTATAGAATAGGTGTGTGTGCGTGTGTGTGTGTATATATATAGTGTGGTGTGGGTGCTGTTTAATTGATGCGGGCTGGCCATCGATCCCTCCCGCCCAGCCTAATGAAGGCCTGATTGGTTTGTGAGGGCTGGCTGGTTCTGCTTAGCTGCCTCTGCCTGCTGCCCTGGCTGCACACACTATAACACACACATACTATAACACACACACACACACAATCCAACATCATTCTTCGCTTTCTCTTTCTCTCTTGGTCTCATGCTTTGTCTCTGTCTCACACTTTACATTTCTGCCCTGACTTTGTTTTTGTCTTACTGTTTGTAACTCCTTCACTCTTTTACTCTTCATCGTGGTGCGTCCATTCTCTGGCTGAATCCTAAAATGACATCTCAATTCCCCATAATTTTACAGCCGAGTGCTACGCTTACTGATAATAAAAATTCATTTTTTTGGTGAAATTTCAAGATATAACGCTGAGTGATCCATCAGCTTTGCACCTTGTGTGCTCAAACTTGACCCTAGCTTTGTAAAATCTTGATCAATTTGAAAAACTTCGGCACTAACGTGTCAATACACTGAGTGAAATTATGCTGACATATTCCTGTGTGGAGCTCGTAGATAGTCCCATAGAATATGTGAATCCTCTTTTGCTGCCTGATATGATTCGTGTCCCGTCTCTTGTCTCCATCACTGTCTCAATGGTGTTGGTGTCTCTGCCTGTCTTATTCTGTCAACTGGCTTGCAATCCACTCAGTCAGTCAGTCAGTCAGTCAGTCAGTCAGTCAGATGTCACCGTGCTTCTTCTGTCATGGCAGTGCCCATAAATGTCTTTTTGTGTCACTCAGCTCGCTACAGACACAGGTATTACACCGCCCTGTTAATGGCTTTGTCAGATGGCCTTTTCACAGAGCCAGTCACGAAGACAGACAGGGGACTGCTATCAGTCTGAGTGTGTGTCTGTGTGTGTGTGTGTGTGTGTGTGTGTGTGTGTCTGTGTGTGTGTGTCTGTGTGTGTGTGTCTGTGTGTGTGTGTCTGTGTGTCTGTGTGTGTCTGTGTGTGTGTCTGTGTGTGTGTGTCTGTGTGTGTGTGTCTGTGTGTGTGTGTCTGTGTGTGTGTGTCTGTGTGTGTCTGTGTGTGTGTGTGTGTGTGTGTGTGTGTGTTTCAGTCACAGGCATCAAGAATCAGTTCAGGAAATAAAAGGCCACCCAAGTATCCGCCACAACCATGTATCAGCAAAAATCCTCGGAGTGGGTTTGCAGTCAGGCAGCAGCAGTCCTTCCAGTCTGTCACTGTCTGTCATACAGTCTGCCATCGTGCTCAATAATCTGTCTGATATGTTATTTTATAGAAAGATAAGTATTGTCAAAATCCTGAAAAATTCACTCAAGAAATCCAGGATCTCATAAATCTAAATTTACATCTCTGCACCCTGGTGCCATGATGCCGTTAACAAACATATTGCATAAAGGCCAAACTAAAAGCATTGATAAATCCCTCTTGATCTTATCTAATGAGTCTAGCTTCAACATTGCCGAGCCCCCGACTCCCAGAGGATAGTATTTATTTTATACTGTTTACATAAGATATTATTTTTACCCAAATAGTACTTCGGAGCCACCATACAACATGAATATTAAACGTCTCTCACCCCCGTGGACAGTTCCACACTCAAAGTACTCAGCACTGACTCAGAAACATCCAAATGGAGGCTTATTGTCTGTTTTGTACCTTTTCCGGCATATTTGGAAAAAATGGTTAGGTCCATTTTAAAGAATGTCTGTTTTAAATCAGGCACCTTCTGTCCTTTATGCAGCAGAACAACCAAGACATGTACTCCAGAACAGAGTCTTACATTTAAAAAGCATTAGAAGGACACTGAAGCTCTCTGCTCTCCACTAGACACAACTGAACAAATATAATAAATATATAGGAATTTGTGCATCACGCCGTTATCGTCAGCAAATCCCATGAAACCCACAGTGCATTATTCCATATTTTAATACTTCCAGGCTTCCCTGACCTGTCTGCATACTCAGCCTGATGCCCAAGATGTAAGTCTTCAGTGGCAACACAGATTTTAGTTTTATAAAGAGGCTCAGTAATTTCCTAAAACTGCTGGGAACTATGAGCAAACTTTACTCAAACATTAGTAAATAGTGCATTTGTTAGAGCCTATTTCCAGCTGCGGTTTAATACACATTTGGTACTTCAGTGATTATTTATGGCACCGGGGTCGGGTGGGATCCACGGTGTCAACAGTGTGTCTCACTTGTGTTTTTCAACAACAATGGAGGTCTATGCCACAGATGAAGAGCTGTATCTGGCTTTGGCTGCACATACAATTCTCGTTAGCAGGATCTTTGATGGTTTTTGACCTTTTATTTGGGATTCGTTGACAAAAACAATAATCTAGAATATTGACAGCAGTATCCTTTAAGGACAGCAGGGCCTCACAAACAGTATAAGAGAGCAGACAGCAAGACTTTTTCCCCACAGTCTGTATAAAAATTCAACATGCTCTGTAACTGCGCACATTTCAGCAGTTGCAGTTTTGAAGCAGAAGGGTATAGTGAGCGGCCAGCAGTGCACTGATCAAACTGCCTTTCAACCTGTGGTGCATCTTTATTTCACATCTCTCCGTCTGGTACAGTAGCCCACACCTCTGGCCTCATATACCACAGCCTTCACCTCGCCAGCCTTCGCCAACAAATACACAACAGCATACGCTGTGATAAGTGGTGTGTGTTTACAGCTTGTTCATTTCCACTCTCCAACTCTCAGCAGAGGAAAAGAACGGGTGAGAGCGGGAAAAAAGAGAGAGAAGGGTAGAAGCGATGGTGAGAGAGAAGGGGCTATCGGAAAGGAGAGGGAGGGCTTGTGGGGAGTGTTTTTGTCCTGGAGAGAAATAGCCCTCTAGGTTGTAATTGGAGGTAGAGAGAGAGAGAGAGAGGGAGAGAAAGAGAGCGAGGGAGGAAGAGACAGGAGAAATTGCTTGGCTGGGGCTGTGTGGGATGATAGTGTTTTTGACAGGTAAATAAGGCTGTGATTGTCGACAGTTACACTGCACCTCGCTGACCCTCACACACACCGGCCTCCTCCATCTATATTTCACTCTGACACACATGCTGACTCTCTGCCTCTCCCTGTCTCTACTGACACGCACACACATCCACGCGTGTGCACGTACATGCACGGAAACACTCAAACTGTGATCTTATCATAACTTACGGCTTGTTAATATGATGTAGAACGTACGTCTACGCTGTTTTTGAAGTTACCTCGAGCTACGACTGTTCCACCAACCTCCTCTTAGTTTAATAGACAATCATATGACTGAACACTGACATGCAGTGTCTGTTTTAATGAGGATTTTGTAGCACCTCACGTCTCATTTATATAATGTAAGCCAATGGTCCTTAAATCCATTAAAAGACAACTTGAATGATACAAACCTAGGCTAGAGTTTAACACGGAACAACGCAGCATTTATATGGTGTGTATCTAAATCAAGGGGCTCAACAAAATAGCCTCAAAAATGACTTAATTCAAAAACCTCTGTGAGACAGCTGCAGAAAAAATCGAGCATAAGCTTCACAGATGTAGTAGGCTTTATTGCCAGGGTATATTAGATTGCGTTGTGCAGGTGTTCATGTTATTTTGTCCACCCTCGTAAGAATCTACTTATAGTATCTTCTCACCGTCTCGTCAGTTTTTTTACGTTTACTCTGAGATAGATAGATAGATAGATAGATAGATAGATGGATAGATGCTGTTGCTGCAGCAGCGCCTGTAGTATCTCTTCTTCCTACCCCCTTTTCTCCTTCCTTCCATCTTCCCATTCTCTTTTATCAAGTCAACAGCCGTCTCCCCCTCCCCTCCTGCCTGCCCTTGCCTCCCTCCTCTCCCTCTCCCCTCCCTCTCTCTCTCCCTCTCTCACTTCAATCTCAAGTGTTTTCAATTTTATTCTAGAGTGGAATTAACTACCCCCGATGTCAAATTGCCGACGAAATCGATAATAATATCTTTACAAAAGAGGATATTCCAGTCTCTCGCGTCGGCTTTTGAAAAATGGAAAATTTAGCCGAGATTGATTCATTAGTTGACACGTTATAGGACGGTATAAGTATTGATCGCGGCCTGTCATGTCCCATCTCGGCTAATCGAAGCTGAGGCGCTCTGTCGATGGGCGCATTTTTCATAATTCCGTCGCCGGGGAGAGAGACCAGCCGGCAGAGGCGACTGCAAGGCACAGAGAGAAAAAGAGGAGAGTATAGGGGGGCAGAAGAAAGATAGACGGGGGGAGAGAGATGACTTGGGGGGGAAATAGGTAGGGGGCAAAGAGTGGAAGAGTGAGAAATAGAGTGAAAAAGAGGCATGGGGTAAAAAGGGAGCGAACAGTTTTGTGTGCCTGCGCGTGTGCGCGCTTGCACGTGTGTCCATGCAACATCTCCAGCCCAGAGGCCTCGGGGTGAGGCGGAGAGGGAGCCACGGGGAGGAGAGGGTATGTTAATGGTGCAGGTATTGGGGCGTAGATAATTAATGCATTAACTAATTAAAGTCAAACGGGGGAGATAACGAGGTGGAGGGAAGTATATAAGGAAAAGGGAAAAGACGGCGGGATGGAGGGAGGAGAATTAGGGCGACAACAGGGGAAGAATAGGTTTTAATAGCGAGCGAGGAGATGCGGAGAGGTGTGAAAAAAGGAGAGATGAGAAGGAGGATGACGGAGACCGAGAGGAGGTGTTGGGTGGCGGGGGTGGGAGAGCTCGAGGAGTGGAGGGGGGTGAAATAAATAGAAATTGAATGGCTTGGGTGCGAGCAGAGAGAAGTTCTGAGGCGGAAAAAAATATAAAGAGGAGTGAGAGAAGACACAACGACAATGATGGAGAAACTTTTGATAGTTGTGCAATTCGTTTGGAAAGTTGGCATTGGCGTGCTCAGGACTTATAAGTCCAACATAATGCCACTCCTCTGGCAGTCTTGTCACGAGTTGCACAAATCCAGGGGCCCTGTCAATCAACAAAGGGAGGTTGTTGCAAAGGAATGGAGTCTACCTGTTTGTCTTTGGGTCTAAAGGCTGAAACCCCCAGACTCCATTGTTCCCTGTTGGATATAGAGCACTAGATTATAGGTCATCATATTGCACCAGGAGCTGAAAGGTGTATTCACTTACCGTTGAGAAAAATCCTGCCAGGAGTTAAAAAAACAAACATAGTCTGCTAATACATGTGCACGTTTATCTTTTAGACCATCTACTATCCCATCAAAATAGCACACCAACGATCCTCAAAGGTTTCACAAATAAAATGCCACGAATTCATTCATCCACCATAAACTAATGCTATAAAAGAAACACAGTCCAGTAAGAGGTAATAGGTTTTCAAAGAGATAGTGGATCCGACAGGAGCTCATCTTTTCACCATTATATAACAGCTCATACCCAAAAACATGAGATTGGTCATGTTTCTTTAGTTTGCTGGGTTGTGACTGGTCTCTGCAACATTCAGCCTATCTTTGGTCCAAATTTTAACTCACCATTATCTACAAAGAGCCATACAGGTTTCACAAATATAATGCAAAACACGATAAAAGAAAACTGCCATAAAGGAAAGCAATACAGTCCAGTAAGAGGTTCTCAAAGAATCACTGGGTCTCACAGCAGCTCACCGGTTTAGCTACAGCTGCAGCTGGTTTTGACAGGCAGATTCTGTCTAATTTTAACATACTTGAGGCATGTATTTGTGTTCCTTTCAAACACGCCGTATTTTAATAGTACAATGCTGGGTCAATAAGTGTCTTTGTAGGCATGTTGTGCTGTAAGCCAGATAAACAGATGTGCTGAAAATGACACATCAGCCATCAGAGCGAAGCTGTGGTAGAGTGTGCCAGTAGCTCCAATGAGCCTGTGCTCCAACATCTGAGGGAAAGCGACGTGAATCCCAATCCCATAATTGATTTTGATAAACTAACATGCATGGTGTGAGGAAGTCCTCTCACATTGAGAGAAAATGGGAGTGTGTCCGAGAGGCCACCCCCAAATCAGCAATGATAAAAGTGGAGCTGAAATGGGTTGTGGGATGGAATCAAGAGAAATGAGATACACCAAATTAGAAGAGATTGGCCTGATGGACTTGGATTAGAAGGAAAAGAGGTGTATAGGGAGGGGATGACGAGAAAAGGAGGAGAGTGAGTGAGTGAGGGAGTGAGTGAGTGCATATGTGGAAGATGGGGAGAAATGCAGGGAAGGAGGGGGGGTCTCGGTACTTGGCAGTCTCTGGGTATCTCAGGTTCTCTCCGGCCGGGAAAGCGGTCGATATTTAATTGTTATTGCTAGCATGGAACGCACGGAAGCGGGGCCTGTACGAAAATTTCTCATTTATTTGGTATTCTTGTTTTCTCTCCTTTTCCTCCTTCCACCCGCTGCCTCCCTTCGCGGGGTGAGGTGGAGGAAAGTGAGGGGAGGTGTGAATGCGTGCGTGCGTGCGTGTGTGCGTGTGTGTGTGTGTGTGTGTGTGTGTGTGTGTGTGTGTTGGGGGGGGGGGGGGGGTTTCTTTAGTGCGCTCTGGGGGCAAATGGAGAAAGGGGATGAGATCCTTGGATGAAATCTGAGGGGGGAAAAACGCTGCGTCCTCCTCTCCCAAGTTTAGTTTCTGTCCCTAGACACATCATATCCACCCTCTATCACCTCCACGCTGGCCCCCACCCTTCTCTATCTCCCTTCACTCCATCTACCCCCACCTGTCCAAAATGAAAAATCCGTCATTTTCATCAAACGTCCAACCAAATATTATCTACACTCCATTCCCAAAGATCGAATCTTATTTAGGGGCGACGGGATTCGCCATCTGTTTTCAAATTTCATTCCTCCATGAACTTTATTTTCCCTCGACTTTGGACAAAATTATAACCCGATCGATCCGTTTTCAGGCCACCACCCGTCTACATATATTTTCCTTGCGCGGTCTCTTCACCGTGCAGGTCAATTTTCTGTCTCACGTCCACAGGAACACGTGCAGAACACAGTCTGCAGCTGATAGAAACTTAAATGCAGTCGGGCTGATGTGAGGTGGAGGTTCAGGCTCAGCACCTTCTCTCTTTTCCTCCCCCCTTCTCACTGCTCTCTCCTCTCATCCCTCCCTGCGCCCGGATCGCTCCCCTGCGCGCTTTCTCCCCTAACACCTGCCTGTTTCTCCGTGCTTTCCTTTTTTTGGTTACATTGCTCATGTAAACTACATCCTAGGCTACCAATGTCGGACAGTGGCCGGTTGAGGTGGAGTCCCTTCTTCTCCAGTCAACTTTTTGTTGCTCCGAGGACAACTTTTCTCTCGCTGTAATCCTGCGCGCCGCTTCCTCGTCTCACTCATCTTGATTTTTTTTTTCCTCTCTCTCCCTACGGGCGACATTCAGTCACATTGCGAGTCATAGATCATGCCAGTGTAACTCTTCACCAATGTAGTTTAATGCAGGAGGAAGGATGCGCGGTCCGTTCTGCTAAATTGCCCAGATTAACATCAGTCCTCTGCGCACATCGACAGGATTCCCATCAACCCAAAGGGAGCTGCTGCTCAAGTCAATGAAGGCGCATCGGTGAAGGTAAGCGTCCTACTTCCCTATTCTGTTACGGACAGTGACATTAATGATTGAGAAACGCGTCAGGAATAAGATTATCATGAGAAATGTAATGCACTTTGGTGAGCGGGAAACATGCGCACCTCCTGCAGAAATTGATTGATGTAGGCTGTGTACGCTTGTGCGAGTTGTCGAACAGCGCACAGTACGCAATACGTCCACCTCTAAATGGATCGGCGACAATTCGTAAAAGGTTTCTGCTTTAAAGTGTTGGCACGTCGCATCTGTGATGTATATCCTACCGCGGTTTGGATGGACCCAGAAGTGGAGGAGAGAGGCTGATGGCAAAGAAATGTGAGATGAAAAGTGTGGGAGCGGCGGGGAAGTGGAACACGAACTTTAGGGATCAAGGATGTTCACTTCTAAAAAGTTGTCCAAGATGGGGGTCCGTGCATACACGCGTGCCCAGTCATAATTCAGTATTTGATGACTTAAAAGATATTTATGCTGTGCAATTGTGGATTAATATATTATACTGTTGATGCATGAATACACTCCTGTGTGAGAGATTCGTGTAAATGCATTCCCATTGACTTAATTATTAAGTGTAAATCACGTCCTTACAGCTGGTATCTGTGTTTTCCTAAACCACAGAATGTGTCCGTTGCTTTATCAGGAGTGTTGCTCATCCCTTGAAGGTTGTGGTGCACAAACAGCTTTATTTCACATACCATGTCCCCATCATATCCAACAGGGTCAGATTTAACTTGATGTGGCAAAGGGGAATTTCTCTCACTTTAAGATCTCAGCATCATATTTTTATAGACAAGGGTGGTCTTCTGAGATGCTAATTGTTGATGTCTAATGTCTAATATGTCTGATATGTACACCCTGGAGCTGCTGGCATTAGTGCAGAATGGGAGGCAGACTTTGTGAACTCATGCAATGTTTGATTGAGTTTATACATCTTTGCAAGCTTTGTGTTCTCTTTATAATTTCAGTTTCAAAACAAGCCAATTATGCTCAAGAGGTCAAGGTCACAGAGGCTCTTTCACCACACACAGTACATATGGCTCATGACCAGCTCGTGTGTTTGGTGTTTTTTTTATATTTCATCAAGGAAACTAAAATTCTCATATGGTGCCTTTACAGCACTAATTCAATATTGCACTGATGCTTATCGAGTGAGTTTAAAGTGTAAAACTGCTTTTCGTACTCTCCCTTGCTCGTGGGTCCTTGCCTGACAAGGCGTCCAAAGAAGCCCAGTTTCTATCGGCCTGACCTTTTCATTGATTTCAAGTTCATATCGCACATGGTCAAAGACATCACTCGTAAAACTGAGATGACTCCAGCTGTTTTTCTCATTTATAGATCAAAATCCAATGTGCGATATGAAATGATACTCTCAGCCTGCGGGGAAATGAGGGATGTCATCTGTGTCTGCGTTAGCCATGCAGTTACACAAAAGTGAATGATGACAAACGTCGGTGACAGTGCAACACCGCTGCTGTTGTTTAATGGTGCATATGTGGTCACCACAGCAGTGATGAAATAAATAATCTGGACAAATGGTTTGCAAAGTACTGAGAGTGCACCATTTAAAAACGAGAGCCTGATCAGTGTCAAGTGGTTTGTAGTTCCTGATCAAACTCATTTGGTCAGTTTTTTTCCACCTGTGTTTTGCTCCTTCAGCTGAAAGCCACTGTGATTTGTCAAATACCATTGCAGGAGATGCAGCCTTTAATTCTTTTGACGTCATTCATGGTTCATTGTATTTCTTAAATACTAAGCACTAATCGACAGTGCGACTGATGAGGGCCTGTTGAGACATTTCCCTTCTGTCAGATGACAAAAAGCAGAGGAATCTCCTTTTTTCAGTTGATGCCTTTAATGTTTAGCAAGTCAAAAATGACATTTGATGCTGAAAACAAAGGACCCATCAGGGCACACACCCCAGGTGATTGGAGTGTCTCATGGTGGCATGGACTGTGTTGGTTAATATAGATCTAAATTTTCAAATAATATAGTTCAACCTTGAAATGCTGCGTTATTCTCCTTGAAGTAATTGAAATGTAGCAGACTACCCCCACTTAAGACCTCGTAAACCTAAATATCTCCCTTCGTCATCCAGAGAATCTTCCTTTTGTCACCTGGGGAATGTTTGGATTTCCTGGGGTCGAAGAACATGGACTCACATCTAATCTTCATCACCGGCACACAACATGGGGAGTGACCCTGCCTGAGACTTCCTAAGTCTGAAGTCCACACTGGAGCTGGCAGGAAGATGTTTAGTTCCCAAAGCAGTCTTGATTCCTTTTTTTCCTCTACAAACCGATGCCAGTACCCCAGCACTTCTTCCTGAAGGAACTTTTCCTGTTGACACTGACAATGTGTTAATCAATACAGTTGCATTGTGCTTATTCTAAACCACATTATATCCACACCCTCAGTATGAATCGAGGGTCTGTGAGGGCCCACTGCAAGGGAGCGTCCCTCCATTGATTAGGTATTAGCTTCACCACCTCCAACGCCCAGCCACTTGTTTGCAAACACTGCTCTATTTCGGAGGTATTCAAACTATCGCTAAGCATGGGAGCCAATATTTATAGAGGCTTTAACAGGTTCATTATACTCAGTGGGGATGGTTCCTCCGAGGGACGAAGCACTCATAAATGGCCCGGCGGAGTATGTCCCCATCCGCTGAGCATTTGACAGTACAGTCAATGGCTCCAATCGTTCCTCATCTGCTTTATGGCCACAGCGACGTTTATGGCTGTTATGGGGTTAAAATGGAAGCATTAATGGATGTGTATGGCAGGAGCTCCATTCAGCAGGGTGCTGCATTTAATCAAGGGTCACTCTGTGTAAAGTCCATAATCCACTTGCTGACAGTTAGTGCCACCCCAGGGTTTAGCTTGTATACACACTGTTGCTTCAAGGGAGGTGATGGGTGAAATACTCTCGTTTTATTTACTGAAACATGAAGAGAACAAAATCAACACACTTTCAATCACTTTTACTCAATTTATTTATGTTTTGGTGCTGAGACATCGTATAAAATCATACAGACAAAATGCATGATTTCTAATACTGTATCTGTGAAATAATAACATGCTCTGAGATACACGTCCCGGATCTTTTCTATATGCTGAATGTTTTTCAGATTATCTGTAGGTGTACCGTGTTTACAGTCCAACATTATTCCATTTAAATGCACTCTCATTATAAAACACTGAGATTACGGCACAGTGACATGCAGGTAGTGGTAAAATGTCACTTCTCCTTTCTGCGTTTGCCTGTGTGTTTCTGTTCTCAGTGTATTGGCACAAATTTAAGCTTCCAATCTCGTGTCCACTCATTTCTCTCCCCTTCCTCTTTCAAATCATCATTATTCTCTTGCACTCCCCACAGTGCCTCCTTCAGCTCTGTAGAGCTTCGGTTTGAATTGTGTCTCCGGCTAAAACTACCTATTTGTGTTCTCCACTTTCTTTCTGCTACCTTCCCATCTTCCGCTACACCCAAAGCAGCTTTCCTTTTAGATGGCATGCCCCCTGTTTTGGAGTCACTGACCCCCCTCGGCTCTCTCCTCTCCCTACCGTCTCCCACTTAACCCCATATTTCACAGCTGAACTACGGCTAATTTCCCCCCAGTCCTCCGAACAGCGCTCTCTCTACTGCTAGAGCACGCTTAATTACCCACAATTAAAGCCAAACGCTAACGAGAAAATTGCTCTGTTATGAAATTACTTCAAAAGGACTAGAGTAAGTAGAATGGATTGGAGGAAAAGTTGGGTATAGCCTTGGGTGGCGGGGAAGAGCCTCTGTGCTGTGTTTTCCCCCCAAGCTGTCTCAGTGGAAGGCAGTAAGCAAAGACTCCATTGGCAACACCTAAAGCTGTAGATTACAATATTCAACAGCTAAACTCAAGCGTAGGTACTGAGAAAGCACAAGTATTCACTTTAGTAATAGAACAGTTGATGTTTGAAAGCTTTGCAGTGAAAGAGGAAACAGCTTTGATTGCTTTGGCCTCTTTAATCACAGCAGTATGTAATATGTGATCTATGTCATTTTATGTATCCCTTATAGAAATATGTGTTATATCAGCTGGTGTGACCAATGGATTTTGAATAGATTGCCTGCACTCTATACAATATGAAATGGCTGTTCTCGAAGATGACGCTTATTACATTTTGTGTATTGAAAGTGGCAATCTGTAATCCCTGAACGTGCCATGGTCTGTGGACACTCCTTTCAAAGACATGTCACACCTGCTGTTGATGGATTTATGATAAAGCATTAACAATATTACTCACTGAGATGAGCTTCACGTGGCCGTTGACAAAGTGCTTGAAGTGCTTTTTGCAACACAGCAAGTTTAAAACAGACTTCAATCCACCAAATGTAAAAAACACACAAAAAAGCCAAAACATTTTCTGACTTACTTCTCGAATAGATCTATAGTTTTCTCTGAAATTTCTGCCTCCATTCCAGTGCAGTTCAGGTGAATGGAGGATTGATTTTAGCACTCATAGCATTGAAAAAAAATACATGTAACCAGACTGAGGGTCTAGAGCTACACTAAGGGTCTCTGTGAGGGTGCACAGCGGTGGTTCAAGCTAAATACTAACTAGCATTGACAGTATGCACACAGCGGCAAACCTAACCTTTTGCAAATGTGGTCATTAACAACCAGTTGAAAGTTTGACCTGATGATGGCGCTAGATGAAAGATGAAGGGATCATCAAAGTTACTTCAGTTCATCCTGAGGACTTCATGGAAATCCATCTTGACATTTCACTCAAAAACACAAATGTCAACCTCTGGTGCTTGAGGAGAATTCAGAGAATCACCAGCGTCATCAGGCTTCATCCTCAGATGTTTGTGCCGATCCCTTCGAAAATTGTGTTTATACACATAAAATATTTGTAATTTGTGTGAATCAACATTTCAAGTTTTCTAGCTTGCTATGCATGAAAACACATGATCTGAGATGACTAGCAGAAAAAAATGATTGGTGCCACGAGAACACCCCCCCCCCCCCCCCAACACACACACACCTTTAATAGGATTACACTGCGACCATGAACACATTCTTGTAACATAACAGCGTTATCTCATGAAACCTGGCTGAGATAGTCTCACAGCAGCCGAGCTGAATTGAGACACCCAGATGTTAGACTGCACCCGGCACAATATACCTGACCGCAAACCCCATTCCCTGTCACCGAGGAATGAGCCGAGCCTTCCACACCGCCCCCCCACCCCCCCCACCCTCAACCTCCCAACCCAATCCAATCTGCAGCCGGCAGAATGAAACAAATAAACACTAATTCGGATTATTTACGTCCAGTTTACACCACATGACGCGAGGTATGAGAGGGAGAAATAAGAGCTGTATAGCGGGTGGATAATTGTAACAGTGGTAGTAATAAGTGCAGCGGCTACAGTGATAACAATTAGATTTGATTTCATTTGAGAATGCCTCCACAGCTGCTCCCCACTCACCCCCTTAACCCCCTTCTTCCCCTTTTTCCCTTCCCCCCTCCTCTCCCTCCCCTCGCTCCTCTCCCCCTAGATTAAAGTGGGTGTGTTAATTCCGTGGTGTAGCGATCGAACAGCTCTGGCAACAATGGGAAATGGGCTATTGATCAGAACAGCTCAGATTAAGACTAGGCAGTGGAGCTCTTTCTTGCTCTCTTTCCCCTCCTTTTCTCTCCATTTCCCACCTTCTTCTCCCTGTCTTCCTGTCTGTCCTGCTTGTGTCATCTCCCCCCTTGTGCTCCTCTCTGCCTCATTCTTGTCTTTCCGACCTCAGTAGAAGAAGAAAGAGTGTTTGCCTCTATAAGAGAGTCTATGAGGATTTCCGTGTCCTTCCTCCCTGTCCCTCCTCTCTTGCTTCCCTTTCCTCATTTCTGTGCCAACATCCACCCTCCTCTGTTCTCTTAAAACATTATATTTTAGCTTATGAAATCCAAAAGATGCATGGAAACTGTCAGCAAGTACATGCGAGTCTGAAGCGGAAATATACTGCATACAGTGTGAGCTTTTTAACAGTTCACTGTGCTGCAATTTGACATCCATTCATGTGAGATCTTATATCAATCAGTCACACGGAGGCCCTGTGTGGTGCCACAATTAAAATCCGCCCTATCTGAACAGCTCACATACCAAAATTAGCTGTCATGATCGGGCCGCGGGACAGAACACATTGGATTTGCATTGAATAGACATAAAACATACCAAATGTGAGGAGACAGCAAATCCATACAGTGAAAAGTGAGCTAAGAATTCCCTGCTCTACTTATATTAATTAACTCAGTCAATGTGGATGTGATAGGTCAGTTATTCATCCTCTTCCAGCGCCTCCCCACTCTGTCACATATACCTCCCAGGTGTCAGAGGCTCAGACTCTCCAGCTGCTGAGCAGGGATCAGCGAGGGGGAAAAAAAACACCCCGCGGTGGATGTTAGAATGAGCTGGTCTGAGATCAGTGGTTAGAGGTTGTGTCTGCGTCTGCTTTTGCCCTTTTTTTGGACTTTAGAGGTGACATGCTCAAATGCAACAGACACTGCATACATGTACAAATACTGACATGCACTGGCACACACACACACACACACACACACACACACACACGCACACACACACACACCGGTGGCCACATCAATATTGCCGTGACCCCCAGGGGATTCACAGTATTGGCAAAGCTTTCATCTGCTGAGTGTGTGAGTGTCTGATACTCCCTACTCCCAACACACACACACACACAAGCTTGATGTACAGTAAGAAAAAAAACAGTCATACACACAATCCAATACTCTGGTTGTAGCTTTGTGCAGACAGGAGTCCAAAAAGCAGGCCACGAGTTGAGAAGTGTCAGCCGGAGGTTTTAAACAAGCAGTGATAGAAGGCTGAGAGCAGCGGTCGACACTAGAGGGCGATGAAGAGATGCACGGGCTGTGTGTGCTGATGTAACGTGTAGGCTGTGGCTGTGACCGTGGCCGTGTTCAACCAGCATTGCTCCACGCCTTCAACATTTACGGCCTGCACACGTTTGTAAACCCGTATTTTATTTTGAGAAAGGACACATAAGATATGTAAGGGAGTGAAGAGGGAATTAGCTTTTTTTTAAATTTGGGCAGCAACTAATGATTATTTTCATTATTGACTGAACTGCTGATTATTTTCTTGATTAGTTGATTAGATATTTGGTCTATGAAGTGGACAGTAAGTGGTGAAAAATGCCCAAAATGACATCTTCAAGTTGCTTGTTTTGTCCAGCAAACAGTCCCAAACCCCAAAATACGTCATATCTGGTGATAACAAACAGCAGATGCTTACATCTGGCATCCTGTTACCAGTGAATGTTTGCTATTTGTGCTTCAAAAATTAAACAAATAATCAACTTTTCCGGATTATTGATTAGGTGACTAATCATACCGGCTCTATTGTGAGTCAACACGTCATCACCAGTGAAAATACTCCTTACTGACATGTTACTCCAGCTTGGCACTAAAACAAGAGATACCAAAAAAAAAGATCCAAAACTACTTTTTACTTCCAATGTTTGGTCTCTGCTGATATGACCCCTTACCCTCCTTAGCAGGCGGCACCTGACATGTTAGCAGCACAAGATTTTGACCTTATTCCCCCGTCAGAGTCATTATAAATCAGAGTAACTTCAGCTGGAGACCCAGCAGAGAACACAGCGTCCCGCTCTTCCTCCCTGCTTCCCTTTTCCCCATCCTTCGATCTCCTCACCTCATCTTCCTCTCCTCTCCTCTTTTGATTCCCTTGTCATAGACTCCAGCTCTCTGCGCTCAAGTGAGTTCTATAGGTTTACCTAATTGATTATTAAGTTGCTGATTGGAGATCAATTAAATAATTAAAGTTTGTTAAGGGCAGAGTCGATTGCACGGGAGCCAGGGCGTGCTGTCTTTTACTGTGTGTGTGTGTGTGTGTGTGTGTGTGTGTGTGTGTGTGTGTGAGATTTCATTTATGCAGACGGTTGATAGAAGTGATGCTATTGAGTTGAAGATAATGTGTTTCATCGTGATGTGGATTTTGCTGCAGGGAAAATGCTGCTCAAGCACTGAGTTTCTTCTCAGTCGTCTGCTAAAGCCAGGCTGACAGGTGGAGCTCGACCTCTAGTGAGCAGCTTTTTAGGTTTCCTTTATATTCATGGAAGAACAAGAAAATATTGCTGTGAATTGGTAGCATTACACTCCACGTAAAGATGGGAAATCGCAGTCATTCCTCTAGTTTCAGCCTTGAATGCAGCTTTTGGGTTTCGGTGGAGGTTTTTCGGTCGGAGAAAACACTGTCAGGCACAATGAATCCCAGCTGCAGCTCCTTCAAGTGACCACTTTCATTGTTTGTTTGTGAGAATTGCTCGGTGATTCAAGTTGAGCAACTTTTGGGGTCAACACGTTGATGAACACAGTTGACTCCTTGGTGGCCAAGAGGTGAGACAGAGGGGATGGAGAGGCTCCTCTTGTGGCAGCGTAGAGAGCCCTGAAAGCGCAAACACACACACACCATTACACCACACACTCTCTTACACACACACAAACCTCATATATGAGACACAAGAGCGGAAACGGGTCGAATCCTACTTCAAATTCTCTTTCCTCTCGGCTTGTCGACCGGGGAAAACAAACCGACCCGAGGCACAGCGAATGGGGATTTACTAATTAACTACTTACACACGCACACACACACACAGGGAGAGAGAGAGAGCGAGAGAGAGAGAGATGCACACCTCCTCTCCTCTCCTCCCTCCTCCTCCTCCCTCCCTCCCTCCCTCTGCTCTCCTCCTGCCCGGGTTCATGCTGGTAGTAGTGCAGCCTCTTCGGTCGCTGGCTCGCTGCGCCGTCAGAGTGAATGCGTGTGGATAGACTGGTCGCACTTCAGCCGGTGAGAGCTTTAACACCACCTCCTGAAAATAAGAACTGCAGGTATGTTGTCCTCTTCGGACATTTTATTTCATATAAACAGGCCTATTTGTCTTTTTTTTTTTTTCTTTTTTTTTTTTTAATTTTGTTATTTTTTTTTCTCGAGGGAAAAAGTTGTGGTTGTGCAGTTATGAGTGTGTGAGTGTGTGTGTGGAATGTGTCGCGGTAGAGTTGTGCTGGCGGTATTATTGCTCGTTGTTTTAGTGATTTTGCTACTAGAACAATTGTTTCTGACTGTATTATCATCAGTTTGAGGACTGAACCGTGCAGCAAAAAGTTGTACCGCGCGTCATTTACGCAGGCTCTTTTGGCTGCTTTTATTTGGGAGCTTTAATTTAGTTTGTTTTTTTAAAACCTCCCGTCTTCTTTGCGGAAACGTTGTGAAAGTTGAAATCTTTTGCAAACACACTCACACACACACACACACACACACACGGGAAGACAGGGAAATTAATATCCTGGTTTTGGCGTGCATGCGTGCAGGTGTGTGAGTCTCGGCTACACGGCAGCACTTTGATGTGTTCAGCTGTCGGCGTTGGCCCGGATTAGCCTTTAAGTGTCTCTATTTGTTAAAGCGTCCAGCTCTCACCTCCACACCGCACCGCCGTATCAATCAGCCAATTAAACAGCCACTCACACACGGCGAGCGGCACGAGACCTCAGCCGGCGCATCTCTCTCTCTCTCTCTCTCTCTCTCTCTCTCTCTCTCTCTCTCTCTCTCTCTCTGGTCCATCTGTGTGCGTGCGTGTGTGCGTGCGTGTGATAAACATGTTAGAAAGTCCGTGTGATGCTTATGCTCAGGTGCATTTTTGTATGCGTGTGTGTGTGTGTGTCGTGCTGCTCGTGCTCTGTCCTCAGCTAATTTAACCAGAAAATATTTTGTTTTATGTTTATTTGTAATTGAGTGATTAATTAATGAATCGTTTGTTTTAGTTTGCCGCCTTAAAGTTGGGGTCAGTTTTCAGGTTCACCCACCTGTCATGAAGAGCTTGAGCTTCCCAAGAGTTTTCCACTTATATATACTAACTTTTTTCTTTCGAGTTTTATATTCCCAGCCCCCCCCCCCCCCCCCCCCCCCCCAAAAAAAAAGAAAAAAAAAGAAACACCTCGTGGACTATCTGTGACCATCCGTCAATGTGTTTACCAAAGGAAAACGCCAAAGTTTGCTCTATCGGGAGTGCAGCCGGTGATTTTTGTGCGTGTGTTTTCAGCCTCGCATGGGAGTTTGTTTCAGAAGTGGGCGCATCGATACAGTGCGGAGCCAAACTTAAAAAAAATATTTGGAATAATCTATATGTGAATTTGCTGTTTTCTTCTCGTATTTTTTTTTCTTTTTTTTTTTTCTTTTTGGGTGTTTACCCCCTTACAACTTTGATGCATATTTATGCGCGCCGTGGGTGTACTCCCATCAATTATTTGTGCCAGTATATTTCCAGATAAACAGTGTTTGTAAATCAATACATGCATGTAACTATTGCAGATTAAAAGATCGATCAATGGATCCACCCTAACCCCAACCAATGTTGTTTTTCTGCCGTCAATTATTCACATCTAACTTTGCACTACTCCACGCCAGCCTGCCTCAACAAAGTTTTAAAGCGTGTGTGCGTATGTGTGTGTGTGCGCGCGCGCGTTTGTCAGAGTGTGCGTGTGTCTCTAACAGAAAATCAGAGGACATACAAACGAGGAAGCTTTAGGCTAATTTGTTTAATTTATAGTTGACAAATTAATTTGCCCAAACATATAATAATAATAATAATAATAATAATAATAATAATAATAATAAATTAGTACAGGGAATTAATAAAATAATAGTGAATTACAGTCTTTATTTCCTGATTTGCAGCTGTTGTCCGGCGTCATTAAAAGTCCTTTTTGCTTTGTGTAACTCTGCGTCACTGAGACCAGCCTCCCTCCGAAGCTTCAGCCTGTGACACAGCTCATCCTGCCCGTGCTTCTCGTCGTGTGAACTTTCAGGCCAACGTGTTGAGCCTCTCCTCTCCGGTCTCGTCGATGAGCTCAGGCCGTTTAATTGGATTATTTCCCTGGTTTTGTGCTTCTCGCCGGCCGTCTCATTCGTCTCTATGCGCTGTCAATACTTGGTGGAAATATTTCCGACATTAAATGGCATTTGGGGAAATTTCTCCCCACGTCACTCACCCTCCCCTCCTTCATCCTTCACCTCTGCACGGCCGGCTTTGAACTCGTTAACCCGTCCAATTACATTTGTTATAATATCAGCGCTGTAACGCGCTCTGCTATTTACCTCAGACTGTGCAGGCAGATGCTTTAAACGTCTCTCAGTTACTTGCAGCACCTCTCTGCTCCATGTATTTACAGGGACAGGTACAATAATAATAATAATAATGCAAGATTCCATTATGTAGACATACTCTCATACCACCAGTGGGATAAAACTTATTTTCGTTTAAAAAAAAAAAAAAGGATTTCATTATAGGATTATTATTTTTACATCGAACGAATAATCTGCAGTGAAAAGTTTATTTCTCTACGCGTCCTGATTTGAACTTGAAACTCCAGCCTTTCCACTTTATTTTTCGATTACGTTATTATATTATTATCGTAATCGTTGTATAATTTAATTTGCTCAGATTAATAGATTTTATTTAGCCTTTAAGAATCAAAAATCGCTTGGCTGATTTCCTGCTGTTCTGTGCGTAATGCACTTAGAAATCACTCGCCGTCACCTAATAGAAAATATACATATTGGTGATTCATTTTTTTTTTAAACTGTGTGTCTATTCTGTGCTTTATTTTTAGTGAGTTGTTAGAATTATCTTATATTAAATTCCTTTTTCTTTCTTTTTTTTTAAAAAAAGAAGTTGCGTGATTTTCTTTAGTGTCCAATAGAAGCTTATGCTCTTTGTTGAGGAATTAAGATTTTGGATGTAACCTCCCTTCCCACTTTTTTTTTTTTCTCTTTCCTTTCTTTCCCCCCTTTTCTTCTTTCCTCCTTTTGGAAATACACTGTTGGCTTTCTTTTATTCATCAAGGCAGTCGACCTATGGGGGCTTTCACCTCTCCTCATCTCCATCTCATTCGGAAAAGAAACTTCTGACAGGTGCGAGAGGCGGGTTTGATTTTTTAAAAATGCTCTCATCCTTAATGTGTTGTCATCTGGAAAGCAATTTCGTATGATCAAAGTGCGGCTAGTTAGTGCGGTCAATATCCTTTCCAGCAAGCTTCTCATATATCGATAACTAGACAGCAGAGCCTCTCGCTGAGCTGCATTCAGGGCCTCTGTATCCGCTCTGTGTGCCGATAAACCCGGATACATCCCGTGCGTAAAAAGAGCTTTAACCTCATATATACATTCCAGAAGGCTTTAATATGGGAAAAAATATAAGTCTCCCCGGGGATTTGGTTGGAATATGGTAGAAACTTCAACTCGATGAGACGAATAAATACCATCAAGTGCGATAAGGTCATTCTAAAAATAAGCGTGCCAAAGACGCGCTAAGTCATTACAGGAGTATTATAGTAATTTATCTCATGCCGGCATCTCTTCCTCCCTCTCGCTGTCTCCGTTACTGTATGACAGTAAAGAGTAAATAAGGTGATTGATCTGTGGTCTGTGAGGAAGCAGTGGTCCTGCGGGAAAACAACACAAGCCCCAAATCTTCACCGGGCCGCAGTTTATTTACTGTCGTTTCATTTATTTCATTTTCTGCCTTGAATGAAACATGTGTGCACACAGACTTGTTCGGTAATGGACATTTCATTTATTATTTTGTTTTTGTTTTTTTTTTTAGTGACGTTTTGGTGCAGGGCGACAGCGGCACGTTCCCCTCTGCCTCCTCCCTCCCGGGTCGGAACAAGCGCGGCCGGCGAACAAACTCCAGTCCAGTCCGAGAGACGGTGATCGGGCTTCGGCCTCAGGTGTATCTCTGAGGCGGGGCGACGCGGAAGTCCAGGTGGGTGAACTTCTTCGTCAGTCTCTGTCTCTCTTTGGCTCTCCTCGCTGCTTCTCTTTTCCCGCTTGACCTTCATTTGTCTTTTAACACCACGCTCATTAAATGCGCTAAAACCACCACATTTTCATGGGGGGGTCTGAAGTCACTTAAGGTCAAGATGTTTTTCCATTGGGGGAGTCATGTGTTCCTGATTTAAAACTGAAGACCACAACTGTCCATGTGTGTCCATGCTGAGATAAAACTTGCCACACTGAAAGCCGGAATTATGATGTTATACATTTATGATTTTTAAAGATATATTACTGCACAAAGTGAAATATCTGAGACCCTCTCTGAGGGACGGTTACTCAGGAACGGACATGGCAAATTATGAACAAAGAAATTTGGATTTTGGTGTCCTGGGTAGCTCCAATTTTGAATCGCAAGATTTTCTTTTTGAGGCACTTTGATCAGCTTTGGAGATTCAGGTTTTTTTGTTATATTTGTGCTTTTTTTAAAAACACCTCTTCCTTGCTTTTATAAATGTGTCTGTGAGTAATCACAGGTGTCCACTGCACCATGCACTAACCCTTGGCCTTTACCGATCACATGTAACATTGTCCACCAGCCAGCCAATGTCTGAAAGCTTCTTCAGACTTCTCTTATTTCCCCTAATTCTTCCTTTCTGATATTAGCTCCTTGGCACACCTTAAAATTTGTGTTTCATTATTCATTATTCAACACATTACTGTTTGGATGTAGACACACTTCTACCTGTTACACTCTAAGCCTACAGGGCAACTGAAGGACTCCTCTGTATCTTTCCCACCATCTCCAAGCCTCTGTCCTGCTTTCCCCTCCTTCCCCCTCGTCTCACCCCCCTCTCTCCTGGGGCCCTTATACCCCTGTTGTCTCTCGCTGCCACACCTGGTAACTACAAACTTGTACACAATAATAACAGCCAGATGTATCCATCTATCTCTCTATCTAGCCTGTCGGCAGTTAGTGGAGTGGCTGAGAGACTTGCAGGCGTGAAAGGTCAGTTAATCAATGGCGCACAATTTGACAAATCCCAGCGACTCTTATCATCCTCACGGGTGTTTAGGGCAGAATGGAGGACCACCGAGATAAATGCTTAATCCTGACCGCACTGTGAGAGAGAGAGAGAGAGGAAGAGTGAGAGAGGACAGATACAGAAGTGCTGGGAAGCAGATGGACATGCAAAGGTTGGGAGGTGGAGGTGGTGGTGGTGGTGGTGGCGGGGCTTTGAAAGAGTTGGCGAGTATAGAGAATTGGGAGAAAGAAGGAGACGTGGAAGTGGCTCAAAGCAAAACTGGAAGGTGAACAAATGTGCTCGCATTTGGAAGTGACAGATTCTCCTTTTCTCTGTCACAATAAAAAAAAAGGGCGACTTTGTGCCTCAGATCATCATTTCGCCTCAGGCTGGACAGGCCGTGCACACGCCTTCTGGGCTGACACAGAAATCCTGGTTCACTCTCGGTTATGGCTCTACTGCTGTGTGTAAAGTTGAGAAAAACCTGAGGAAAACAAAAGTGTATGAGTGGTTGAATTCTCCTGTGGCATGTTAGCCCGCCTGCAGCAGTGTGCAACCAAGAGGAAAATGAGCTTTTGTCCACAAGGCTGGCCTCTTTTTTCCCTCAGTTTTTTGAACTGCAGGGGTTTGGAAGGTGGCACAATCTCTGTGGCCTTGTAGCCTTAACAAGGATCACCCCAGTTTGACATGGCGGCAGTTGTTTTGTACCGAACTGTAAGGCACTTTTTATTTCTTGATGTGGTTTTATAGACATGAATCTCATTTACATTAAGGATCAAAATGATGTCACTGTCACCCAAACTGATTCCTTGAATGTGCATGTGCACTCTCCATCCGTGTGTTTTTTCACGAGGTGCCAGAGAGCTGCTTGAGCAATCACACAGACAGACGCTCATGTCCTTTATCTCCATCTCAATACAAGTTCAATGTAATTCGATTGAGATTAGTTGCACTGGCATGACAGCAGATCCCTAGTATTGCCAAAGCACTTAGGAGGCAATGACAGGACTACATCGACGTGTGCTAACACATACGTACACAACACCCTGCGACTGGCCAACCTTGTAGAGAGAGAAAAACACAGAGCGAGAGAGACAAAGTGGAGAATGGAGCGATGGAGTGACAGCCGAGTCAAAGAGGTTTTGGCAAAATCTCAGGATGACAAAGTTAAAGGGTGATAGAAAGTTGTCGAAAGAATGTGAAAAGAAGAAGAGAAAAATGATGAAGGGACCCGGATGACGAGCGGAGCTGAAGCATGACAGAGTGCGTCCAAAAAGATGAAAGAATGATTGACTCACGGGGGGTGATGGCGGGAGAGGAGAGAGACGGAGGGAGATGAAATGGAGAAAGAAGGAGGTAGAGGAGGTGACAGGGAGCAAAGCAAAAAAAAAAAAAGAGGTATGCCGAAAGAGGAGGAGCGGGAAGGAGAGCGACGGAGTGAGCGGGGAGAAAAAGAGGACAAGAGATAAAGGGAGCAAGAGAGGATAAAATGTTTAAGAGTGATGTACGAGAAGAGGGGAGAGGAAGAGATTTACTAGAAGAGAGATTAAGTCAAGTTGTCCCCGGTCAGTCATTAATCCGATTTAAGAGCAATTAAGGTGAGACTGATTCCTTCCTAGAGAGAAAGAAATAGATGGAGAGGGTGAAGAGAGGGGGGAGAAAGAGAGGAGACGGCGAGGGAGAGAAGAAAAGAGTGATTGAAAGAGAAAAGTGGGAAAATAAAACAGGTGTCCGAACTCTGAATGCCAGGTAGTGGACGAATTAGAAACAGAAGACGAAACAGAAAACATGTCAAAGTGTTTCTAACGGCGAGCTTCACGCCTCTAAAATTTCACTACATGCCCAAAATGTGAGTTAGATCAGATCAACCTGCATGTAAAGAGGGGAAACTCTTAAAGGTCACACAAAGGTTAGAGTGAGAGATAAAACGTCTTTTTTAAATTTTATTACGCTCATGGTTTTTCCTGCACACTGCAGTCCTTTGAATAACGATGGATTTCCTGTGAGATCACCGTCATACAGGAGAAACTCCTGACGCTTAATGTGAAAGCAGCCAGCCAGGACCTCCAGTCTGCATGTTCGAGCTCTGCTACCTGTGAGATTGATCCTCCGAGGGCGGACAGAAGTTGTAAAGTTGAGTTTAAGGTGAAAGCAGAGTGGCAGAGAGGAGAAAAAGACAGAGGGAGAGGGACGGAGAACGAGGGACAAAGTGGACGAATCTCCTTTGAATGAAATGGAAAAAAGCACAGGAGCAGTGGAGGTAGCTCCCCTCCTCCTCCTCCTCCTCCTCCTCCTCCAACAAACCCCTCCAATCCCTGCTCGGTGTGCTCTGTTGTTCCAGATGTGTATCAGAGGTCTCAGGGTCGACAGAGGGGTCCCTCCACTGCTGTAGCATTTCTGTGTCTATTGGGAGATTGTGGTCCCGATAGCTCGGCCGCCTGACACGTACACAACAGTACATAAATCAAACGCACACATGCACGCACTCACTCCATTTATCTCCCACTCAAGCAGTGCGGTGATGGCAGCCAACTCTGCATAGAATCAGAGAGAGGGAGAGGTTGTGGTCTGTCTTGTTAAGTGGGAAAGTAATGGGTAGCTATAAAAGGTTTACTTCTGTTGCTGCCATCTCTATTGTTCCAGCCTTTGCAGTGTTTGTGCCTCTTTTGTTTGATGTGCTTGAACAATATATTGCACACTAGCCTGCATCCATAATTGCTCTTCCACATAACTGCAGGACAACAGCGTGTCATTATGAAGCCTGTTAAGACTAAGAATGGATGCAGAGGTCATAGATTTTGTTGTGCCACATTTGAGGCATCTGAATGGAAATGCTCTTACGTGAATTCAGTGACTGACATTAGTGCCGAATACATGTGTTTTTTTAAAAGCGTCTCAAAAATTACCTACACACCTCCTTATTTAATTTCATTTTTTATCCTGGCTTCTTTCTTATCAAGATTCTGTCTATTTTTCTGCGGTGCATCCACTCACAGTCTCTGTGTACCAATCTGTAGCCCATCACAAGTCCCAGATTGAGAGGCCATTTGGCTGCTGTTGACAGGAGGGAGCAGCTATTGACAGGGCCCTGCCGGGGAGGCGTGTCTCAGGCCCTGCGTCCAAAGCGTTTGTGGCGTTTAATACACTGTAGCAGTGGTCTTCGCAGCCCTCACCCTGCATGCTACTGCCATAGGGATCAATATGCACTGGGTTAGAGAGAAATGGACCATCTGATGCACACTCAGAGAGGGGGATGAGGGGAAAAGACAGAGACAGAAACAGCAGGGAGGGCTGGGTTAGCAAGGGATTTAAAGGAAAAGAGAGGAACGGGCTTGAAAAGGGGGAGATGGCGGGACCAAAAGGAGGAGAAGAGAAGAGAGGAAATGATTAGAGGCGCGGTTTAAAAGACATGGAGGCAGAGCGCTGCCCAGCACAAAGATAGATAGCAAGGGAGAGAACGTGGTCAGTGGTTGAAAGAGACATTCAGCTGGGAGAGAAAACAGATTGGAGTGAACGGGGATAGACACTGAAAAAGAGGAAGACTCTAGACACCAGGGAGGATACACACAGGAAAGGAAAAAAGACATAAGGAAAGAGAAGAGTGGGAGATAGGAAGGGGGGTTAGACGAAAGGAGGGGGGAGAAAAACAGAGAGACAGAGAGAGAGAGGGGTGCAGTGGAAGGATGAGGAGGAAGGGAGGGGAGGGGGGTAAAATTTCCATCAGGTTTTCAATTGGGGCGGATCAATAGTGTATTAGAGCTCACCTTGACCCCGTCTCTCCCCCTTCTCCCCGGCCCAGCACACAGGCCAAGCTACTCTCCCTCACAGCAGGGGACGGAGAGGGGGAGAGATTGCATTACGGCCTCCCTTTCTTGGACCAAAGTGGCAGAAAATGGCACAATAAAAGCAAGAGCGGACAGAAAGAAAGAGGAAAACTAAGTCGCGGCAGGCAGAAGCAGAGAACAGGGGAGACGAGGAGTAAGAGAGAGCGGAGTGAGCTGGAGGAGACACCGGTGGGTGATGTCGTGCTTGTTTGGACGGTGCCTTCTGGAAGAGGAAACTGGTTGGGTGCCGGGGTGTGCGCATGTTTAGACATGACTTGTGTGTGTTTGCAACACAACACTCAAAAGGACAGGTTGGAAGTGAAACACGTTGTCCACACAAGACGCATGCATGCACACTTAACATGTGTACAGAGTGCAGACACACACCTGCATGTAGAGATTGTTCATATAATTGTGCTCACTCTTGATACTCTCACAGGGACTGTATAACCTCCATACCTGGTGCTCTGTACTGCAGCACACAGTGTCCTATGGGTTGTATTTCTGCTGTCTGCAGGGTCATTGTGTCTGCATATAGAAGCGTTCACACTCTCATACATAAACCTGTCTAATGGGACATCCGTAGGACCTGTATGGACTGACTGCTTTAACTTAGCCTTGATCATCATCATCTCAACCCAAGAAAACACAACTTAAAGCTGCAATAAGCAATCCCTGACCACTAGGGGGTGTAAAAAATCTAATTCGGGTATCTGATGCAACAGATATGCTTCTATTTTAGTCAATCTAGCTTCACAGGCTGCGTTTCAGTCCAGCTGTATGGGCATACCCACAACCTGACGCAAATTTTAATGCTTCAGTTCTACTTTCTTTTGTTTTATGCACATAAATACGATTGTGTGTTGGGGTCTGAGTGCTGCCAAAACAGACAATTTTTCTCAAAACAATCATATAGTAGTTGCCAAGCTCAGATATCACAGAAAGCAATCATTTTGTGCTGTGCACATCCCGAGGTTTTGCAGAATCATCCGATTTTGACGTCCTTGTCTGGTGATAGTTGGATGTACTTATAGCTAGCCTGTTAGCTAACATTTGCCCTCCTTTACACATCCAGCAAACACAAGCATCACAGTGGATTTCTGTTTCTGGCCACCAGATGAATGTCAGGCCAATATTCACAATCCTTTCTGCTACATTTTGGTCACCACCAACACCTGAGAACAATATTGAGCTCATTAGGTTGCTAGATGTCTGGACTGTCCTCTGAAGCTACGGGTTTACTTTGATTTTCTGCAATTTTGTTGTAGCCAGGTGGCATTTATTCCTCTTATCCAACCATATTAGATTTAATGGCTGCTTATGATTTTATGAAGAGGGCTGCAAGACTTAACCATGCAGTCTATTTGTGAGTCAGAGAATCGAAACAATGAGCTGAAAGTGGCTAAAAGCTGAGTGGAGCTTCTGAGTTAGTTGGTCCTCAGTGGGTTTGACACTATGAATGTACTTCATTTTTTTGGATTCTGACGAAGCTGTAAAATTCAGCACTGCAGAAACCCGGTGATTTTCCATACGATGCGCGGTGAAAACTTCAGCTTTAGTAGGATTTCTATGACCTGCTGTGAGAATAAGTTGCACACAAGCACACAGACACACGTAAGGCTGGAAGGACACCCTCCATCACTGGAGGACAGCAAGACGTGGAGCTGTTCGAGGAGGACAGAGGCAGGGGGCAGAGGGAGCGCGTTGATGGGGGGGAGAGGTTGAATAAAAAAATTGATCCGGGAATTTAGCATTTAGACACAGTTTACGAAGCGATAGAGAGGGGAGACACGGGAGCAGAGGGGACCGTGCGGGGGAGGACACTTAACTTTGCAAAAGGTCAGCTCTGTCCTAAGAGTAACCCTGAAATCCTGCCGCGTCCGCTGCTCCGTGCATATGCCCCAGAAAACAAACGCCAAATACGATTCTCGCACCCCCCTCTCCACATCCATCTTTGGGCGGCCGTGTGATTTAGCTGTTTAGACAGGAGCTTGTTTGTAAAAGCGCGGACCTACTAGCAGCACCATCCTCATCTCTTCCCCACATTTCCTAATGCTGTTCCTATTGTCACCCATCCACACTCCAGTGCACATGCACACGCCACGACGCCCGACAACAACACACAAATGCACGCGCGCGCCCCATCTCGAGACACGCACACACGCAGTAACACACAAACTGTGTCCCACTCGCTGAGGGGGAGAAAAGGAAAGAAAAAAGGAGAGAAAAAAGAAATCGATCGCCGGGGATAGCGGTGCGCGTCGGAGAATCGTATCTTGTCAAAATAATATATTACCCTCATCCCCGCCTGATCGATGCGGTGGATTAGGGACGGAGGGCTCCCTCTCTCCCCTCCTCTCTCTCTCTCTCTCTTCCTCCTCGGTGCTTGGTGCAGTTTAATATTTACCTCCGTGAAAGAGCGGCCGCGACGGCTCTCATCCCTAATTGATTCCGACACATGGGGCTCTGTGCTCAGGCTGCGGATGAGAGAGGGAGGGCCGGCTGGAATGCAGAGGGAGACAGGGGGAAGAAAAGAAAAGAGACAAAAGAAGGGAATGGAAAAGGAAATAAAGAAGGGATGGAGGGAGAGGGAACTGAAGGGGGAAGACAGCAGTGTAAACAGCAATATAGTGGAAAATGTGATGAATGCATGTGCTTATTTCAAGGAGGAGAGAGAGGAAAGACACCTATAAGGAAGCTTCAGAGGAGGCACAAGTGAAAAGGCCAAGCTAAAGTATTCAGTTTAAAGAAGTGGATGGATAAAGTTTACGGGGAGAGAGAGGCAGAGTGACAGATGAGCTAAGAACCATGGAGGAAGACCATGGAGGTCAGGGGAAATATAGTTGGAAAGGTGTAAGATGGAGATGGGGCAGCCTGGGGTGGAGAGGGATGGTGATGTACCTAGCACAAATAGGAGGCGGAGGGATGAATGGAACGGATAGCGGAGAGGAAATGAATCAGGAAGAACGAGGGAAACGGAGAGGAGTAGGTGGAAATGGGACAGCGCGCGGAAACGGCTTCAGGAGAGCAGGAAGAGAAACGGGAGGGATGAGGGCCGAGGAGAGCAAATGAGAGAGGATTAAGAGAGCGACATGAAGATGGATAGAAACGGAGGGGTGAAACATGACGGGTGGAATGTAGAGCACCAATAAAACGAGAGGACGGGGAGGAAAGAAATAGGGGGATGATGGAAAAAAGAGCCTGGCGCAGAGGTGACAGAATGATATCAGGTGGGATAGACAGAAAACAGGAGTGATAGCGGAGCGAGAGGCGGGAGGGTAGAGAGGGACCATATTTTCCGTTGAAGGAACTGGCCTGTCATGCTGTTCCGCCAGCGCAGAGCAGCTCTATAAAATACAGGGAGCAGGCGGGTCGTGTCGGGTGACTTATGTGTATATCTAGGCTTTGTCAATATTTCTTTCTGTCTTCCTTCCTCTGTGCTCCCCCTCGTGCTCCTGCTCGTTCTCTCTCTCCAGCTCCAGTTCTCCCTCTTTGTGTGTGTTTGTCCCACTTAAGTGCTCCCTTCTTCTTCCCAGCAGCCTTGTCTTTGCTGCTGTTCTGTCTTATCAAGTGGGTGCAGATACACAGAAGGTATAAGTTCTGGACGTCGCTCGCGCCTTTGAGCATTGGCACGGCTGTGGCACACCGACTTGAGGACTTGGCAGGCTTACGCTCCCCAATGATTCTCCATTACGTTACTGTACAGACAGGATGATGAGCCTCGCAGTTAAATTGACATCACTGACAGAGCGCCAACACAAATATTCTCACTGATGTTCATATCATGAAGTCTCTTTCTAATCCCCCAAAACAAGCAGGCAGCCACTGGTGTTTCACATCTATCACACCTGCATAGCCTGTGTTTTTCAGCTTCTCCTCTGCATGTGTGCATGTATGAATGCATGCATGTGTTTGTGTACGTCTCTCTCTGTGCATACTCCTCCAGTCAGTCTTTGCCCCAGAAGCACCGGGTGGTAGGCTGATTTATTCATGTGGTCCCAGGGAGGATTGCACCTCCTCTTCCTCATTTGGCATGGTTTAGTATCCTGAGCACAGGCCTGTGGAGACCTGGGTCCATGGGGGGCCCAGACATCCTGCAGACACTGCCCCGGTCTACAACTGGTGGACACTCACAAATTACCCTGCTCTACATTTCATGTATATTCATTAAGAAAACCTGTCAAAACTTCTCAGAACAGTTCTGTCTCGTCAAACGTGTGTGTTTGCTGCGGTGTTGCCTTTGGTTTTTGCCTGGACTTGAGTTTAGCTGATGCTTTGACCACATGTAGCTTTCAAGCCCACTTCGAGTCCAGGTGTCTTGAAATTTGAGAGCGAAACGAGGCCTGAGGAAGGTGTAAGAAATAAAACTCACCACTGATTGTGATATGAATCTATTGTGAGCTGCCACCATGACATCCGAGTGCCACCGCAGAAACAGGGAGGGAAAAAAGACGCAGGACAGAGAAGTTGCGCTCGAATGAAACAGAACTTATTTATTTTTTACAGAACAAGCTGAAAATTCCCAATCCGTCCCCATGACTCCCTCCATCTCTGCTCTACTGTTTTTTTTCTCCTTCCCACCCTCTTCCCTCTCTCTGTGTCTGTCGCTGTGTCTGTTCTTTATTTACACCTCTCCCCGTCTCTCTGCAGTGGCTCAGGGAGCGGTAACAGAAGTGTCACTTGTCATTATTGGTCTAATTCAGTAATCCGTCATCGTGCACTCACTGTATGCAGCGCATTATACGCCGGCACAGCAGGTGTACTACGCACTGAGGTGGAGATTCGATTTGACACGCACACACAGGCGAGAGGGCCGACAGGGGCCGGGGCAGGCGGGCGCTGAGCGCGTGTGTGTGTGTGTGTGTGTGTGTGTGTGTGTGTGTGTGTGTGTGTGTGTGTGTGTGCGTGCCTTTGTATGTGTGTGTGTCTATATAAGAGAGAGTGGGAGAGGGAAACACAAACAGAGAGATGGAGAGATTGAATTTTCCTCTGTCTGTGTGTGTGTGTGTGTGTGTGTGTGTGTGTGTGTGTGTGTGTACATATGACTTCAATAGACATGCAACAGCCCAAGAGGTCTGTGTAATGGGAAGAGACAGAAAGTATATAGAGACAGAATAGACATTAGAAATCGGAGCAAACATGGAAACAGAAGACAGTAATCACTTTAAAGAGTGAGCGACATCCCGCAGCGTATCATGGAGCCTTTATATCCGTTCATTTCGAATCTGTGCTCGTTGAACCTGGAGTTGGCTGTGTCTTGTTTGTGTTTGAAATATTTCTCTTGACTTCAAAGTTTGGGTTCATCTATGTGCTGAATGTGTTTCATAACCCTAAGGTCCATGTAGCCCAGTCAGCAGCCAGCAGAGAATACAAAACTCCCCAAAACTGAGCGATAATACCAACTACAGTACAAAACAAGGCCGTTTTAAATGCTCTTAAGTCGTGTTGGTTCTTGACATTTGTGATTGATTTTTATCCAGTTGTCTGGACTGCAGGATTTTCTGTACCTTTATATAGATTTATGAAGTTGTTTATTATACTGTGGTATTTATTTTTAGAAAAGTTTTAAAAGAATTTTATAAAAATGACTAAAAGATTATAGATAGGAGATTAGAATTAATGGCATAATTGCTGAATGCAGTCAATTAAATCTGATTTTTAAAAAATTCTGTTAGTTTATTTTATTTTCACATCTCACAGAACAGCCTTGCCATCTGGGGTACATTTTATTATTATTATTATTATTATTATTATTATTATTATTATTATTATTATTATTGGCATTTGGTCTTTATTTGACAACTATAATAGAGAGATGTCAGAATATGAGGCGAGAGAGAGAGAGAGAGGTGATGACACGCAACAAAATGGACATTGTGTTTCTATGGTCAGCAGCTTAAACCCTTAAGCCACGCAGACGCCCCCACATTTTATAATTAGATCATATGGACTCATTGTGCCACGCTAGTAATAATGGGCTAAAGGGAAAGACACTTGGAAAGTAATAATAGACACCCTTAAGGGTTGTAACAGGAGGCTTCACTGTCCAGATGGTAGCCAAGGTTTCTCTCTGTACTCTATCATGGCTCCACAACAACAACATAAAGTTATGTGCCAGGCCAGTTTTTATCGAACTCATCCCAGTGAATCCACCGAGATCCAAACATCCTCCCAGGTCTTTAAACCACGAGAGGCCATGAGAAAATGTCATGTGTAGGTGCAAGTGGGACGCAGTGAGGTTTGGTAAAGTTGATCCTGGCAGGTCTTTGTCATCTGTTTGTTTCTATCAATGAACAAACAATAAGCTAGTATCGTATAGCTCTAGTCTAGATATCTGGCTGTGCTAGCTTTGTGGGACATTCGCATTAGTGCACACAGACCAGATCCTCGCACCATGATTATTTGTTCCATTTGAAGGGTAGCGATTTTGTTGTGGCTCCGTCGTGACACTAATTAATCACAGTGCATTTCTGGAAATTCAGATAAACAGGCTTGCCGTTTGTCTTCCGTTATTGATGGCACCTTTGAGAAGCAGCGCCGGCTTTGAGGCTGCAGCTGCACTCTCAGAGGTCAACACTTTGCAGGTTTGGATTTCAACGGAGCTGAAAATTTCCCGCGTCACACAGTATCGATTGCATGCATTGTGGTTGGATGATCTCCAGTCAAGAATAAATGGCTCGGGTGGAAACAGTTGCAAAGCAAAAACATTTTTGTGCAGTAATGTGAAGCCAAAGATGCTCCATCACAAAAAGATGAGCTATTCCAAGCTGCACCTGCGGTATGTAGTGGTATACACTTCCTGTCACGGAAGTGGGCGTCATGGTTTTATTCTGCTCACTCCAGAGCTCGTGAGAGTGTGTCGCTGAGACAGACAGGTCTCGAACTAAATTTTTCTTTCCTGATTTGTCTGTGAAAGTGGGTTCAGTATTTACCTCCGTGACTGCAGGGTGAAAGAATCGGTCCTAATCTGTTCATGTTCACTTCGGCCATTGGAGAGAACAGACTCTGGACCAGCCGCGAGACTCCTAAAGGGGCGAGTCAGTGGGGACGCCCACGTGACACAGATACAGGAAATGACTCCTAAGTGGGCCGTCTCGTTTCTGAACCGTCTGTGGTCAGTCCCACCTCCCACGGGGTCCCAGCTGGTGCCAGCTGCACTGCACTCTGGGTAGCATGGCTTTTGTCTGAACCTGCGTGTGCGAGGGTTGGGGTTTAAGGTTTGTGATGGTGGGGCTTCCTTCCCTCTTTATCAATGGCAATTTGTATGTGAGCGCTCACCTCTATGGTCCCGGCGGGCACGGTGGATTTCATCAAGTTCTTAACCCCACAAGGCTACAAATCCGGTTACCACTGTAAGTGTTTTAAACTGTTTCAACTATCACAATGCTCCATGCTGAGTCCCAGGCTGTGTACGAGTCACGCCCAGCCCACCCCGAACTATATGAGTCTAACTGCGTTTACTTTTTTCTCTTATTTTCTTTTGGCTTCATGTAACACCTGCCATTTCCACCGGTTCATCGAACTCCAGCTCTAAGCCGACTCCAAGGGGATTGTGTGCGATTGGTTTGCGATAGTGTCGAGTTTTTTGCTGTTGGTTTTATTGATTACTCATTTTCATTATTCCTTTTTTCATCAACAAGTTAGCAAAATGTAAGACACTTTGAGGTGATTTGACTGCCAACTTTTTATCCCCAGATTTTACAACATTATCAGTTTGTTTATCCAAATCCCATGAACGCCCATTGTTGTATTATCGCCCAAAATAATTATTCTGATTATTGTAATGTTCAGAATAATCAACACAAACACACCTAGATCTGACCAGTCTTTAGCCATATTTGTATAGATTAGATAATAGCAATTAGCATACAGAACTATTACAGGCTTTAGTAAAACATAAAATGAACATTGTTTTATGCCCTCAAAGTTCAAATGAGAGTGAGGGCCAATGATGGCAAGAAGAAAAACTATAAAAGATTTAATGAGAGGAGCCTTCAGGCTTACTCAGACAAGCAAAACACCCGAAGTGACAACTTCGCTCTGAATATACCATCAGTGCTCTCACAAGTATAGTCAGAGATCTTAATTTATGCTGCCATTCTTCCACCTCTTCATGAGCGATCATCTTCCCAAATTGTGAGAACTCTGCATGCCCTCATTCAGCCTCTGTCAGGTCCCATTAGACAAAGAGAGAAGTTTGGTATGAACCAACTTTATTCTGAGTTATATGAGACTTAAAAAATGGTATAACCTGCAGCAAAATGTATAGAAGTTAGCTGAACTTTTAAAGAGAACACCGTTTGTAGACGCTTCTCATTTTAATGTCTATTGTGCGCAAAACTGAGTGAAGTGCGGACTTTTCAGTGTCTTATCACGTCTTCACCTGTGCACTCTTGTGGCGTGCTGGAGCCCATGATCTCCTTGCTGCATCTCACTTCCTACACACAAGGACGAGCAGATCACACACTAATTACATACAGACATAACTAAGTTAAGAAAAATAATAATGATAAAAATAAAAGGGGGATGTCAAAGGAGGCAAGAGAAAAAAGTTGACGGGAAAAAGAAGTAACAAAGTTGAAAAAAGAGGGAGGAGGAGGAGGAAGAGGAGGGAAGTAAGGAAGGAATGAAGGAAGGAAAGTGTTTGAATTATTATCCTGTATATGCCTGAGTGGACATGAGACAGAGAGCAGGGGGGGCGATATGGCGAGTTGTGGAAGAAAAGATGAGAGGTGAGCCCGAAGGTGGAGGAGGAGGAGGAGAGAAAGAGGGATGGGGAGGTGGAGAGGGAGGGCTGATGATGAATGGATGGAGAAGAGGGATGAGAGACGGAGCAGCATGAAAGAGTATATGCGGTGCGCGGTCCCGCTCCGAGGATGATGAAACGTTAATTAAAGTAAACGAGCTACCTGAGCTCCCCGGCTAACCCCCTGTCACACTCTGTCAGGAGACAGAAAGAAGGGGAGGGAGGGCGGGAGGAAGAGGAGGAGGAGGAGGAGGAGAGGCCTGGGTGGAAATTTGACTGAACAGGAGAGAAGTTGGATAATCCAGCTGTGGCTTTAGTTCAAGGTTGATTGCTGTCACAGTTTCAGGCGCAGGGCGTCGTCGTGCGCCTGCAGACCGCATGCGGCAATTACCAGCGGCGCGAACTCTTCTCTGCTCAGCCTGTGTTACACATATTACACATGCACGGATTTGTTTTTGCTCAGTTTGGACTTTTATGACCATATTCCTCCACTTCTGATTTTTTATTTATTTATTTATTTATATATTTATTTAGAGTTTCTTGTTCATCATCCTTGCTTTTATCTTGCAGAAAATTGCGTGACATCATATCAAACTTACGGGAACTTCGCACAATTTTTAAAATGAATTTATCAGAGGCTGCGGATACACCAATATTCACATATCAGTAATTGCAAAACAAAATTTTGACGAAAAAAAATAGGCCCTAATTCCCTAATTTCTGTGTGTCCCAGCCTGTGTTGCTCCTTTGTGTATATAAGCCTTATTTCCCGTTCAGTCCACGCAAGGTTTATCCGCCAAGATCACCTTTGTTTCTTTTTAATGCTCATATTCATTCAATTAATCTGGGCTCTAATTCGTTTATATATTTATTTACTCGGTCTCGCTATCACTCTCTCCTTTTTTTCATCTCTCTTCAACGATTATCCTGGCGTCTAATTAGAAATCGATGCCGCTGGGCCGGCGGGTATTTGCAATGTGTTTGTGGACGTTGAGAACAATTCCCCGGACAGAAAAGACTGAGAGAAGAAAGAGAGAGGAAGAGGAAGCGCTACACTGCACTACACACACACACACACACACACACACACACACACACACACACACACACACACACACACACATTCTGACAACCGACTGCACTGCTTGCAGCTATTCTTCTTTGTAAAAAACAGTAGGCTAAGTAAAAAAAAAAAAAAGAAAAAGAAAGAAAGAATGGAAGGAAAGGAAAAATGAAACGAAAATCATTTTTTTAACGACTGACGCCAGGGACTTCTGCAGAATTGTTGAGGAGTGTTTCCCCGTCTTTTAGGAAAACAAACAAATCTCGAAGTGGAAAAGCACTTTAAATGTGATGGCCTGTTTCTAACCCCAGCCAAAAGTCAAAGGAGCCAAATCATCGCAAAGTTTTATCGGCTGCGGCTCCAAATACATGCAAATTATTATTATTATTATTATTATTATTATTATTATTATTATGTGAGTTTTTTTGGCATATTATAATCTTTAGGCCTCTATATAGGGTATATATACACGAGTTGTAATTCATGCAGAATCCAATGTATCGATGTATTATTGAAGTCTGCTTCAAGAAATACTTCCAAATTTTCCTCTCGGTGTGTGTGTGTGTGTGTGTGTGTGTGTGTGTGTGTGTGTGTGTGTGTGTGTGTGTGTGTGTGTGTGTGTGTGTGTGTGTGTGTGACCATCACCAAATTTCCCGATCCTTAATTTACATTTAGGCCTGCAAACATGGAGGGAAGTTCGAAAGTTTGCGGGAAAATTGTGCTAAACTTGAAGTGGACTGCGTCACACATTTTTCTTCATCATCATCATCATCATTTTCTTCTTCTGCCCTGGATCGCGTCACAGCCGTCGCCGGTGTCAGTCTGATGCTCGCGCGCAGCCCGAGTCGCCTCCTCTCCGCCGCGTCCCGTGGAGACGAGTCGGTATAGAAGCGACGGGTTAGCGCCATTACCGGAGCCAATCGAACCTAACCGGATTAGCAGCTGCCATGAAAAAAGAAAGTGTTCCAACCAAGTGAAAAAAAAGAAGAAATGTAAGGAATGAGAGCCTCGCGCCTTTATTAGTTCAGCTTTACACCGCGGTGTGTTTACCGTCTGTGCTCTGCCTTTTATTGGCTCGCCCCATAATCTGTTTTTCAGACTCTGTTTCTCTGTTTACTGTGTTCATCATCCCAAACGAGATGCATCACTTTCTGTGTGTGTGTGTGTGTGTGTGTGTGTGTGTGTGTGTGTGTGTGTGTCTGACTCTACATGGGTGCACCAGTCAGGAAGTGTCATATCGGGAAATACAGTGTTGGAGTGTCACCCCCCTCTGCATGATGAGGAAAACTGAATAACTTGCTTTTTCTCGTTGTTGCTTCACATTTCGTCAACCCCTGTGATGCTTTACTTGTGCCAAAACCATCAGTCTGGGCTCCCTGTGTGTGTGTGTGTGCATGTGTGTGTGCGTGTGCATATGTGAGGTTTTGCATGTTTGTGTATGTGAGTGTCTTTGTTGCTCTGTGCAGTGTAAGTCATATTTGAGGCTCCATCCTTGCATTTTCTGTCAGTCTGTCTTTCCATCTTGCACGCTCATTAAACGTCCCTCACACACACACACACACACACACACACACCCTCTCTCTCTCCCTCTCTCGCTGAGTCTCTCTCTCTCTCTCTCTCTCTCTCTCTCTCTCTCTCTCTCCTTCTTCTTCTTCTTCCTCCGCGCCTCACGCTCCCCTTGCCCGTGGCTATATGATCGTGAAAAATGTGTTTACAAAACTCGCTCTCTCGCAGATCAAACCGTACGGACGAATCAAAGACTTTGGAGAGAGGAGAGAGAGGCAGAGAAGAAGAAGCGGGTGAAGAGAGAGAGGGAGAGAAAGAGAGATAGATGGAGAAGGGGTACGAGCAGAGGGTGTGTAGAGGCCTTATCATTTTAAAATTCTCTGTGTGTTATTCTCTCTTTTTTTTCCTCCTCGTGTGTGAGTGTGGATGTCTGCCTGTATCTCCTTTGGTAATACAATATCTTTAAGGCCCCCAAAACAACTATCTGTGTCTCACAGTTAAACATGAGATAATGCAATATTGATGTCTCCTTGTCTTTGCTATAACGCAATACTGGGCCCACTCTGGCTGGACACGCTAACATGGGCCGATAGTGCCCTTGCACTTAAAAGAATTACTGTGATCCTGTAATAAATTTTAGAGGGATGCTACACAAATATCAAGTCCCCAAAGGAATATAGTGAGGTTAGTGAAACCATAGGAGTTGAAAATAGTCCCAAAGTAGCATCAGGTCGCCTTTCAGACTAAGCATTGAGCACAAGACACACAACAAGTCCAGATTGGACATGATTATTATTGCCTGTCTCAGTCTCAATAAAGGTTGATGGACTGTGGAAACACCGGGGATAACAGTGGAAACAAGTGCAGGGCTTTATTGTTCCACCCCTGGCAGTATATTTATATGTTGTCTGTTATAAATTTATTATAACCTTGTACATAAATCAAACAAAACAAGACCAAAAAGGCAGTTTGAGAATCCCTAAAACCAAAAACCTTGCGTTGTAGAAAAAGTGGCATCTCTATTTTCCATTTGTCAAGTAAATGCAAAGTAAATGTGACATCTTCTGGAGAAAGTTTAGGTATTTGGTGAAGGTCAGGCATAGGTCATTTGCTCACACTGTATGCAGCTTGTCATTCAAAGAAAAGGGGTCAAAACTGCCCGAGATCGGGCTGTTTGAGAAGTTGAAGCATGAGGACATTTATTTTGAAAGACAAGGTTCTTGATTACCCGCCTTTGTGTTTATGATGGAGGTTAGATGGCTTGATATGAGGAGAGAGTGTCTGAAATAATTAAAGGACAGGATGAAGACATAAAGAGACAAACACTGGGACACAGGAGGATAGGAAGAGGAGTGTCAGTTGGAAGCTGAAGAAGGGGGTAAAGGGTGAGGAGAGGGAGGAGAGGGAGGGGGTAGACAGACAGGCAGGGGGAGCGATTATAGCAGGGTTTATGTATGAGCTATTGATTGAGTCGGTGGTGACTTCTTGAGTGGTTAATTCGGGAAGTGAGAGCGATAGAGAGAGTAACTCACTGACTAGAGAAGGGAGGGTGGGTGAATGGGGAGGGGGGTAAAGAGAGAGATAGAGGGAGCGTGATGAGGATGAGTAGAAGGAGAGAGAGAGAAGTGCATTTCCTCAGGTAAAAGTGTGGAAAACAAGGCACTGTTTTGCAAGGAATTACGTTGTTGTTCTCGGTTACTAATGACGGCCCTGTTAACCCCTGTGTTTTGTTGAAATTTGCCTTATTTCCTTGCATGTCTCTGGCTTTAATCAGACTCCACTGCTGTCTGTGCAATAGCCATAATGTTTTTTAAATGCTCAAAAGTTTCAAATCCCATTGCTGAACACTTGCACATGAAAGTGATTAGTTATATACAGAGGTGGCCATAAAGCCTTTCTACTAAACCAGACAGGGGCATACTTTAGGATGCATTTGTTATATGGGCTTTGCATGAGCAGATACATGTTCTTACAGTTTGCCAAAAAGTCACTCACAGACAAGGAAATGAACAATATGTCACCCCGTGTTCTGTCTGGGCCAGTTAGACCCCAGACAAGTCAAAACATAGTCGAGGTCAAACTCGTACTTAAAATTCTTATGAACAAACTGTAATAACACTCCAGTAACACGAAGCTTTGCAGCATTAGGAATCAGGGAGGGGTAGACAGCATGTGAGGCATGAGCATATGAAAATCTTTGTATTTCACATGTTTTCAGCTGGGGTGTGATTCGCTTTAACAGACCTCTGAAACTTATCAGTGACCTCAGATCCTCTGTGTCATTGTTCTTCTCACTGTAATGTTCTTCTGGGACGGTTTCCGTTTAAAATTCATCACAGAGGCATGATTGTTATAAGCCTCCCCTTTTTCAGACACTGCGCCCTCCATTCTTTCTCTCTATCACACACATACGCACGCGCGCACACACACACACACACACACACACACCTCTTCCGTCTCTATAGGCGTGAAGTTGAGCCCATAGGACAGTCATCTGCTCCCTGGAAACAACAGATGGCTTCCTTGTTCGCGCCGTATCACCTTGTCTGAGGAAGTCAAAATCAGGAGCAACAACTTGGACGAGGAAGCAAGGTGGTGCTTCGTGCGCGTGCGTGGACGCGTGCAGAATGTGCGCGCGTGCGTTCGCGCTGGGAGGAAGAGTGTGAAGATCTCTGCCGTAGCCTATAGACAGATTGGTTATTATTCTAAATTTGTCCAATGCATACATCGCCTGCAGTTTCGTTAGTTATGCATCTCTCGTTTGTTTGCTCGTAGGATATCCTGCAGTCAAATTCCTAAAAGCTGCGCGCGTGCGTGGGCTACGTGGGTTTTGCGTTAATGTGCGTGTGTGTGTGTGCGTGTGTGAAGGTCAGCTCGCCGGCGCAGTTTCTTTTCCTATTTCTCTTCCCTCTCGCGCAGGTTTTGATCTCTCAGCCGCGAGATCAAAGGCGCTCTCTGGCTATTAGTCAGCGCGAGCCATTGATCCCTCATCGATCCACGCGAGACACAGCCGCCCCGTGAACACCGCGCGAGGCTCCCCAAAGCTCCTCCCGTGCGTCCGGAGAGAGAGAGAGCGAGCAGGAGAGAAGGAGAACGCAAGGGAGGGAGGTGGAGCAACGTGTGTGTGTGTGTGTGTGTGTGTGTGTGTGTGTGTGTGTGTGTGTGTGTGTGTGTGTGTGTGTGTGTGTGTGTGTGTCTGCGTGCGTGTGTGTGTATTTTTCTACTGGCGCGGGCAGAGCCAAACTCGAGCTTTTTCTTTGCCGCGGGACATGAAACAATGAGGCTCGAGCCGGTTTTAATAAAGCGCGCTTTCCCTCCTTTCAACTCTGGCGCGAGGCGGACGAGCCGGCAGCGGAGAGCGATCGATAATTAATGACGATGAATAATTTAACCCTATCGATTGATACTTTTTTCTTCATCCTTTTTTCCCCTTCTTTTCCTTATTTTCTTAAGGCCGGCGTTCCATACCATACTAATACCGTTTCACGCGCTCACATCCTCATCTCCACTCACCTCTTCTTAAACTTGTTGGAGTTCTCCACCTTTCATGAAAGTCGAGTTTCCTTATTTATCAGAAGCTATAGTCGTCTATTTATGACCCGAGCAGCAGTCTCAGCTTCACCTGACTGCAGGAGTCATTAAAACTTTTCCATGTGAATGAAACTGGCCTTTAAAGGATAAACCTGATGATACTCTGCATTGTTCATGTTGTCAACAAATCGAATGAAATGACCGAATCCAACAATGGATTGATCCTATTAATGACAAGTAAGTGTGTGTACCTATTATTAGCACACAAAAAAAAACTATTAAAAACACACAAACAAGCCTCACTGGTACACCGAGTGACACGTTCATCCATTATAATGAATCCCAGTTTGGACCAACCTCTCCTGGTGCCATAAACACTCAGATTTGTGACCCATTTTTAAAGGTTGACATCTTCAGTAGGGACAGTTGGGCGTGGGGCTGAAGGACGCAGAGAGGGTGGGGAAGTCAGAGGAATTCAAATATAACGGCAGTATTATTCTATAAGCCTTGAACCTTATTGTTATTGTGGAAAACTTTCTTAATATTCCAGCTGTTTCAATTATACACGTAGTTGTCACGGCTTGGTTTTTGCACCATTTTCTGCCCCATTATCCCTCGGCCTTGATCTCACCACTTTAAACATTACGTTGGCCTCACCATCAGCACACCCGCTGATACATGTCGTGTGTGTTTCAAACTGCACTTCACTGAATGGTATTCCGCTTTGCCGGCTCTGTCTGGTGATAGCCTGTCTCTCAGTGTGAAGGACTCAGTATTAGCTTTGCCCCTGCAGTGTGGAGTAATGGCTGCTCTGTGGGAAAACGAGAGTCACAGAGCCTCAGCGCTCCTCTAACTATATATCTTGGTTAAATACAGCGGCGATGCTGCACCGCTGTCTGCTCTTATTACAGCACTGGCCTGATTTCTCACTCTTTCATATGACAGGATGATGGCGCACAGCGTTCACGGTGCGAGGGAGCGAACGTGGAAATTCAGCTGCAACAAAAGTTGCATTGTGACCAGTGTAGCGTCAGTGAACGCAGCTCAGTGACTCTTCTACCAAATAGTTTGATTTATTTATTTCGTTTTCAGCAAACACTGTTTTACTGTCATTTTGAGTGATTTGATTTCCAGATGTACAAACCGTACTAATTCAAGGGATGACAAACATGAGAACATTTATTTTCTAATGCAGTCCAAAAATGTGAGGACAGACATAAAATGAAACAATCTGTAAACCAAAAATTCATCACTGCCCATTTCAATGTGTTCTTCTTCCACTGTAGTTTGTATAATATCCCACAAAAAGCTTAACATTTTAGATCATATTTCATAAAGTGACCCTATTTTTGGCCACATTTTCACACATCGGTTGACTACAAGGACACTAATTGTTTAAGTTTTGGGTGAATTTTCTGGGTAGGCAAAGATAATTTTGTCACGGTTTCTCTTAGTTTAATGAAAAGGATTGAAAAGTTTTCATCCAAACTTGTATTTCCTGACTTACACCTCATACTCAACACATCATGGGAGAACCAGTCTTATTTATCGTTAAAAAAAGGACTTTTCTGTATATATGGGTTTGTTACTGTTTGAGTATGTTGTATGTTTTGACATGTAAAACATAAGTCATCCATTACTCATCCTGTGTAATCTATTGGAAATGTTATTTCAACGTTTAGACAAGATATTTAGCTAAATCAGAAGAATAAAATTTGATTCTGCATTGACTTTTCTCTTCAACATTTGGATGGACAGGTTCTTTTTCCCTCTTCCTGACCAACCCTCCCCCTCCTCCTCTCTTCATCCTCCTCCTTCTCTCCACTCTCTCTCCCCTCCTCGTTTCTCCTCTCTCCTTCTTTCCATCTCCTCTAACAAACCCATAGCAGAGTCCCTCTGTTCTTCCACCCTGAGGCTGACCAGTGTGTCAGAGCTAACCAGGGAGAGGAACAGAGAGAGAGGGAAAGACAGAGATAGCGGGAGAGAGGCAAGTCGAGAGAAAGGGAGAGAGAGAGGGTTCAGTTGGGCCTTTTTCAGGGGCAACCGAAAAAAGGAAGATGAGACAGATGTACAGAGCCTGTTTCATCTAGTGGAAAAAGAAAGCGGGAGAGGCCAGACTCTTCATGCCTCTCATATTTTTCTATCTTTTTATATCATGACCCATCACTCTTTCCTTCTTTAGACAACACTGGAGACATAATGTTGCCTGAATGTCAGGCTGCCCCCCTCAGCCCTCCCTCTACCCCAGTCACTCTGCAGAATTTCAAAACACACTTGGTACAACAGTATATTCCTCGCACTGTTTCCTTTTCACTCCCGTCAGTGGCCTACTAACCTTGGCTCCACAGCTATACCAGTTCTGCTGACAGGCCTGGCCCCGTGGATTGCCATCCTTGTTGCATGCTTGCATCAGTGTGAATCCATCATTCCTGTTTGGGAGGAAGATGTTATGATCCAAATACACTGATCCCTTCCAAACAACTGCAACTCATCAAATTCCGACTTTTTATATATATTTAGTTATGCTAGAAACCAGAACGCACACACGAGGAGCGCCTAACGTCGAGTTTGTAGCTAAAAGTGATGAACTTGATTTCATATTAAGTCGCCACATTTTGTAGACCCTTTACCCTGCCCTTATCCGAATTATGAGCACACTCAAGAAGACTTTCGTGACATTATGTGACTGATAAAAATGTGCAAAAAGCATACAAACACTTTTGTTTCTACACGCTTTTCAATACAGCAGCTACAGGGCGCAACGAAAGTTATCAAATCAAGAAAAAGCTGACTTTAAGGCTGCTGTGATTAAAGGAGGGATCAGATGACCTCTTTCACAACATGTTTGGGGTCATGTAGTGATGAGCCCACAGAGAATTATCACCCGACTAGAGACGGACACAGATAGCAAGTAGCTTGTGGAGAAAGTGGAACACCTAGCCGTGAAATAACCACACACTATGCTCAGGAGCTGGTGGAGAGTGAACATTGCACTTACATTGACCAAGTGGCTCAAGAACGCCACTCCAAGTGATTTCTAATGTTGTTGAATGAGCTAACAAATTCAGCACAACAGCTTGGTAGTGATGATACTTCAGTGTTGTATTTACAGCTTGATTCCGTTCAACTCAAAGTGCCCAAAAACTCATGCGTTGCAGCTCAAAACATGACACATTGTGTGCGCTCGTTTGAAAGTGGAGCTGCTGCAACAACAGCAACAGCGCAGTCACCTTTCAGCCTTGACCTAACGTAAGTGTGCGAGTCTTTGCTTTGTAGTGTCCTAAAGACAGAGGAAAGACTGTCCCTAACACCGGCAGACTCTTTCAACTGAATTATCAAAAGCCTCTGACTCATCGACACACCAGAGGGTTTGCAGCAGGAATGTGTGTTGGCTAAAAGTAGTGGAGGCCTACACATCACAACACGAGGAGGAGCACAGCTGAGGTTTCCTTTGAGCGGTGGAGGTGCTATTGTCAAGATGTGACTGTGCGAAGTAACTCGTAGCCCTATTGTATGTATTTACCATTGTCACTGGTCGCTGTGTGATCCATCATCCACGCTGGGTTTTATAGGTGGCCTTTTGTGGGTCCAGGTCCTTTGTTTGGACTGTTTGTTCTGCAGAATAAAATGCATTTGTGTTGTTGTCTGCACACATCTCTGTGCTCCATCAGCACCACGGCATCTTTAGTAAACAAAGTGCATTCTGTCTTTCAGCTTGGCGAGATGTGTGTTAGTGTGTCTATATTGATTCAGTCAATATCTATGGGCTCCATGTCTTATTTTGTGTGCTGCTTCTCGCTGTGTGCATGTGCGTGTGTGTGTGTGTGTGTGTGTGTGTGTGTGTGTGTGTGTCTGCTACCTGAATACCTGTGTATTTGTGGCATATCTGCTTGAGACTGTGTGTTTACTGTGCGTGTACAATCCATTGCAATCTGCGAGCGTCTGTATCTGACAGTCTGTGCATGCATGTGTGTGTAAGAGTGTGTGCGTACGAGGAACAGTATTCCCTGGGCTGCTAGTTATAATGTTTCTGGGGGTGATGGGGGGAACTTGAAAGCCCTGCGCTGCCCAAATCAAAACTAACAAGGAAATGATGGGGGCTCCTTTATCTCCTCTCTGGCCTGGGGGGCCGAGGGGGGCGAGAACGGGAGACTAGGGAGGGAGGGAAGGAGGAGGTGGAGGAGGGAGGGAGGGAAGGAGGGGTGGAGGAAGAGGAGGGGGGCAGCCTGGCTTCCTCTTTGATTTGTAAAAAATGCATTACCTCCGAAATCAAACGGAAAATTACTGCGCCGAAGCAAAACACACAGAGCAGGAGAGAGGGAGAGAAAAGGAGATGGGTGGGGCAGGAGGGAGGGGGAGAAGACAGTGGATAGGTGTGTGTGCGTGTGTGTGTGTGTGTGTGTGTGTGTGTGTGTGTGTGTGTGCGTGTGTGTGTGTGTGTGTGAATAGAAAGGAGCTGGGAAAGAGGAGCGGCAGATTCACCTGTATAGATACGCTGCTGGATAGGAAAAGGAAGGGTGGATATGTACGTATATATATAGATATAAGCGGTGCGTAGGAGGTACGAGGGGTCGCTGCAGAAATCCTGAAAGATAGGAGGGCACATCCTCAGAGGAGACCAGCTTATGCATGCTGTGGACCACCAGAATATGGCAAATGAAAGAGATGATATAGTATTGATGACCTGTGGCCCACAGGGAAGAAGAAAACTTATAGATTACTACCTCGAACACAAAGAATACCTTATTTTCTGAGGTCTCATACCTATCTCTGCTGAGGCCCTCAGTCAGGTTAGATATCAGCGTTTTAATGGAGAGACATATGTTTTGAAAGAGGGCCGTTTCTAATCTCGCAAAGGCCGACGTGTGTTTTGATATCCTGCCGGTACACTGAATGCAAAATGATCTCTTCCAAGCTACGTGAAGGATAGTTTTGTGGAAAAATCCCACGTGAAAATGAGGAGCTCTCTCTGAAGATATAACTTATAGCTGTTATTTGAACCCTCGTGATAACTTTGACTCATTATGGGAGAGTGAGTGTAGGCAGAGACACAAGACGCAGAGAAGAAGATGAAAAATAAGAAACGATAACATGAATGATGAGGAAAAAAATATGTGAGTGAGATAGGATGAATGCCAACTCTATATTTGAAGACAGAAGGAGCGGGGCTTGAAAACAAGAAAGATGAAGAGAGGGAGGAGAGAGTGAGAGGGGCCACAATCCAAAGGCTAGGAGCAGGGTGAACGCGAGCGAGAGATAGATGGATAGAGTCAGTCAGAGAGAGAGAGAGAGAAATGCCTGGAGTTAGCAATAATAATTTATACAAACACACCTTAATAATTCACGTTCCATTTCAATGCTGGAGGGAAAATCCAAAATTCACAGAGCATAATTAAATAGAGGCAGAGAGTGAAGGGAGAGATAGAGAGGCTAGCATTAAAGATACCAGTGTAGCAGCAGGGCATCTCTTCCATCTGAGTTTTGTAAAACAACCCTGATGAAACCGTAATATCCAAACTAGATCCCGTCCCCTCGCTCCTCGTGGAAACCTCCTCACCTTCTCCTGTCAGGAGATGTCTATATGCATTCATTTCGGAGACATTATTAGCTGTCATTTAACGAAGCAACCTCGCTCACGCGTGCACACGTTGTTGTTTGTGACGCGTTCAGGTGCCAAAGCGATGGACTGGAAATCAACAGTTTGTCTGTGCACACCTGTGGTTGCTTTCACTCAGGTGTTTCATTCAGCTGTGTTTGTAAAACCGAGTGGTGCAAAGTGACAGTTGAGATCATAAAAAGACAAACTAAAATATCTCAGTTATTATAGATGCCAATCAGTCATTGTTTTGAAGAGAAATGTTCCTAACTGTTGTCCAGTGTAGCTGGATATTTTGCATATTTTGGTCATTGGTGATATCAAACATGGCCATATTTTTTTGCACGAGTTACTTCTTCCACCACTGATAATTCCATATTTTACACTCAGTCACCTCATACCAGTGCAGTAGTAGTTGCTGTTCATTTGTGTCATGCACATAAAGAAGCACCCAGCCAACATGGACTTATAAGGCACAAAATATACCATTTCAGTGATGAAACGTTTGTCAGTAAAGAAGCTCGGCCCCTTTTGAAACACACCTCAAAACCTTTAAATCATCCAACCAAAAAAGGTCAGCAGGGATTAAGGACATTTTAGAAAACATAATAGCCCTTAAATGATCATATAATGAGTGAAAATACATAAAATGGACACCTAAATCACATGTCAAACAAACAAAACCTTTCCTCTTCTAGACCATAAAATCTTGGCACTGTAGTGTACTTGAACATGACTTGAACACAGAGGATCTTTGACTTAATATGCAGTTTTTCAAACTCCACCAAGGAATACCCAAGCCAAGTTATATATATATATAAAAAGTCTTATTCTTAATATATATTGCAGCTCAACTTTGACCTAGTTTTCAAAAGTCTATTTAATTCCTCCTGTTCATAAATGCACTATAGGGATGACCACCATGTTGCATCAGACACAGCCTGAGGTGACCACACAAGATAACATCCATCAAACACCTGATCTCAACCAAAGACATATGAAACATCACCTTGCCATATTTTCACATCGATTTAAGGTATGTTTTTGAACTCATATTGCGCCCTTAGACCCTTATGCAATACCTCCATTTTCAACAAAGTTTACACTCTTCAACTTTAACTGGCTGGAATAAAGCAGCTGGGTAGCTGAGACTTCAGTTGATGCTCTTCTGTGAAATGTCTTTCCTCTGTGTGCAAAATTCATATGCAAAAGTCAATTAATCATCCTTTACTGACGTTGCCTTTTCCCTCTGTGCCATCTCTTTGTTTTGTTCCAGCTGTTGTGGAGGCATGGACTGTAACTGCGTCAGTGATCTGCTGCTCCCCCCGGTGCCCGCGCTCTGGACGCCAGGTCAGTCCCACCATCACGCTCACGCAAGCGGCTCAAGTAGACTCTTTGTTGCATCGGGTTTGCCTGAGGTCATGTATTTTGTAAAAACGTGCAGACATCTTTAAACATGTCTCTGAATCTAGACCCAGGTCATGTGCGTGAAATTGAGTGTAACTCGACAGCCAAAACAAGCGAATTCAGTTATGATAACCATCATGATCAAAATCACAGTGCTCCATGTTAAAATTCATCTCAAAATTAACCATACGCACGCACATTGGTAAACAAATTCTGTCTCTGGTAGTAATTGGTTGTATATCTAATGTTTTTATGAGGCTAGTTAGTGCCAAATTCACTTCAGGATGAGTCAAAAAGCTACTTAACTCCGTCTCTGATGTGCATACAGTCGGCTTTTAGAATTCAGGCCCGAGCAGCATCAATCAGATCTCTCCCAGCGAGCTGTCATCATCCCACTGACCAATCTGTTGAGGCTAGAGGGCATTAGCGCAGACTAACATTGCTCAAGGCACGTGCTGTGATATTAAACACATCATCCCTCACCTCCATCACTCATCAGTCATTCGGACAGCGACCCCCCCCCCCTCAGCGAGCAGCGGGACAAATGACAGGCCCTGACCTCATCCTCCTCTCTTTCCCGCTCCCCTCTGCCCAGGGTTCGCCTTCCCGGACTGGGCCTACAAGCCCGAGTCGAGCCCCGGGTCGAGACAGATCCAGCTGTGGCACTTCATCCTGGAGCTGTTGCAGAAGGAGGAGTATCAGGGGGTGATCGCCTGGCAGGGGGACTACGGAGAGTTCGTCATCAAGGATCCGGACGAGGTGGCTCGGCTGTGGGGGATAAGGAAATGCAAACCCCACATGAACTACGACAAGCTGAGCAGGGCACTGAGGTTTGTGTCTGCACGCGACGTGTTGAATGTCAAGCAGTGCTGCCTTCAAGATGTTTATCACACGACGGTTTACATAAATTGTTTACTCTTGTTTGACTGAATCCTCACTTACGTCTCTCTTTTTCATGTTGCTTTAATGGAAAGATAAAGGTGGGGCTTTTCCTGGGGAACGTCAATACCCTCAATTTCTCCTTATCTGTGGACATCCTAATGGAAAGTTCACCAGTGAGCTGCCAAATAAAAAATTCAATAGGGATTTCAAAATTAAGCCCCGGTGTGAAATTGCTTGGACTTCTTCTTAAGAGCGGAGAGCAGGCAGCCTGCTCGGACTCGCCGAAGGTGATTAGAACAATACTGTTCACACTCCACACCTTCAGCAGTTTACACCCCCAACCGCACACACAGTTTTCTTATGCAAATACACACCACCCCGACTTGTTCCCCCATGCCGCCCCCCTCCCCCTGCTTTCCTTTGGCCTCTTGTTAATGGGGGCTGTCGTCAGAGTCTAATTGTTATGAATTGGCTGGGGCCACAATTAGCCTTCTTAATTAGCCTCACTTAATTGCTCAATTAAGGGCCACGGCACAATTGCCACGCAAAGCAAAACACGTACACATCATTGCGCCGGGCGCAGCCACTGTGGATACATGCTGATACTTACACGCTGCTGTGTTTGTTGATATCGTGCGGCTGCATAATGAGGCGTTGCTCGCCAGTGTTTAATGCTGAGGTTGCCTGATGCATTCTGTATTTGGTGCACTCGCCGCGGTCAGTTTAAAGCAAAGAACTCTTAGTGCTCAAAGAAATGGCGTCTGAGCTCTAAACTTCTGTCTCGCGATAACACACCCGCAGGTTTTCCAGTTTGCAGCATCCCGCTCTGCCAACCCCCCCCCCCACGCTCCTTTACCTGAGCCAGATGGCTCCGTGTTTTGCCTTTGCTGCTGATCGAGCCGGCATCCTGGCAGACTGTACATTGTGACACCTCGGTGGGTGGCACAGGAAACGGGCCTGACATGCCCAGCGGGAGACACCTGAGGTCGTTACCTTGGAGACTGCTCGTGTTGTCCCACCTCTTTGTAAATGTGCTTTGCTGTGGGAAACATCAGCTTCTCAGTGTCGTTTAGCATTTACACGTCACCTGGCTGGATGTCATGTTTCAGAGTCCGAGCTGCTTCTAATGAGTCGGATTAAAGACCACATCCCTCCTAAAATGCAGTGAATCGTTCTCGCTTTAACCGCAACAAATTTGTGTTTATCTGAATTAAATCAATTGGTTTACTCAGTAGAAATGCACTTGGCTCTTCACTTTAAGACAGCAATATTTTTCAGGATCGTGATCGTATATTTTCATGCCATCATACACACACACATATAAAATCTAATGGCAGTTTTTTAAACTCGATAAACAGTCTTGCGCACGATGAGAGGACTGTTCTGTTTTGCTGCTTCTGTCGTAACGTTCACTGTATGTTAAGGGCCTCTGAGGCTCAAAGGGATTCGGCTTTTTGACTTTTCGTCTGTTAACGGCTGAATAAAATTTCCCTTTAAAGAACCGTGTTGTATTGAATCAAGGCAGTCAGACATGAATTGATTTGAAGAAGGAGGAGATGAATAAAAACAGTGGGAAATCAGCATAGCTCTCGCCCTACAGCGCTGAGGTTGTTTACTTATTCTTTTCTGTTAGCGATGAAACAAAAAACCTTGATGTGAGCATTATATTAATCCTTCCCTCCTCTTTTCCTTTTCCTCTTCCTTTTTCCTTTATTCCCTCACTCCATCCCTCCTTCCATACCCTCTCCTCCTCATTTGCAGGTATTACTACAACAAGCGCATTTTGCACAAAACCAAAGGGAAGCGTTTCACCTACAAGTTTAACTTCAGTAAGGTCGTGCTCGTCAACTACCCCATCCTGGACATGGCCAACTCTCCCTTCTTTCTGGCCCAGAACCACTTCAACGGGGGCTCCACCGCACCAGACTGCAGCCCAGAGGTACGAAGGGTAGGATGGAGGGACTGGGAGAGGGTGGGACGGGCAGAGGGATGTATTCTGTCAGATAAATACGCAGATAATGAAGTGTCAATCATATAGAAAGCGAAGAGTCAGATACATCTGAGGAAAGAGACTCATGCAGAGCGAAATCTAAATTATAACCATATTCGATTTTAACTCCTTGATTTTACCGTGTGTCTCTGTAGCGTGTCATAAATAATACACTGGAAATTTAAGAGAAAGCTGGACAAATAAAAACGAGGGAGAAGAAGCAGGACACAGTGCTCTGCTCCTTAATTTTTTATTAATACTGATTTAATTCAGGTAACTGAAATCCATTTCACTCTAGTGATTTTGCTGTTCTGTTTCTCAGGCCCCCGCTGTGCATTCGCTTTTTACAAGGGAATGGGTGGTATTCATCCTGTCTATCTTTTATTCACTCTCTAATGGCGATAGTAATAGAATACTTATTATTTGCCCTGGGAGATTGTAAAATTTTTACGGAGATAAATTGTACACACACACACAGCAAGAGGTAAGCATGAAGAAAAATGTCATAATTTAGTTCAAAAATAGTGTTAGCTTTGCTTGTGGCTCTATTAAAGTGATGAGAAAATAAAGCAATTTAAATGTTTTAATTTATACATTATGGATATAGTATGTATTTTTAACGTGGATGTGAGTGCCGGCGTGCGGATAATTTTATTTCTAACAACTGATGTCCTAGAAAGTGCAGGTAACTTGAAAGTACAGTAAGAGACAATCATCCATCATTTGTCTGCTCTCTCCTTAAGATGGGATAAGGAGACGCAGACTCTGAAGGAGACAGTGGCGGGGGGACGGTTTTAACTTGTCCTTAAAACAAAAGAAGACATTATCCCCTCCTTCTCTCATCCCCGTCTCCGATGGCGTATCCATCTGTCATCGATTGAAAATGAAAGAAATAGAAAGCAAAGGGGTCGCGTCAGATCAGATCAATGGCGGGTCATTAATGCGGTTTGTTAAGCAACGCAGATCTCGCAGCATGGGAGTACAGTCTCGCCTTTCAAACTTGGGGCTGCGGGGTGACAGATACTATTGATCCAAAGTCCTGCCAGGGAAAAAAAAATCCCCCCTTTGTCCCCTTGATTCCCGAGATTCAACCGTTCCATTTACTTCACCTCGCCTCCTTCTCCTTCATGTATATTACACAGAAAAAAAAAAAAAACACACGCACACACCTATACGCACACACACGCCCTGTATCCTGAATGGATGTCACTCTCTCAGATCTCAGTCCTACTCGTCCTGTGTCCCTCCACACACACTGGCCCACGATCCCTCTCTCTCTTCGTATTTTATCCTTTGTGCCCACAGTCTTAATAGCTGGTCTCCATTTGACTCTGTACTCTTCCTGCCTTTGAGTCTCTGAGCCCCCGTGTCCTCCTACCTCCCTCTTTTACCCCGAGTCCCATGGCGCCCCTTTTTATCCTGTCCTTGCTGCAACTCTGTCACTGTTTGCATCACACTCTGCAGGGTGCTGCTGTCAATGTATGACTTCACCCTGCAAAGAGCAGCAGCATCGGATGAGCGGATTGGTAGAAATTCGTGCACTCTGTTTAGGAAGAACACAAACTAATTTTAATCTTCTTCCCCCTCTTTGTCGCCTAGGCCATACAGTCCCTGTTTCCTCGTTTGCCAGACTCCGGCAGGGGAACGTCCCTGTTTGATCGAGGGACCGCGGCCCCGGGACCCGAAGGAGACAAGCTGAGACTGGACACATTCCCCTTCCTCAGTTCAGGTGAGCTAATAGAAGTTGAAAAGTTAGCCCAAAACTCTGAGTGCCGAAAATAGGAATCTTTCAGTATCCTCGAGACAAAGCCCTCTTCGGGAGGAAAAGAACAGCTTGTATAGAAGGTGTGTGAGGCGCATAGGCGGTGTACACACAGAAAGCAGACCTGCTTAGACAAGGGGAGGAAGAGAAGGTAGAGGGAAAGAGGAGAGCAGGGAGAGGAATGAGGATATGGGGAGGCATGAACATTTATTGTTAAAGGAAATAAGAGAGATGGCTGTCCCATCGCAGCCTGCAGTGAGGCTGCGCTTCAGGTGAGAGAGGCCAGGTTAGCCGGTGAATTATGCATATCAGCGGTGCTAAGAAACAAGTTGACGGCTAGTGAAATCATCCACCTTTTCAGCGTGATTGTGCGCGTTTGGTTTTTTTTTTTTCCTCTCACCATCTCACCGTCAACAACAAACGCAGCGCCGATTTGTGTATGTTTGCTCGACGGCGTACGTGCGTCTGCCTTTGTTTGTACGGCAGCACACACTATACGTGCATCAGAATGTGTGCGGAGCTGGAGAGGCAGCGTATGTGAACAGATGTATTCACACACACACAGACACACACACACACACACACACACACACACACGTACTCCTCATCACACAACCTGCCCCCCAACTCCCCATTCTGTTTGTCCTCAGGTCCTATTCCCCCCTTCTTCCCTTCTCACCCTCCTCTCCCTCCCATGTGTCCCCGCTGTCCTAATCCCTTCCCAGGCAGGAAGGCCCTAATTGAGGGTGCAGGCTTCAGTTTGTGGCCTGTGGGCGCCCATTACTGTGTTTTCATAAGCAAGTGAGGCCTGCCTGACTGATTCAATATTCATGTGTCTGCCAGCTACTCCTGGCCCAGCACGCAGAGACTTCACCACTGTCAAATTAGCCCTGCATAGTAAATAACAGAGTGAAAGAGAGAGAGTGAAGAAGAGAGTGAGGAAGACTGAGAGAGGTGGAGGGTGCAGCAGAGCGAGAGAATCTTTGAGTCGGCTGTCAGTTGGAAGGAAGTACAGTAGGTTGAGAGGCAATGCTTTTGTTTGTTCATTAAAATTGAATTCCAGCATCACCTCAAATTTACCCCCTTTCTCTGTTATCAAGTGATGCTCACGAGGACCTGAGTTAAAACACGGTGTAATATTTCATTTGCTTAAGGTTCGCGCTTAATCGGAAATGATACGGTGACGCGTCGGGACGTTGGCGGGGGACAAAAGATCGACAGTTAGCAAGTTTCCTCCCTGTCAGTCACTTAACCTCTGGAAGTGCACAGACTCGGCGTTAATGAATTCTTAATATCGCTCAGCTACAACAAGGTGACTGTCACCACTGTGATGATGTGCAGCCAAACCAGAGGCAGCATGTCTCCAAATATTTCCCTTTTAGCTCACAGAAATAATAAGGCATTCGGAGTGTTGGCTGCAGAGTAGGATCTTTGTGTTCACATCTGGTTTTCAGCAGTGTGAGGTGGGTGGACTTCACAGTACTGGCATGCATAAATGAACCATCAGGTTTTTTGTTGAAAGCAACCGTGCCAGAATTGGCCCCTGTGGCTTCTGATTAGAATTGCTAATACCGCTGAGCATAATTAGTGAACATTCTTGGATGTTGTATGTCAAGAAACCTTTGGCCCTTCTCAGCGCTAACCTCCATTTCTGGATTCTCCTCTATCCTAGGTGCCCCGTGCTACTCCAAACCCCCGTCCCTGCTGGGCCCGTACCCGCGCAACCCATCCTTTGACTACCCCTGGGGCTTCAACCCCTACCTCCCAGGGGCCTTCTCTCTCAATAACTGCCCCAAACTGCCCCCTGGCTCCCTCTACCCCTCCCAGTTTTACCCCAACCCTTTGCAGAGCAGCCTTTCCCAGCTGCCTCACCCCTTCTCCTCCCTGCTCCCCCCAGGGGATGCAGGTGCGGGTGAGAGGGGAGCAGCAGGGCAAACCGGAGGGACAAACGGCACGGCGGGTGGTCAGCCAGTCAGACTCTGCCTGCCACCCTACCCGGGGAGCCCCTCGATAGGTCGGACGGACATCGGGGTGTCACTGGGGGAAAGGGAAAGGGTGGAGGTCAACCCTCCGGGCACGGGGCTGAGTCTGGGCCTGGGAGCGGTCAGCCTGGGAGCCGGGACTGGCACGGGCCAGCAGAGCCCCACGGAGAGGAGAGGAGGGGTGAAGCAGGACCCGGAGTCAGACTCAGACCTGGAAATCACAGATCTGAGCGACTGCAGCTCGGACAACGAGAACGAGCACGAGTTCGGCATCAGGAAGGAATCCGGCCTGGCGAACCGATCGCAGCTAGTGTTGGATGGAAAGAAAGGGAACGTGCTGCCACCCATCTCCTCTCTCCCCCCGCCAGCGTCCCCACATCCTCTGAAGAGCATGATGCCCATCACTCCTCCACCCCCGTCCCTGCCTCCGTCACTTTCCCCCTCCATGGCTCTGCATGAAAGACACAGGGAGACAGAGACTCTCAAAATGATCCACAGCTAATACATTCTCTCCTGCGTCCACCATCTTGCCAGTCTGAGCTCTGGTCGCTCTCTTTTTCTCTCCTTTCTTTTCTCGGAGACACTTTTCTGCTTTAAATTGTCAACTCCCCGATCGCACTTGATAGATACTTTCTTTCCAAGAAAGGCAGTTATGTTCTTTACTTCTAAAATTACTGTTTCCCTGTTTGCTGTGTAAGTTTTTAACTTGCCTACAGTCCATTACACCACTGACTTGTCCATTTTAGAATATATGGAGCGCACACTCTGTAGGGTATCGGCTGTCTGTATCACCATCTTGTCCTTTCTGTTTTGATCTCTCACACCAAATGATCGCTCCATGGTTTCTAGACTTGTTTTACGCGTTGCCAGCAGTACTCTACAATTTGCTGTCTGCAGCCGAGCTATGATGGAAGGCAGTGAGGTGGTAAATTACAACACAGCAATGCCTGCCTTGACGAACATTAACAAACAACATCCCTATACTAACAGAACAGAACAACAAATAATGCTCGGATCGATCCAATTTTACAGATTTGTCCTGTAATTCTTGAGATTTGGGCTATATATATAATTACCATGACTTTTGAGACATAGTCAAATACTGCCACCTAGTGGTTTTTTTCCATCAACATCTCCTTCAGTGAAATCATCTCAGCTCCGAAATCTTGCGAGTTAAATTGTCGCCCCTAATTTTCCTTTGCACTTACTGTCATATGATGTTGTTTCCTGCGGGTTAATTTAAATATTAAAGTCCATATTTCTTATAGTGTTTACTGTGGTAGTTTGTGGATATTTATTTTGTCCTGTGGTTCAAGTATTTCCAGCACATGTCGCAAAAGGAAAGAAAAAGAGAGCAGGGGGAGCCGGACCAATCTAGAAATTTGTATGAATATTTCTGTGTATATATTTTATTATGGTGTACATTACATTTAATTATTATTCACTATGATAAGATTTAGCTGTATTGTTGTGATTTAATTCAGTATTTAAACATGTTGGAAAAATTATAAGCTTAGGTGTATCAAAGTTTAAATTATTAATGGCAGAAGATCTGCACTCCGAAGATGTTTTTCTATGATGAGGACAGAGTTCACACTGGGAATTGTCTCCGATTTTCTCAACCCCAATTAATTGTGCCCTTTGGTCATTTTTGCCAGATGCCCAACGTACAAACCCTTTGGGTTCAAAAATATGCCGGTAGACTTATTTTTATAGTTAGCATTCACCCAGTGTAACTGTACTGTAATTAGTCTAATGTGAATAATATTGGTCTTTGAATTTTCTTTTTTAAATCCTCTCCCTAAAATCTGTTTTGATTATTTTTCAATCAGTGCTTTTTGTCCGTGCCAGCAGCAGACCAATCGGGTTTGCTTGAGGACATCACACAGTGGGGGGGGGGGGGGGTATCTGTGCTCTACCAGACCTAATGAAACGACATCCTCTCTCCAGTCTCTCAGCAGAGTGAACACTAAAGCATATTGTACAGCTTCATAGCCTTTATAGCCTATGGTTTGTCAAACAGTGGCGGTATACGATTAGTTGTGAAAGCTCTATTGTAAAGTTAATGTAAAGCTCTATGTTTGTTGAGTTGCTACAGGAAAGGCCTCCAGTCACCTCCACGTGGAGTTCACTAACTAACAGCTGTAAATACTGTTTCCTTTGTGTGTGTATGTGTGTGTACACATCCAAAAATGACAATGCAGTGGTTTTACCTGTCATCTCTCTTTGTTTTACTGTAAAGAGGAAAAATGGAAAGTGCAAAAAAGAAGAAAAAGATTAATATCTTCAAAAGCAATAAACATTATTCTGGATAGTGAACTGTCGTTGACTGTGAGTTTGTTGAATGGATTCGTTCTGTGACATCGAGCGACGAAAAGTGAGATTCTTCAGTCAGATTTCTGCCGTAATGTTTGAAATTCACCGCAGGTTTTCCATCACGCTGTCTAATTTAAGGCAGGGAACAAACCTCGATAAAGCAGAAACATATTCGATTTTCATCTGATCACTTTAAATCTCCTGTAGTTAGTAAAGTATAATAGAAATAATTGTGACTGCTGAAATCTGCCAAATTCAGATGTTGGTTACTGATTCTGAGTCTAGTTTAGCTTTGACAATAAAAACAAAACATTTATTTTAAACATTTCGATACATATATCGATGTAATTCTGAATACAGAGCAGTGCTGTGAAGAAATTAAGAATTAAAATTGAGACTTCTAATTTCATCACAGCGAACTAACACAGATCTCTGTTCACAAAAAGCCCTTAAATTAATAACGGCATGAATTTGATAATCAGAGAATGATGAATAAAAATCAAACATACAGTAGATTCTAATGCTGATGGTGTTGTTTTTACAATGTGCTCCTAATTTTACCATTTTCCTGTTTTACTTCCACTCCTTGTGAATACACACACACACACACACACACACACACACACACACACACACATTCTATTTTATACATCATCATCATCATCCTCATAATAATAATAATAATAATACAGTCTGTATAATGTGCCTACATTACAGGGATAATGTTGATGGTGTCATGACAATTCACACACACACATACACACACACACACACACATTTGACTGCTTAAACACTGACTGCTCCAAGTCTGTAAGACTTTTTTTTTTTTTTGGCCTTTCATTTTTTTCACTACTGCATTTTGTTATGGACTTGTGCGTTACTTTCAATCAACACGGGCACTGATAAACACAGACACGAAGGAGATTTTCTTCATTGTGTCTGACGTGTGCAAACCTCTCACCACCAACCAGGAAATGCCTGATTTAAATGCATGTCCAAGGTGTGAGAGAGCATCTGCAAAGGTTCGGTGCATCATAACCTGAGTGAGGAACAAACCCCTCAAAGTCTGTACAGCTCACTTCCAAAACGGACCCTTATCTGCAGCTGAAAACAGCTTTTAAGTGAATTTGCACAGCGAACATGAAAAACCTTCATGACTGTTTCCCCTTATAACCATTTCAGTTCTGACTGATGCAAACTCCTTTGAACTCTGCTTGGTTGTTTATGGCAGCTCTGCCATAGTTCAAGTTAAGGGTAGAATGTGGCAGAAGGTGCAAACACAGAGCGGTACCTTTTTCTTTACCATTCACCATCCTTCATCTGTAAACACTTTGCCACCAATCTTGAAATTATCTAAGTTTAGAGCCCTGGTGACCTGGTTGGGGTTCACTTCTACATCAACATGTGATGCAAAACCTAAAAAAAAAAAAAAAAGAAAAAAAAAAAGGACATGAGCTCCAAACAGACTTCATTTCAAGCCAGCAGGGACCAGAGCAAACATCTACAACTGCGTGGAAGCTGATTATGATGAAGATCATGTGACATTAACCTGACCTTGAGGTGAGATTGTTTTGCTTTTTCAAGGTCAAGAATGAACTTTGAACCCCAGATTTTTATTCTGTTCAATTGAGGGTTTAAAACCTTAACTGGACAGAAAGGCAGAGCAGGTTTTGGTCATATCAGCTTGCAGGTAAAATCTCAAATTGTAAAAACTGCACAATGTGAAGGGACCGTGTCGTGTCCGTGTTTGTCCACAAGGTGGCGCAGGGAGGCTGGAGTAGAAGCGTGGCGAGCCGGCCACCAAGCAGGGACCGAAGTTTGGCTGGAGCGACCAACTCTGCAAACAGCTGCTGTGATTTCACGACAGGCAAATATTTTCTGTGGTGCTTAAACATCCGTCATGTGTTTCGAGTGGCTTCACAGCAGACTGAGAGATTTATTTGTTTATTTCAGATGTAGACTGGATGTTATAGCAGGTCAGCTGTGGAAAAAGAGCTTAAAGAGGAATGATTTATGCGTAATATGCGCTTGTTTGGGAACAAAAAAAAGAGGCTAATTAAGGAAGAAAACAACTCTCCTGTTTGTTGCATGAGTTTCAGACATTCATGATGATGATAAAGCAGAAGTCAGATTTATGCAACAGGCTTCCTGTAAGTTAATGTATGAAATTGACCAATAATTATCAGAGAATTAGTGAAATATTTCCCATTGAGAGCAGTATTGCTTTGTGAAATGCAAATAACATGTATAAATATGTTCGCCAAATATTTTAGAAAGATAATTATGTCGTTTGTAGAAAATAAAAACACTATAATCGTTAAATATGACGCTTGTTAAGTAGTTGAGTGTGGCACAGTGAGGAGCCAGCGGGGACGGATTATTGTGTAACACAGTGCGGAAACAAGCCGTTTAAACTGTTTTTGATCTGTTTTTTTAATGACGCTCGAGCTGTAAAACACACACAGACGAAAACACATGTGTACTGTTTTATGTGTTATCCGACACATTATTTTAAACTCCTTATTTTTCCGCCTTTTGATCGACCCCGTGCCTTTTTTTTTTTTTTTTTTTTTTTGGACGTGCACTTCCGCGTACAATGTTTTTTTTTTTTTTTCGCCCCACCGACACACGACAACTCTCGAACAGGAAACCTATTAGACGCTTCGACTGTCGTTTTCTCTGTATTCACGGGTGAGTATATTATCTTAACGCTTTGCCGACGAGCTTTTCAAAGCCTCTGAACTTTTCGTGGCTCTGTGTGGTCCAGTTTGAAGACTTGGTGGATGTTTGTTTTAGCGAGAGAAATGGCTTATTCCGCCTCCCGGAGCCCGAGCGGCGGACGGTTCGATCCGCAGACAGGAGCGCGGTGCTCGGCTGCGCGGCGTATCTCGTCCTCTCTGCTGTAAAAGCGAGAAAACGAGCTGAAATCGGTGTTTTTTTAACACTTTGCTTAATGAATGCACCGCTGGCACGAGCACGGCTCTACCGACGAAACTTTGAGTGAGTGTCAGAAGCGGGGAAGTGGAAGTTTTCTGCGGTGAACAACTTCAGGTAGCACCGCTGGACCGTGTGCGTTTTCCGCCAAAGCCATCTCGGATTTAACGACCAGTCTCGTTTCGGGTCTGGTCCCAAAGTACAGATCACTTTAATATTCTGAAAAAGAGTTACGCCGCGTCATTGGTGGTCAGTGGGGACTTGAACAGCTGGTGACCTTGTGAAATTTAACGTGTTCATATCTTCTTTTCAGCGGTGTCCTCCTCACATGTGTCACAGGGGCACTGCGGTTGTGTCTCCTAAGGAAAGTGCAGCTACAGAATATGTGTTTTTCTTCGTTAATTGCCTTTTATTTGCTGTTTTCTGCTCTGTCAAAGGTCTCTCAGCGTGGTGATTGCAGACACTTTGGTAATCAGCGCCAGATCAAGCCCTTTGTTTTCCTCTTATTTAATTGTTTTTGTACAACATGAAAGGAGGCTGCAAACCTGCACAGTGTGACGCCAGTCCCTCCCTCCACCCCTCCACCCCTCATCTGACCGGCCCATATAGAGTGTGTGTGTGTTTGTGTGTGTGTGTGGGGGGGGCTTCAGTGCAGACACTGCTCAGTAATTAGTGTCTGCATATAATTGATTTCCCACTATGTGCAGAGCAGGACGATGCCTGTGCAGTGCAGACGAGGGTTTCCTGCGCTCACAGGAAGCTGCAGTTACTGTACATGTAGTGCGGCCTCATAATCTCACCTCCGTCCTTAACTTCAGAGGAGGGTGGATCAGTGTGGGGTGTGCTCGGCGGTTATGTTTTCATTAATCACTCCTGCAAACAGCGACATTTTTTAAGGCAACTGGCCGGGCCAGTTTGGCTTAGTCGTGCCTCGGTGACTCGCGCTCCTCTGAGCCCTGTCCAAGCAGACTCATTCCTCCGGTGCATGTTGATAACCACTCGGCTTTCTGATTATTAGACGGTGCCAACGCGCGTGTTCAGGGCGTTGCAGCTGGCGGTTTCGGAGACTGTGACGTGGTTCCCCAGCCAGCCGCTGCGCCCCAGAGGCCCCGTGTGAAGCAGGCCCTGCCACTTCCTGTTACGCTCTGCTAGACTAGAGGAGCACTGCACTTGTCATCTCTCTCTCTCTCCACGTTTTACAAGTGCAGGCTTGTCTGGAGCCCAAAGGCTACCTTCTCTTCCTTTTAAAGGAATGTTGGCTATAATCTGAGTTGCCGTGCCGCTCTCTCTGCCTCCCTGCCTCTCACTCTCTCTGTTGTCGTAGGCCAACGTAAACTCACCCACGTCCGCTGTCTCTCAGAGCGTAGGAAGATAACCTGGGAGAGGGCTGCGGCGAGGCCTAACAGTTGTTGTTAGCCTGTATGAGAGATACCCGACAAGTGGAATGACAGGTAATGGCACCCGCAGATGAACAGCCAGGGGGTGTCCTAAGGGCCTGGAGCTGTGTTGCAGGCAAGCTAATAATTTACTGTAGCCAGGCTGGGACTTCAAACGAAACACAAGTATTCTTCTCTGGCTGCAGTTAGATTGACGCACAGGCAGCAGATAATGAGAGACAGAGCGCACTGGGCTGCTCTTCTTCTCTCCGCGGGTCAGAAATCTACTGATTCCTCCTGAATGAGTGCAGCGGGTGAGGTGGAGTGAAGTTACGAAAGTGTGTGTGTGTGTGTGTGTGTGCACGCACGCACGCACGCACGCACGCACAGGAAGGTGGTTATGCTGCACTGCGCCTGTGACACAACTATATTTGAAACCACGGCTAATCTCAGCAGTGAGCAAGGTGACACACTGGAAGGTGCAGCTGAGTGTTCCTGCAGTTGTTTGCACAGATCGCTCGTGGAAACACGCGTTGTATGTTAAGAGTGAGACATCAGAGATCTGTCAGCTTCCCTTCTTTCAATATCTGTGGTTGTCGCAGGCAGTTTGTGGGTGATAAATACGTCAACCGTGATTTGTTCGGTATTTACCCGATTATTAACTGATGGTTCCTTAAAGAATACCCTGAACACATAAGACCAAAAGACAAAACAATACAAAGGACAGGAATGGGCCTTTTTAGCTAAGGAAAGCATAGATGTAAATAATAAGACGAATGATGGCTGAGTTCCATTTAGCTGCTTCAGTTTCAGGGTCCTGATATGGCCGATACAAGGATGCACTGGAGTTGCTGTTCCCTCTAAAATCATCATTCTTATCACAATATCTGCCGTCGTCATCATTTTTTTGCTGCATGCTGTTCACTGCTTATCCTTCGCAGGGTGGCAGGGGGCTGCAGCCAATCCCAGCTCACACTGACTGTAAAACATCCTGTCGGTCAAAGCCATTAGTCGCTCGACCTCTTGTCCTGGGATTGGACGTGCTGGATTGCTGTCACGGCTTAGCGGGACGCCTGAACAGAAGTGAGCCGTTGCTGATGTCTTTGGTGACAGCCGTGCTTTCACTACGACGAGAAGTCAGAATGTCTGCAGTGACAGAGACCGATGCCGGAGACGACTTTTAGCCTTTTGCAACTTGCTAATATGTGTGGATGTAATGATGTGAGGTTTTCTAAGTAGCTTTAAAGGCTAACTCCAGTGAAACATCTCGTCCTCCAATTCCCATAATGCACCCTGGTAAATCTCTTCAAAACTCCACATCCAGAGTTTCTGTCACGTTACAAATGTTTATTGTCCAAGCCCAGGGTGAGATAACCCTGATGACATCACCATGACATCATCGGGGTCGTGTTCTCAGGTTTTAGAGTTCACTGCAGAGCCACTGAAGACATTTTTTTTAGCTGTTTTCACGGGCAGAAACCGGTTTTCACATGCTGTACAAGGAGTTTGCAGTGGAGTTTTGGGTGCGTAACTGGTCAAAATACACAAAGTTAAGAGAAAAAAGTAAAAGTACTGTAAAAGTCAAGAGTGATAAAATCAAATTGACACTTAGAGAATGTGAAGTATAGGTATTAGAAATGAGTTGTAAAGTGTTTCAAAAGGGCTGCAAGGCGCTCTTCAAGCAGAAACCCACAACACTCACCTGCACTGACTTGTTCCTCCTCTCGTCTGAGCTGACAAAGGTTTTTCTTCAGCGCAGACAAAGCACTGGTTATTATTTTCAGCAGTCATACCCTGTCAGCTCATTCACCGGACGCTGATTTTTAAGTGAACGAGCTCACACAGGCGAACACACACGGCGTGTTCACCTGCCAGTCTCTGTCATCTCTCTGCCGTCTGTGGGCCTGCTTCACACGCCGCAGCGAAGCAAGACGGGGCTCGCAACGTGCAGCATGTGAGGTCAGAGGGCGAGAACGACCCCCGGGATGAATCTGGGTGTGAGCGTCTACCCTAACCCTCACGGTTGATTATGAGGAGGTTTGTGTAACCTGGGCTTCTGCAGGTTGCTCCTCACACTCTGAAAAAGGTAGAAGATGGAAAGAGTTACATCCGTCTGTACAAGTGTGAGTCAGAGAGATGGCTGGAAAGCTGATGTGACGGCGAGGGTTGGGGGGGTGGGGGTGGGGGGGGCACAGAATGAGCTCTTTCATTCGAGGGTCAGGGTGGAAAAAGCGAGAGCAGACTCCATAGATGATGTTTACTCTTGACGAGTGAAAGATGGGGGTATGGTGGGGTGAAAGGTCCTCCAGTCTGAGTGAGCGAGTGTGTGCAGACAGTGTGCTGGCTGTGCGTCAGCGCAGGCCTTGACAAACAAAAGGGAATCTTGTGTTTTGTAATAACGCTGTGGATGCATTGATAATCACACTTTTACAGCTGGACAATAACTCAGAACTTCTCCTGTCACTCTGAATAATGGTGATTTCTCTCTCCACCCGTGAAGTTGACCTTTTCTGTCAGTGTAGCTGCTGTTTGGTGCAGATGCTCTGCAGATGATCTGCTTTCCTATTGGATAATCAATTCACATTTCAAGCGAAATACCCCAAATTTGCTGGCTCCAGCTTTGTAGTTGTGAAGATGTGATGTTTTTCTTTGGCTTCCATGACAGTAAATTGACTGTCTTTGGGTGCTGAACAGTTTGAAAAATTCAAAATGTTGGTTTGGGATCTGGGAAATTGTAATTTTCACTGTTTAAAACAACAAACAAACAAAAAAACACACTAAAAAATCAATAAGAGCGGCAGAGGAAGGATCCCTCTTTTAGGGTTGATGGACAGCCAATAGATTTCATGTATAGAGTTGTTAATCTGTGCATGTAGAAAACACAGAACGGTTAATCTGTGCATGTAGGAAACACAGAACGGTTAATCTGTGCATGTAGGATCACAGGTTAATCTGGCACAGCATCTACATTCATTCTGCTGTAGCTTGCTGGCATTGAAAGCATCCCTGTGACGCGTACTGGCACACAATGCTTAAGATCTGTATGACATACCGAAAATGATTTGGATACCTCTCTTGATAGATGGAGCCTATTTTTAAAGGAGTTGTCATCTGATGCTGATAAGCGTTCTCGGGCTGCGGCTAACCATTGTCTTAATTCACGATTCATCTGATAGATTAGATCCAAAGTCCGCCGGTGGACTGAGGAAGCACGCTAAGCACTCTTCACTTTTTAGGCTTCAGTTTCTTTTTGGCTCTTGGGAAAATAAGTCGCATGAAGCCTTTCGGGGCTCCAGAGGGAGGGGTGCGACATCTGATAGAGTGCCTCAAGTGATGTCACTTGAGTCGGCCGATGCTGAAGAGTACAAGTTTGACAGTGGAATGAAATCACCTGAGGGCGTGGAGCATAACACATATGAATCTCAGACTGAGCAGTATGTGCGTTGCATTGTGGGTAATGTAGGCTATCAATATTTTGGCTATACGCTGTCAAATATTGGAGTAATCAGCTCTGTGGTTGGCCTCATCTGGAGTGTTAGCTCACCGAAGCTGGGGTCGTTATTTCATCGTTTGATTATGATTGGTCGAGATAGAGAGTGAATTATCCCTTGATGCCTTATTAGGCGGCCAATCCTGAGGGGGAGAGAAGAATGTTGCATGTCTGGGTTGCGCGCTGCTGGCCTGACGTGAGCGTGAACCAAGGTGTGCTTGTGCAGAGTACAGACGCATTTTTGGCCTCAGAGACTTTGATTCTGGGCAGAATAAAATTCCAAACGTTCGCTGTCAGCTTGTTGCCGCTGCTCCGTTTGGTATCGTCTTAAAATCAGCAAACTAATGGCAAACACGCAGACCTGTGGATGCACGAGGAGAGGGTTTTGTCACAAAGTCAGAGGTTTCTGTGTTTGGCCTGAGCAATTACTGCACACGCACACATGGAAGCAGTTAGGCCAAGCTGGAGGTTCGCTGTGAGCTGCCAATCCATGCCAGTCGATTGGCCCCGGCCTATCAACTGTTTCCATGGAGCCAGTGACCTCTATATGGGGACAGGGAGGGAGCGAGAGCGAAAGGGAGGATGGAGGGGGTGGGTTTGGGTGGGGGCGGCACTTCGCTGGAGCAGGAGAGCGAAGTGTACTTTGGCTCTGAGGAGAAACGAGAGAAAACCAAGAGAGGCTGGGTTAAGCCTCGGTGAATGTGCGTGGAGGAGGAGGTTCAGCGCGGCTTGTTTGGGATACCTTGTTTAACATCATCCTCAAAACGTATTGTTCAGCATCATTAAAAGCCTCTGAGAGCGATGTAGGTCAGCGATGCTCTGCAAAGGTTGTGTCCGGATAAAACCATGTAACTGTCAGAGGAGACGCACGAGCGGTGCAAGAAGTCCTTTTCTCACAGAGGGATTCAACAATGTGATCGCTTTGGCTAAAATCAGCATGTAAGGCAGGATCCAGTGAAGCAATGAAAAGACCTGCCTGTGTTTTCCCTGCACCGTTGGCCATAATCTTATTTTAGCCACTACGTAATGGTCGTTAAATTACATAATTGGCCCTTGTCTGCCGGCCATGAATGCACCGGCTGTCTTGGAGCGATCGCACAAGGGCCCGCTTTATTTTAGGCCGAAGGTGGAGGAGACGAAGGAGGTTCAGACAGCGAGAGGAGAACGGAGCGGAAGGTGCGGAGAGGTGCTCGAGAAAGAAGGGATGAAAACAGAAAAGGATGTGGTCGTCAGAAGAGGAGGGAAAAAAACACGTTCTTACACTTTCACCGCAGACGAGCCTCTGCCTCTCACGCACACACTGATGCCACTTCCCCTGTACTCTCGCTCTGCTGTGCTGCACTATCTCCAGGATCTCACAGTGCACCCCCCCCCCCCCCACCGCCGTTGTTTGCTCGCTGTCAGCGCGGTGACGAGATCTCTGGGATCACTTTGCCCTCCGTAATACTCAGACCTCTGTTCTGCCGGCCTCGTTGAACTAACACGCAGACAGTCAGGCTCGTTATCTTGAAGCGTCTTATCTCTGTGAATATGTAACAGCCTTATCCTTCAATCGAGTCTCTGTTTATAGAATAATTTAAAACGCTTGCGTTGCGCGTCGGGCCCATCCGTCCGGCAGTAATACCTCTGATACAGCTTTTTTATTGCACTTTCATTAAGTTGGGGGGTTGTGAAAGACGGATTTGAGAAGTTGATGATCACAATTGAGGCAGCAGGGGTTGAGATGTCCTGACTTGAAGCCACAAGCACGGGTCACACACTTCCCATAATGCAACTCTGCTGTCTCTCATCAGAGCCCCCATCTCTGCTGAATGCCCACGTTTTCCCCAGTTGGTAACGCAGGCTTTTTGTTCCGATCTCAGGCTCAATCCGTCATAATCCTGGTGACGTCGTTAAGGTTATTTTCTCAGATTTCAGAAAGCTGCATCCCAGGCCGTGTTAGGCGGCGTGCTGCCTGCGACGCCTCAGCTGAACTGCAGGTGTAAAGTCAGCTGAGTGTCCCTTTAAGACGGCGTTTTCCTGCTTCAGAGGCGAAGAAACCTGCCAACCCCAACAAACAGTGAGCTGTGCCGTCAAACGAATGTGTTAATGTGGGCGTTAACTCATTCTTACTTTTGGTTATTTGCACTCAAACATACCAACAATCAATCGATTGATCAAGACTATAATCAGCATTTTAATCTGTGATGAAAATCATTAGTAGAAGTTTAAAATGAGCTCCATGTCAACCAACTACAACAGTGAAATCCTGCTTTTGTGTTTATTTATGTCTATTGATGGTTAATTCTATGATATGTAATAGTCTAACAGTCATTTTTCTGCAGAGGATTTTTAGTCACATTTCCAATGCAGGACTTTGACTTGTCTTTCTACAGTGTGATATTAGTTCTTTTAAGCACTTCCTGGACTGATTCTGATTTGCCGTACGCCTGTGACCTGTGCACATTTCACACTGTGACATGCAGACGCCTCGCTCAGACTGCAGAGCATGTTTTCCCTGTTTTCACTGCTAACGCACTCTGAACTCCTGCAGCTGCAGCTCAGATGATTTGGTCAAGGCTGCTTCAGGTGTGCGTCTCTGCTCAAACACGCTCTCTGGATGCCCCTGTGCTTGTTGGACTTTCCAGAGTTTCTCACACTTGAGTTTCCATTGCCTGTTTTTCCTTTCTTTTCGCTGTTCCTGCATTCTTCTTCATTTCCTGCTGCAGCGTGTCCCCTCTCTTAATTCCACCTCCACGCTCCCTCTCCTCCTCCTCCTCTCTCCTCACGAGGCGACTTGCCTTTTTTTCCCCCCTCTGTTTAGTCTGTAGGGTTCATATAGGCTAATGCTTGCAGCCACAGTCATGTTAACCACTCCTACCAAGTCCTCGATGTGTATGAAGGCAACACAGGTCTTGATGTCAAGTACAACAGATAAATTAGCAAATGTGCTGGGGAACGCCTGAAAACGATGACAGAATAATTGTTGAGATACGAGCACACGTTCCATTTTTATTTCTCTTCTCTGTCGTGGTGTATCCGTCTCACAGCCGTCTTACTGCCTCTGTGGCGTCTTAAAAGCCCCTCAGAATGCTAATGTTTGCTAAACGCGCCTGTTAACCCTGCAGTGTAAGCCGCCCTCTCCTTCCCTCATGAGCGCTCTGTTCCTCATTCGTTCATCACTGGGGTTTCGTTCATGCTCCGCAGTGACTTCCTTTTCTGGGTCCCATGTGAACTCGGCTCTGGAGGTTTCTTTGATGCACTTTACGTCCGCCTTTTCTCACTCTCACCATCTTTCTCTCCATCTCTCTGCCTCGCTTTCTCTTTCTCTCTCCCTCGTTTCATCTGATAGGTCGTACAAAAAATGGCTCTGATAGCTTCCTGAGGAAATTACACCCACTTCCTGTCTGTGTGCCTCTCCATTTGCCACCTTCCACCCCTCCGGCTTTTTTTTTCTTCTTCCTCTTCTTTGCTGGGGCGCCTCAGGGAGCAGCCGCTGGAAGAGCAGCGGTGCTGGTAGGAATCCCCCCCCCCCAGTCTCTGCTAATGAGGCTGAGGCCTGATGAGAGAGCCAGATAAACAGCAGCACAAACACAGCAAGCTATAGCCATTAGCTGCCAGGCTATTTTTGGACACGGCCCTCACAGCATATAGAGGACAGGACACAGCCTATTGTGGCTGAGTGTAAGAAGAGAACAGTGACCTATACAATAGCTTCTCTGGCCAGGTGCGTCTAGTAATTGTGAAGGAGGAAGGCTCTAATTTTAGTCGTTTCAGTTCAGGGAGGTGTATGCCGAGTGTCCCCTCACCAGCTGCTAACTTAACGGATTTATTATTTTCCCTGCTTGGATCGGTTGCTAGCTCTCGTTCTGGTGTCTACACATGATCAATCACTTCACGCTGGCCTGAGTTTTACTCCGTTGACAGGGAATCTTGAATTTTACACCTTGTCGCTGCACTCAGAGTTCAAATAACTTTAACTTTTCAGATCTGACTTTTTAAATACACGTCTAATCCGGTTACCGCTAGCCTCGCTTAGCCAGACCTTTCTGAGCTGCACCCATTAGCATTCTGGTATAGGGGGAAAAACCATTGCACTACTGGAAACCAGTCACATTTGTCTTTGGTGGTGCTAAGCCCAGGATGTGGCCATGGTGCCCTTGCAACATATTGTTGGGGGGGAGGCTGTTACCTTTCTTCCAGCCAAAGAAAAGCTAACAGCTGCTTGCTTTTTAACGTTCATACCGTTAGCATCCAGGCTAACTTGCCATTTTCAGTGCAGATCAGCGTGTAGGTTGTTAGCTTGGAGGCTGCTGTTTCCTGGAGCGTCAGCGAGTTTGAGTCTATGATACACAGACAGTGGAAGGACAGCAGCAGCACGCTTTCCCTGCAGTCTGCATCCGGTGAGTCAGACATCGTCCCTCTGACCAAGACGCGTCCTGGAGTTCGCCGACGTGTTAGTACAGTATAAAGCCACGCTGTGTACGATTGAATGATTACAGCGTCTCTTAGATTAGTGTCTTCATCTGTGTCACCTCTGACTGTTTCACTGACTATGTTTACGTGCACACTAAGATTCAACTATTATCTGATACAGGTGATGTAAACAACAAATTTTTGATTGGATTGTAGGAGCACTCCTTGGACGTGCACACGGCACATTTAGAGGATGCATCTCAGTTGTGGTTTTACCGCAGTTTGACTCACGGTCTCTTCCCTGTTTACAGTCAGCTCTGTGTGTTATAAACAATGCAAACAGTGTGCAAGACCTTATTCTTTCCAAGGCACACATTTCTGGTCAGCAGGAGAAACACACCTACTTCAATACGTCAAGAAATAAAAAAAGTTTTTGCATATGTGCAACTATCGCAATTGAGTGCACAGCTGCATGTAAACAGGAATATTAGTGAGATACTCATTTTCATCAGCCACGTCTGCAGCTCATGATTGTTGTCTTTTTGTCAGAATAAACACAAAAACTGGATTATTTTGTGCATGGAAGCCTTGATGGTCAGAAGTGTGCTCTGTTGCACCTGTAGCCACACCCAGCAGTGATGTCACGGAGTGCTACCTGTACATCACTGCGACAGGAGTGAGGAGACGTCTTGTGTCGAGCAGTTGAACTTATGAGATAAAAGGAGAAGATGTAACGTACAGATTTTTTAATGTAATTGATTTGTGTGTGTGTGTGTGTGTGTGAAATCTTAAAGCATGATTGCGTGTCAGTCACCTGTGTGGACTCTTTACTCTCCATTCAGTCCAGCGGTGAGTGCAGTTCAGCCCATGATGTCATGTGTAACCTGTTAACATCGCCATGTGACTGCGGGCTGTGCTTCTGATCTGTGTGTGTGAAATGACTCGTCTATTTTTAGATGCCACATGCTTTGTGCCATCTTCACCTGTGGGTTAAAGGGCCGTGTTCTTTTTACTGAATGAAGAATAAAAAAAAAAGCAGAATACAAATCACTGTCGACCGATCGGCTGCTGGTTTGCCTGCGGAGCACCTGCATTAATAAGCACTGCATCATGTGACCCGATCCTGGGCGGGTACACTCACCGCACCGTCCTCGCTCATTGACAGGTGTGGGCCCCGCTGGTCGCGGTATGGACGCTGAGGACGCCCACTTCGGGGTGAGGTCACGGTTGGACTCGTCCACTCTTCCTGGTCTGAGGGGTTTCACTAAAACCGCTTACTGTTTCACAATGGTCGCGGGCTTTGCATAAGACCTGATGTAACGCTTAGAATTAGCCTGCAGCGTATCCTCTGAGTGACCTGGTGGAAATATGAAATGCTGAACTGTTACTGTTACTACGACTGCATCTACATGTTCCAGAGGTCTCATGAAACAGGTGCTGTTTTTTTTTTCCTATACAGTATTAGAGCTCGGCCGGGTCGGCCCGGAGATGGAGAGGAATGCTGCCGTAAAGACCAGTTGTCCTATAACACGCACGCACGCATACACACACACGTTCGCTGGCAGCTCCCCACAATCACATAGGAATGGCCCCCTCCCACATACGTGCTCAGTCTTAACCCACACACACACACAAAGGCACGTACGCTTGATGGCTATCATTGGATTGATGCCACCTGACACTTAGTTAGTACTGGAATGTGATGGGAGGGTGGGGGGGGGCAGCTGCTGACTCTCAGGAGCACCAGAGCTGATCTCTGGTTTTCTGGGACGCTCTGTTCGAATACCTTATTCTCGAGGTTTTTTCCCTGCCCCTCGGCCGGGGAGGACCCTCGCAGCTTGGAGCTCAGGCCAGTTACCACGGAGGTGAAGGGAAGAGGGTCTGGTTACTGTCGAAGCTCACAGACTGTCTCCATCTGTTGTCTGAACTGTGCCATATGTTGGAATGTACCACTTGGCTCCTTCTGGGGCAGAGGAGGCGCCCACTCCTGCCCCTCCTGTGCTCTTTAAATGCAGAGCAGAGTTGACCTTCCCGACTTCCTTCTGAGTAACCGCAATTAGCTTCCCCCCCTCGACCGTTCCAGTTTATCTCGCAGGGTATAAACATGTATTACTGCGAGTCCGATATCAACGAAGACATAACAATAACAAGGGACTGGCTTCAGCATCTCCTGTAATGAGGCTGGCATGCTGTCATCACTAGCACAACATAGCAGCATCAGTGTTTTTACAAGGTTTTACAAGCATCTGCTGCATTTGCATCTGAACCAAACTTTGACTGTTAACTGAGATGCAAAAGTAAATCATTTACTTTCAGAGCTGCAACAATTACTCAGTCGATCCAAAAAAATCATCCACAAGTCCGAGTCCAGCCAGGTCAGAAGAAGGTTAGTTTAGCCTGAGCGTGTGGTCCGAAGCGTCCGGTGTGTGTCAGCGAGCAGACGTTGGCCCTTCGCACCTGTCGTTAGTCAGTGTCCAATCAGAAGTTTCCTCTCGAGCTGTAACAGTGCAGCGTTTCATCCTTCCACCAGGAAGCGGCTCGATCCGCCTTCGCGCCATTGGTCAGTCGTAGTTCTTGTCACGGTGACATAACTTTGCAATTGCGTGGGTAAGGTGGTGGCTGGGTGTGTTCGTGAGAATAAGCGGCGGTGTGTGTTTGTGTGTGTGTGTGTGTGTGTGTGTGTGTGTCCAGGCCCGCGTCTCTGTTTGGCTAACCCCTCCTACGCATGTTGCTCCAGCGCTGGCCTTTCTCAACCCGCAGCCCACTGGAAATGGCCGTGGCCATGAATGAACACATTCTCTCTCTGTCTGCGAGTTTCCCTCTCCTCCTCCTCCTCCTCCTCCTCCTCCTCTCCCTGACTAACGGCTCTGCTCGTCTCTCTTTCTCTTTACAAGAACTCACCTTGACCTCAGAGCGTTTATCGACTCTCCTGCCCGCCGCTGTACACACCCACTGTGTTCAGGCCGTGAATCAAATCGGGGTTGTGTACACAGCCACATTTCCTTACAAATTCTACCCACTAAGTGATTTTTCACTTCCTTTTCCTTTTAACCACACAGTCCTCGTGTAATTAGGCACGCTGTCCAGCAATAATTCTGCATATCCAGTAAGAATAATTTCCTATTGACTCATTTTACGTGATTTATTGGAGGGAAACACATCCAAAGAGCACAATAGATGAATGACTTTAGTGTTTTAGAGATAGAGGGTGGGTGATTGCAGTGAATGCAATTTTATGTTTTTGGTTAAACTACTAAATCAAATATTTGACAAATTAAGTTATTTTGTCACGCTGATGCAGCAATTCTCCTGAATCCAATATCCAATGAATCACATTTGCTTCATACAACCAGAAATATTAAAATAATACTTGGAGTGTGGTTTAAGGAGTAGGAGAAGACTTCAGGTCGGAGCAGCTTTTCTGGCAGATTATTCCAGAGTTTCACAGAAAAGACTCAGCCCTGGTCTTTAGCCTCGACTCTGGGATAGATTCGATGAGAGGCCGCCGCTCGAAGACCTCGTCTGACGTGGAGGTTCACATCATCATGCCTGCACTGAATGATGTCCTTCAGGTGTCGTTCAACACCGTCACACGAAAGGAGTTTTTAACTGGTTATGAAACCAAAGTTTAACACAGATGCTTCCACATTACCTGCAGGAGCGAAGAAGACCGTCAGCGAGAAGATTTGCTGTTAATCGTTATTCTTAATGGCCGTCACCAGGTCCCACAGGGGCGCCCAGACCAGCACAAAGCTCCCTGTAGTTTCTTTAAGAAACCAGATTCAGTGACTCTGAATCTGTAAGATAACTCATCATAAAAACCCTTACTAACCTTTTCTCAACGCCTTTTTTTCCTACTAATGGACACACTTTTTCCCTTGGCTCATGCTTACACCTCTGGCTCGACGTACCTTCTTCCCTCTGTACTCACCTTGCAGTGGACAGAGCTAAATGTGTGGTGTAGCTGTGGGGTTTTTTGATGTGTGTGTGTGTGTGTGTGTGTGTGTGTTTGGGTGTTCCCTGGTAGCGTCTCTGGGTCTGCAGCATTCAGAGGACTGAATACAGTACATGAGCTATGTGTTATTTGTGTGTTTTGGGTGTGTTTGCGTGCAGCGGAAGTGGTGTGGGGTGTGAAGGGTGGGGGTAAATTGGTCAGCCGTTCTGATGCGTTTTTTCCCCATTCATGGCTTTCAAAGGCAAGCATTGGCGCAAACCTTTCATTTCAGATGAGCTGCATTTTTAGACCTGGAGGGTTTCCGTCATGGCGGCTAGAGGAGCGTTTTCCTCTGAGCGCATTACTGAGCCCAACACTGGTCTGAAAAACTATTTCCAGAGACAAAATTTGGCCAAACTTCAGAGAAAGCTCGAACCGAAAATGCTGTTTTCCAGCGTCTTTTCAGCACTGAATTATTCCCCCGGTGATCTCAACACCTAAACTAAATGTTTCAGCGTGGCCTGGGGGAACAGGACTTCAGCGCTGCTTTAGCTAAAACCTTTTTAATTGCTTCATTATCATTTTTATCAGGGTCCCTCTCCCAGTGGCCTCATGAGATGTTTCATGAGAGAATAATCTTTTCTAAACACAGTAAATATAGTAAATATTGCACGCTCTGTCACCAGCTGTTGTCATTTTAATAAAATGCAGCAAAGTCGGTGGAAAAAGACAAGTGCAAAGTGTCTACGTTTTGCTTTTTCTCTGCCTTGCTTGGCTAATATAAATGGGATTGTACTTACTTCAGAGGACCTTCATGGCACATCAGGCCTCTCCCTCTCCCTCTCCCTCCCTCTCTCCCTCCCTCTCTCCCTCCCTCTCTCCCCCTCTCTCCCTCTCTCCCGGGTGGGATTGGGTACCGGGATGTTTTCCTTCTTTCCGCTTGATGTTATTTTGCACTTGGAAAGCTCACAGTGTCCAAACTCTAATCTGGCTTCATGTCTGCCTTTGCCCAGCGGGGGCTCAGGATGTCAAAGAGGTAGCCTACCGGTTCAAAGTGTAGCACGTAATGTTGGCTAATTGTCTTGTTTTCTTCCCCCTCTCTCCAAAGCAGGGCGTGTTCGGGGCTCAGTGCTCTAACCCAGCCATGAGCATCATCGGGGCTGAGGATGAGGATTTCGAGAATGATCTGAATGACGTGAGTGAATGAAAAAACGGCAGCTGAGTGTAACTTTATCATCACCTCTCAGCTTTGTTCTCCTCATGTCTGATTTCACTCATCTTCCTCCCTCTCTCTTTCTCTCTCTCTCTCTCTCTCTCTCTCTCTCTCTCTCTCTCTCTCTCTCTCTCTCAGTCGACAGATGAGCAGTGCACACACTTCAACAGTGTCGACACGTTGAAGGACCGGCCGACCCACCTGCTGGTCTTCATGCATCATGTCTTTCTGCAGTTCGACCCTGCTCCCCTGGTGAGAACTGCACCTCCTGTATTGCAGCACTGAGCGCCACCTTTTTCAGTCGCCCGTCTCAGATCGGTCTGATGGAGCAGATACGCGTCTATTTTAATCAAGACGGCCGTCTGCACGGGTCGTGCGATCGCTCGAAGTGTTAGCCGAAGTGTCTTTTTATGCTTCGAGGTTCTTTCACCACACAGTGTGTGTTGATGAGAGAGTGTGTGTTTGTGCACTAATGCTGAAACATCACTTAACTTAAACATCATCAATCGATGGCAGTTTTGATTGAAGTTGAAATAATACAAAAGGGACTTTGCGGTTATGTGAGGGTAAAAATGTGAGGGGCATCTTAACGAGTCCACCCGATGGAAAATCATTTTTTTATTCCAGCCTGGCTCTCATTAAGAGTTTCTTCTCAGACTGGGGTGTGTGGCGGCTCCACATTCAGGTGAGGTTTGAAGGAGGTCCTAGTTTAGCCATTTAAACTAAAGCAGCTAAACGTAGAGCGTCTGGTTAATGTTACACTGCAGGGTTTGTGTTCAGTGGCAGAAGTTTGCCTGCAGTCAAACAGGTTCAGGACACTGAGATAATCACAGCCTCCTCAGAGCTAATGATCACGCTGAATAGAGAGTGCCGGATTTGGCCTGAAAGAGATGCAGCTCCAAACAAAAAGAGCTGTTATTGCAATCGATCTCTGCAAACATGTCTCCACTTCTTCCCACTGTACAGAAATGAACCCAAAGTATCTCAGTGTGATGTCCTTTGAGTCTGTGCAGGCATGATCGGTGAAGGGAGCTCCGGTACTGGTCGGGGTTATCTGTCAATCACCATGTTCCACCCCTTTTATAGCATCAAATGACAAATTAAAGCCAAACGTATCAGAAAAAAATCAACACTTGAACATACATTAGCATGACAAAGCTGCCTGAAATTACAGAAATCAGATTTGGGAAAAATGCATTTGACGCGTGCTTTGATCCTTTTAGCTCGTCCCGCCTGCTAACGTTGCTAACGCGGAGGGGGCGGGGTGCGTGACCTTTCTGTCATTTCGTCCATCTTTATATACCGTCAATGACTGCACCTAACAGATTATTTAATCATGCTAACATCAAAGGAGTCAAGGTGCAGCTGCTCGTATCAAACAGCACGTATGCCCTCTGAGTTTTTCTGTGCGTGTCTGATTAGATGTGTGTCAGCTGATATAAAGCATGCCTGTCCTTTCCCCTTTGTTCTGCACGCAGACACCGTGACCCACCCAGGTACTGTTACACCTGCCACAGTCATCCTCCCCCCCTTCCTCACCCTCTCTCCTTTATTACTCCTTTATCTCATGGAGGTCCATGCAGAGAATAGAAGTCAGAACAGCAGAAGTGTAGCAGATGTATAGAAACGCATGTGAAATCAGTGCAGTTTAAAAAACAGCGTCGCTGCTGTTGAGTCAGCGGCTTGTCAGTGATTTGATGAACAGCCCAGCACTTTGCTCGTTTCCCCTCTTGACTCTGAAGTACCATTCACACGTGTGACCTTTCTGTGACCAGCATGCAGGACATTAGATGCTGCTGAAGTCCGTGCAGCACTCGCTGATCTTCTGCCTGTCTCCCCTCTCTCAGCTGTGTTACCTCCACGCCGACCTCTTCAGGAACCTCAGTGCCAAAGAGACCAAGAAGCAATTTGTGGAGTTCTACAACACTTTCTTGGACAAGAGTGCAGTAAGTAGCACACTGCACCACATTTCTTTTAAGATGCTGTCTGTATGCTGAGTTTAAGAGGACGCATTTATTGTAAACTTAAGGTAGAATAAGAATAATGATGTTAGTCAGGAAATGAAGTGACAGTAGTTAGAGATGCAAACACAACCAAGACAGAGAGGGAGGGGCATCTCGCTGATAACATGCAGGCACATGCAGTTTTATTATTCCTTTGCAACTTATCTAAGTGGAGTTATTACGAGCGTCATTACTGAGCGAGCGATACGCACTAATCGCTTTTCTTCAAGGAAGCACAGATCCATTTTCCTTGAGAGTGTTTGGACTCTGTGTTCTTTCAGCTCTTGTGTTTTGTTTTTAATGTCCATTTTAGGTTTGGGGAAGAAAGTCAGGGCTCTTTTTTTCAGGCTGGGTGCAACTTTTTGGATCGGCGAAGACCTCCGTTGCACTGTTTGGACCTCACTGTGATTACTGTGGCAGATGTTGCAGATGTTATATGACTTGAATGATCAAACTTATGTTTGCATTGTGGAAACGCTTCCAGTAGTCGTATGACGACAGACTGTAGGATTAAATCTGCCTTTAGACTGTCGGTGCTTTCTCTCTCTCTCTGTTTTAAATGTGATTCTTGGCTTTCAGAGAGTTGTCAGATGTTCGTATATAAAAATCCATTTAGAAAAACAGATATTATATCTTTTTTCTCATTGTGTTGTATCAGTAGGGATTGGATACGGTGTGCAGCTGTAGTCTGGGCACAGATGTGTGTCGGCTCTGTCTAAACGCTGTGTAGCATCCTTCGCTTTCGGCCTGTCCTTTCCCTCCCTGCACACCTGGCCTCCTCTGCCTCCTCTCTGTCATGTTTCCTCCCCCCAGCTCGTGCACTGTGCACGTCTGTCACTCGCTCCCTGGCTTTCTGTCTGATCCCGCTGCTTCCTGTCAGGATCGTGGGAAAAGCCCTTTCGGAGGACTCATCCTCTCTGAGCTATCTTTTTCTTTTTTTTTTTTTTCTTAACCCCATCAAAGTTGGCCCGTGTGGTTATTTTTATGTCAGCGACAGAGCTTCGCATCTCCCCATTTGGAATATGTGGGTTTTTTTTCCATTTTATTTCTAATGTTTAAATGACCCCTTGTGGTGATGTTAAGCTACTGCACACTTTGTTTGGACTTCATTCATTCAGTTCAGAGTGTCTTTGTGGGTCAATCACATAACAAAGACACAATTATCCTTGTACGCTCAGTTGCCACTTTATTAGGTACACCCAGCCAAACCTGATGCAGCTCATGTTTCAGAGAGGTGGTTATTCATGTTGGAGGCTGTAGTTTATCAATCTTTTGAACCAGGGGTGGACAAAATATTTGAAACACCTATCAATTAAGTGCAATACAGTCCATCAGCAGCACAAACTGCAGCCCAGTACCAAACGACATTATAACCTTCATTAATGGTTATTACAGGACTGATGTGTTACTTGTAGCTCGGTGAACCTGACAAGCTGGCAACTGAGTGTGGCTCCAAGCAAAAATAAAGTACAGTCCTCACTTATAAATGCTTTACATCTTACATTTCCTGTAAATATAATATTTTATTTTATTTCTGTCTCTGTTTTGTCTTTTGCTCCACAATATAGATTCTCAGAGTGCCAATACCACCTAATATAGCCTATGAATTGGGTAAGTTATTCTCCCTGTGGTGTATTTATCAAGTCATCATACATTCTTTTCCACATACCTCAGCCCCACATGGTGTCTTCTCCCCTGTCACTCACCTCTCCCATCCCCCTTCCCAAAGACCGAACCCGTCCAGATCTGCTCTCCGAGGACACCCAGAGGCGTTATGCTCAGGAGGTTCAGAGCATGCAGGCTGCTGAAGTGGCCAAGCAGCTGGAAGATTTCAGGTGAGGAAGTGTTTGTTTTGACTCAGTGAGTGTTTCTGAGGTCTGAGAAAGATGTTCAGTCAAATCAGTTAGCAGGCCCGCTAAAAGCTCATTTTTAATTAGTGTTACAGAATCAGAAAACCAGAGCAATGAACCAATGACGTGTGTTTCTCGACACGATTGAAATGACCAGTGACTCAGTTGTTTGCATGCATTGACCTGAAGTACAACCTGTGACCAGTTCAGCGTTGGCTTCATGCTAGTCAATATGAAAATAAAGTGTTTTAATGTTCATATTTGACACGTAGCCATCATCTCCCTGTAATCTCAACACTGAAATGATTAATTATGTGTGTTGGACAGTTAAATTTCAAATCATGCCCAAATGTAGAATTCCTTTGTATCGTGAATTAAAAAGGTTTGTGTTGAGCGACTGCTCTCTTGGAACTGTTATGAAAAGCCATATTTTAGGCACGGTAATTCACCGAGCAGGACATTTCATCTACATCATGAGTCTGCTCACAGAATGGGGAACACGTTCATCTGCATACTCTGTCAATCCCTTGTTCTCAATGCCAAACTCCTGCCTCCCTCTGCTTTGTCTTGCACAGGCAAAAGAGGATGATGGGCATGACCCCCAACGAGGCTGAGCTCAATGACGTGGAGAGCCACTATCCCACCGACCGCATCCCCAGGGAGATGAAGGAGAAGTCTGTAGCTGAGAACCTGCTGGACAAGATGTCTGAGACACAGTGAGCGTTTCTCTCTGCTTCCACTGCTTCTCGTAACACCGAAAATGTTCAAATGTTTCCACCAGGAAGAGAGTAGATGCTGCCAGTGTCGTTGTCTCCCTACCACAGAACAGCGAGGAGTTATCTTGGGTGCACACGGTTCCTGAGGTTGAAGTCAGATTCATTTTCTGCGTAGAGCAGGGCTGCGGGGAGCTAATGGTGGGCCACAGGCCAAAAGATAGCAGCTGTAGCTGTGTTGAATTCTGTTGTTAAGATGCTAAGTGGTGCTAGGATCCCAAGTCCCCTTAACTGACTGACTTCCTCCACATCATCCTGCCTGCTGTGCTCCGATGATGAAAAATAATTAATGATCAGGGATTGCACATTTTTAAAGAGCGTTTTACTTATTTATTTGTTGCTAGAAATGGGCCAAATCTGACTTTATGTTGTCATAGCATGGCATCGACATTGTTCGGCGACAGTTTGAGCACTTAAAAGGTTGGATCGACATGAAACTCACCCAGCTGAATCATTGGTACAACAGAAAAAAAAGAGCAGCTACTGCAGAAAATATCTGGTTCTTTGAGTAAAAAGTCGAAGTTTTCAAGCCTACATAAACACAAAAGGTGAGAGGTCAGCTGCGACTCCCGTGGAGCATTTTGGATGTGTGTGTCGTTAATGGGAATTTGAAGCTTTAGATTAAGTTTGTAGACAACTGAAAATAGACTCAGCAGTTTAAATCAAGGCGTTCTGTGCCGGTGTTGGATGGCTGTAGCAACTAAAGTTCTTTGTTCTGTTCCCACTTGCAGTGACAAAGTGGTTTAAATATGATTTGCCAGAGGAACTAAACTAAACTAAAAGTGCTTTTTGTGCTTCTCTGTTTGCATTTCCTTCACATCTGAGGAACTGTGGAAATCATCAGATTAGACGATAAAAAAAACAAACACACAGAGTCATGAAGATATCATTAAAAGAAAACTTTCACATGGTAATTGGACAGTGGGGAAAACACTTCAGTCTCCTCTCTATTACCTGCTGCTCTGCGCTTTAAGCTGAGAGGATAATTGGTCTGTCAGATGAGCTGGAAAAGCAGCTGTTTTGGATCTGGTCCCTCTAAAGCCGGCACTGCTCTTTCGATAAAGCTCCATAGTGGGTCTGTTCGGCATTAGCCGTGCACATAACCAATCTAGTCCAAAGCACACAGAGACAAATGCAGAAGGAGATTGGAGAAAACCAAGATCCACCGGACGAGAGATCTGGAGAGGGAACAGTGATTGGAAGAGAGCACAATAGAGCAAGAAGGAAATGAAGAGGCAGAGAGGAAAAGATGGAGTCAGCAGTGCCACGCTGGCAGGAAGGCTCTCCTCTGGCATTTTGCCAACCGGAGGAGGGATGATGGTGGTCGGGCGGGGGGAGAAAGGGCCAGAGGGTTATCGATGCTGGATGGCTCCTGCCCTGGACTCGGTTAAGGAAAGAAAGCAAGAGATCTGGGGGAAAGTTAATCTATCCTTGACCCCGTGGCCAACAACAATGTGTTATCCTCTACAAGAAGTGAGTCAGACAGACAGAGAGAGGAGGCCAGGGAGAGGGCAGAAGACTGCCTAACTTCATCTTGTCAGAAGAGAGAGGGGAAAAAAAGAACAACAGAAATGAAAGGAGATGCACTCATCCTGTGGATATAACCGTGCTGTCAGTGGAGGAGACGCAAGCAGCCTGCAAAGCAGTCTGTATCAAAGAGATGATGATTCTTCTTTTGACTTACTATCACACAGTTGGATCTCTGTCTCCAATGCACAAGCTGCTCATTCAGTGTCTCTCTATTCATTCCCTCTGACAATCAGCACTCTATTCCCCTCTCACGTTCTCCCACACTCTCGCACCCATTCACCCCCGTCCAGCGCTCCCTCCGTTCGACCACAACACGGCGACCTCGCCCCAGCTCTTTCTCATTGGTCTCTCGGCCGGTTAGAATGAGGCAGCCGGACCGTTTGATTGGATTATGCAGGGAAATCCCGGGGAAACCCCTCCCACCCTTTATGTTCACAGCAAAACATGAGTATCCAATTTCCACAGTCTTGCCTGTGTGTTGCATCAGACACAAACAGGGTTAAATAGACATTTCCACTGTGCTGGAGCATTTCTGACTTTGCAGGCAGCTTCCTAGAGAGACACACCAGAGCAGCAAACTTCTAACAGTCTGAAGACAATAGTTTGGCTTATTTGCAGATCTTTGAGAGTGAGAGCTGGTTTTAAAGTTGTCAGAGCGCGCAGAGGTGCAGCTTTTCATGCATCTTTTACTTTTTTGATCTTTTTTTTTGTTTTGTTTTGTTTTTTTGTACTTTTTTGTGCAAATTTTAGAATATGTTCAATAGCTTCTGCTCTGAACACAATAACACAACAGTCAGCTTTGAGTTGGATCAGGAGAAGCTCAGTCGCTTCAGATTCCACCGGCCCAAAACACAGTTAATAATCAGTCGAGAAAGAGAAAGGAAGAATGCTACTTAAGAGGAAGAGGTGAGCCTGATGCAGCCAGATGAGTCAGAGTGCTTCGCTTTTGCCTCTTTCCCACAGTAACATCACTGACGTCTGCCTCCTCTCTTCTCTTTCAGACCCACAATCGTCTCGGACGAGGAAAAATGGTGAGTGTTTTTTTTTTTTTTAATAAAGTTTAAAATATTTGCATGAGAGTTCTGTTTGAGCAAGCATTCGTGCACATGCAGCTGATTTGACATGCATGCTTTTTCCAAGCCTGGGTGTGGTCAAACCACAAGGTCTTTGCATACCGGCTCCAGTGCACCAAATACTCATTAAACCATTTCTACTAGTTGACTTTCCTGTAGAAAAAGTTCTTTCTACTTGTATTTATGTTTGTACTTTGTTTCAAAAATTGTCATTTTGTTGCATTCGTAAACTGTCTGCGTCTTGATTCACGTGTTGCACATAGAGTCAATTCTTAAACTCTGTCATGCACAGTTAGTTTTTCCGTTCTGTCTCTTTGCCGTTAAAGTTCTGTATGTTGCACTCAGTGTATTCAGACGGCACGTCTGTGAAACTGTGTGCTGACTGGTGATGTGAGCACTTTTGTCATGTTCACATCCCCGGAGGCTCCTCCCTTAGTCTCCTCTTATTTCTCTCAGCTCCTCCTTTTGTGTTTTTGTGTCATATTTTCTCTCTCCTCCTTCCTCTTTTCAACTCCTCCTCCTCCCTTCCTGGACATTAACTCTCCACCTCCCTCCTCCCAGCTTTCTGTTTCTGCACATCCTCATTTTCATCCTGATGCTTTCTCCTCATTTGCACATCAGTGATGAACTCCAGAGGCTGTGCAAACACACCACTTATACTTTATTACAGCCTTAGTGTTTTATCTACAGTATATAAATAAAAACAATTTTGTTCAAGCTCCACCACAAATGTGAAGTTTAATTCATTTGAATAAAAAATCCTGCAAAACAGAACATTATTAATGAATACCTTGTCTTAACTTCTCCTGTAGCCAATCCATCTTTACAGCGGTGGCCTTCTACATGAAGCACCTTGGGGTTAAAACCAGAGCTGTTGACAGTAAGAAGTCCAGGGGGGGCTTCTTCAGGAGACAACTAGTCAAGGTAAGCTACCTTTACCCATGTAGAAGGACAACACCCCCTTCTTTGTGTGTTTGCAGCCCTTAGATTTGACATCTCTTTATTTCTTCCAGAATAAGAAGGATGAATCCACAAAGGGCAAACCCAGAGGGGTGTTTCCGGGCATCCCCAGCTGGATTGCAGGCAACAGTACGTGTCTGCTCTTGAGCCCTTATTAAGCTGTTTTGTATCTACTATGTCATTGCTGACCTTTTCTGAGTGATATTTGAACATATTTACAATCTCTAAATTGACATAGCATAAAAATATAACTGTGTATTATGGTGACATTTAAAAGTAGTACATGTAGTATCTTTAAATATTGATGCCCATGAATGGTCTGGATATGAGAACATGTTGTCCTGCGCTTCTTTCCCGTTACAGCTGAGGTCAAACCTAAAACGGAGGCTGAAGGTACTAGTCGTCCGGAGTTCCCACCCCCACCCTGTTCTCTGTAGAATGGTCACATCCTTACTAATCAACCCATGAGCATGTCTGCATGTCCCAAATCAAACTGATCATGTAGCGGTCTGTGTTTCAGGGTGGTTGTGTTACTCTAGTGTTCCTGTACATTTTGTAGGCACCAGACCTTCACACAATGCGCATGTAGCCGGTCTGCAGGGTTGTAGATGTTCTCTCGCACCAAACTAATCCTCTCATTTACCACAGAGGCCCTGATTGCACCCACCGTACTCATCCCGTCTGTTTGTCTGTCTCACAAAGTCCCTGTCCCGTGTCGCTGGTTGAAGTGCATGTTTTTCTGCGCCTGTCCATAGTTCAGCTCTGTTAAACTTGTCGCACTCTTCGCCCTCTTCAGCGGAGAAGGAGAAAGTCAATCCGGAGCGAAAGGGTCTAGCACCCGGCAGAGGCTCCCTGACCGACCCTGCAGCCCCGTCCCTCCCCAGCAAGAAGTCTGGTCCCAGTGGAAGTCCCGCCGCTCTGCCTGGGTCAGAGACCAGTGATGGCTCAGGCAACAACATCAGCACCGCCAACAGCCCCGAGTCTTCACACGCCGATGGTGAGCCCGTCCGTTAACTGCGATGTGTTGCATAGACTCTGGAGTGTGTGCCAGAGTAATTAAAGACTTTTTCAGTGTCAAATTATAATCATTTGATGAATTGATGAGTAAAACAAAACTACAGCCGTGCTAACAGCTCTGTGAGGCTCTACTTCGAGATCAGGAAGTCTGATTGGCCAACTCGTATATTCTGGCAGGAGTTGCTGTTGCTTCTCTGTGAGCTTGACTTTACCTCTGAACTAAAGTAAAGAGTCCCATCTGCAAATTACCAAAACAAATAAAGAGGAAAGCAGACTGAAAAGGTGAAAGCAGGAGGTGAATAATCAAGTGATAATTGCTTTTTAAAATGTTAATTAGTTGCTTCCAGTTAAACACCAAAAAGGTGTAGGATTATTCAGGTGCACACGCAGCTGAGTAGCCGTTCAGCTAAAGTAGAAAACCCTCAATAAACATGATATGCATTCGGACATTTAAACATTATCATGATTGTATGGTTTATTTGTATATTATTGATGAGATGTACATTTGTTTGTTTACTGGATAAAAGCACCATGTAATTCTGTCAGCAGAAAGAACTGCAGCTCATAACCCCTCATTCGCCCTCTCGCCCCCTCTGCTAATCTTCCAGGCCTCTCGAGCAATCGCTTAGAGCCTCCAGCCCTGTTTGACGGGGGTGATGTGTCCCCCGTCGGGCTGGGGGGAGGGGTGACTGTGGGGGAGACCCTCTCACCCAGCGACACTCCCACGGAGGAAAATCTGGAGAAAGAAAGGTGAGGAAAGGAGGATGTAAGGAAAGCAGTAGTGAGATTATAACTGCAGTGTGGTAAAGTAGTATAAGAAATTACAGGATTAGAGGGATTATAATCAGATTATGATTAGACAGTATGGCAGGCGTCCAGTGTAAAGAGTGATTGGATGAGCAGGGAAAAGCGGGGAGTGAAGCGTGTCTGACCTGCTCCGGCTGAGGGAGCGTGGTAAACTCCCCCAGCAGTCTGTCCCTGCTGTGTGCAAGCTTCTGTCACGCTGCCTGTTGCTCGCTAGCTAACAGAGCCTGCAGTTTTAAGGACCCTCTCCAGGTGAACTCCGACCCAGTCTTCCCGTCCAGCCCTCTGCCTTCCCTCTCCCTCATTCTCCGTTTTCTTCTCACGTTGGCACGTGTGCTCTCATCCTAATATCGTTCCACTCGTTTGTCTTCTGTCCTGTTGTGCATCTCTAATGTTTACAACAGAGCTTCATTGCAGTTTCTGTTGCGTATAGGCATCGTTTGTGCAGTTCTGACCTGTTTTTATTGGATCCAGGTACATGTAGGTCAACCCACTGGTGATTCCCTCCAGACGGAGACGTTTGTAATTGTTACGGTTATATGGCACTGATTATAGACGAGTCTTTCTATGCTGCAGCTTTCTACCCAGTAAGAAGGTTTGGCATTTAATTCAGACATTTTAGTAAACATATAAAACTGGTGATATTGAAGTTTGGCTAAAGCTTTAAAGCAGGTGAAGATTAGCAACTTAGTCTACGGTTAAGCTTTAGACAAAGTAGCTAGTCCTCACACTGTGCCGCTGCGTGCAACCCTGATTCCAAGAAAGTTGGGACACTGTGGAAAACTTAGTAAAAACAGAATGTAATCATTTGCAAATTAACTGTGTTTACTGTTCCTGAGCCCATGTGGTTTACACAGTCATGTGATCACAAAGTGGTGAACGTCGCTCCATCCTCTGTGATCGACTGAGCCTTTCCAGGATGCCTCTTTCACACCCAATCATGATCCTCTCACCTGTTACCAATGAGCCTGTTTACCTGTGGAACGTTCCAAACAGGTGTTTTTGGATCGTTCCACATCTTTCCCCGTCTTTGAAACGTCTTCCTGCATCAGATTCAGGATAAGCAGATATTTAAGAAAGTCAATGAAGTTGATTGAGTATATGTGACAAACGATGAGCAAATGACCTCATTCTGTTTTATTTCTGTTTCACACAGCGTCCCAACTTTTTTGGAATCAGGGTTGTAGTTTAATGACATATTGTAGTTTTTTTGTCGCTCGCCCCGTGTGCTTCTCAAGGTGTCTTTGTCTGTTGTGGCCAGGGCCCATCCTCTGTCCTGCTTATCTCAACAGTGTGTGCGGTTACATGTTGTTCCAGGGGCTTTGGCATGCTCTACTCTGACAGTGGTTAAAACCTGATTAGCGTATCATTTGCATGTTATGGTTGTTACTGTGGCTCACAATAGTTGTATGAAGGCGGGCGTGTAACGATGTGGTGTCCCGTGTTTTTACAGACGGAAGACAAGGTGGGTGTCAGCGCCTTGACAGTCATGGACATGCTTCAGGCCTTATACTGATCGCACAGCACACATGTACAAACACCTCCACGCACACACACCCTGCACTCCTGATACATGACACAAGAACACGACACGGCTAAGTATCATGTACCTGCTTGTGAAGGAGTTAGAAGAAGCTTTGACTGTTTGGATCAGTTGGATTATTTTTAGTGCACGTTGTGTGGATTTAGAGAACTGTTGGCATTAAAGTGGCCCGACCTAAAACTCAAAGTAGAGACATTATGTGGAAGCAATGCATGGCTACTTTTTTAATATACTGTTGTAGATTGGCTCCCAGTAACTGATAAGGAAATGAAAAGTGTTGTGCTACCATGTCACAGGACAGCATATGAAGCATACATACATGTTTCATTGTCCAGCCAGTATATGCATGTCATACTGTATGTCATGCATATTCACATGGCACGCTCACTAATTCTCTCTCTTTCTCTATCTTTTGTTGACCTTTTTCCTCTTTGAACGACTCCCTGTTTTGTACATATCCTCTGCTGCTGCACCTTCCATAATTTCTCTACCTCTGTACCCTCATAATTAACACAAACGTCTGTGCACACCGACTGCACACGGCTGTGATACTTTCCCTTCTGCTGTCCTTCCCTTCAAAATGTTTTTTGTTGTTTTCGCTGCCTTTTTGGTATCTCCTCTTTCCCATCTTTGTTTCCTTCCATTCTTTTCTCCTTGTCCTCCCTGTGACCTCTGTTTCCATTTCTCCCCTGTCTATCTGTCCTTTCTTGCACTTGCTTCTACTTTCTGTTCCTGTCTCTGTCTCTTCTCCTCCCTCCCCCATCCTCTCCCACCTTCCCTCCCTCCAGTAGGAAAGTGGCACGTAGCGAGAGTGCCCGCGTGGACCGGCACTCCTCACGGCGCCGTGGCTCTTCCAGGGCCAAACAGTCTCGCTCCCGTAGTGATGTGGACCTCCAGCCGCCGTCCTCTACGACAACAACACCTACCCTGTTCACCCCCCAGCACATCCATCCGTAAGATGGACAAACCCCTCTTAATGCCTCTCTGACTGGACGGGTGCACAGCAGGGACAGAGTGCAGCAGTCCTGAAATAATCAAAAAGGAGTTAAAGAAACTAATAACCCGCCTGTCTCTCTCAGGACTGCTGGATGGATCACTTTGAAAGGATATTTAAATGAATCTCTGTCCAAGCAAATTATTTTAAAGGGTCCCTTGTCTCCTGTTGACATGAGCCAAAGGAATCAATCTGGCTGACAGGTTTACTGACTCATTATTGATGGATCTGTCTCTAATAGCTGACCTGAGCTGTGACCGACAGGGATTGAGTAGCAGTTACACAGCACTTTCATTTTCAGTGAAAGGCCAGACATTTAGCTCTTTAGGGGATTGATTATTGAGTTAGGTCAGTGTGGACCATTGGGTGAGCATTGTCCAGCCCTTTATTAAGGGTTGCTTGACTTGCTGTTAGTCAACTATAAATCCACAACATAGTCAGTTGTACTTACTCACGGGGGAGGTCGGTCAAGCTCCTTCAAAGACTTCAGGACATTTCTGTGTTTGTATTTTTTCCTGAATAATCCTGACAGTGACTGCTGCTGTCATCATGGAGGTCCAGTGGAGAGCGGACCTCCTTATCCTTAATCATAACCTGTTATTTGTCATCGTAAGCTCTCGGTGGCTAGTCAGCTGGCTCGTTTTGCAAAACAATTACCTATAATATTAATGTGAGGCTCTACTTGATACTGTGTCTAAGGTACATGAGTAACAACAGGATGTTGATATATGGCTTCTCTGCTAGACATTCTGAGTAGCTATTTAGCATCCTTACATTATCCAATGTTGAGACATCCCCGGTGCACATTTAGAAATACAAGCAGCTGTTCACAGCTGCTGTTGTTTCACAGCCAACAACCTCCATTAGCGCCACCAGACTGCGAGTCACACACTTGATAGCCACCTGGGTCATACTTGAATCACGCCGTAGTAACCGGTCTAATTGAATCATTCTCCCGCTTTCTTCATACCTCAGTTTTGATGGACCAGTTGTAGCTCCTGAAGGGCCCGGCCACTCCCCCACCAGCCCCTCTCCACAGCTGGAGGAGATGGAGCCACGCTTCCTGGAGTTCGAGCAAGACCCGACCAACTGGAGGGAGCTGGCCTCCTCTCAAGCCCTGTCCAGTCTCAGCAAGAAGGAGACCAAGCGGCAGGAGGTCATCAATGGTGAGAAGAGGAGAGATGAAGCAGCACGCGATGAGAAGGAAACGCACGTGCATTCATTCTTAATGCCTCTCCATGTCTGTGTCTTCTCCCCCTCTGCGCTCAGAGCTGTTTGCGACCGAGCATGCCCACGTGCGGATGCTAAGCGTCCTTCAGATGATCTTCTCCAAGCCTTTGGAGAGAGAGGAGCTCCTGACCTCCACTGAGCTGGCCGCCATCTTCCCCAACCTGGATGAGATCATTGAAATGCACTGTGAGTGCTGCTGCAAGGAGGCATTTCATGTGTTTGTATCCTGGGAGAGTCAGGCACACCAACTCCTTCCACACAGCAAGCAAACCATTACGCAGAGAGTGTGAGATGGTGCTCTGAAATGGAAAGTTTGGAGCTGCTTGCACCTGTCTGTTTGGACAGGATATAACGGGCTGCGCAGTCAAGAATCAGGCCTTCGTCAGTGCTTTTGTGACTGTTGGTTGGTGACTGTTGTGTAAAAAAAACAAAAAAGAAGAGTTTTAAAAGTAAACTGTTTATTTGTTTGTCTCTGGATCTGAATCCAGATAACTTCTACGATAGCCTGAAGAAACTGCGTATGGAAAACAACTTCATAGTCCAATCCATCAGCACGACGGTGCTCAACAGAGTGAGTCATCGTAATCTCTGTCTTCATATCGTCCTGTTTGTCTTTTCTCCCAGTGTTTGTGCTGCCTTTAGGAAATCTCCAGCTGATATGTGCTGACAATCTAATTAAACATAATTTGGCAGTAATGGTGCTAAAATCTGATTTTGTTTGTTTAACAAATGTTCAAAGCTGTCTATCTATGAAAGTAAAATATTGGCTATAACAGCTACGCCAACATATTAGTTGTCTCTTTTCTCCATCTGCCCATCTCTTTATTGTCTCATTCTTTATTTCTGGCTAGTACAACACAGTGTTGATTGTGTGTGTGTGTGTGTGTTGTGTGTGTGTTCCAGTTTGGGGGTACAGAAGGGGACTGGTTCCAGAAATTGACAGCCCGGTTCTGCAGTCACCAGTCGTGGGCCTTGGACCAGATCAAGAGCAGGCAGAAGAAAGAGCCACGCTTCAACTCCTTCATACAGGTAACACACACACACACACACACGCACAGATAAAGCGACTCAAAAATAAGTCCTTAAAAGTCTAACACATGGATGCATGGACATGCAAGAAGTCACATAAGTAGTCTCATAAATGAGCTCTCATTCTCACTTTGTGCATGTGTGTGTGTGCGCGCGTGCGTGCGTGTGTGTGTGTGTACGTGCGTGTGTGTTTTTAATCCCAGGAGGCAGAGAGTAAGCCCCAGTGCCGCAGGCTGCAGCTCAAGGACATCATTCCCATAGAGATGCAGAGATTGACCAAATACCCGTTGCTGCTGGAGAATATTGCTAAGAACACAGGTGAGCGAGCGCGTGCGCGTGTGCGTGTGCGTGTGCGTGTCATGCCTGGCTCACTTGTGTGGAAGTCAGTATGCATCTGGTGTGTTTGTGATTTTATATCACAATATCAACACACTGTATATTGTCAAGTATACATCTACTGGGAATGAATTAACACAAGCAATAGAGCGACTTCATTACACTGATGCAAAAATCATATAAAAATCCAATATCAGCTCAAAGCTGCTCATGAATTTTCAACATTTCCCACAGTGAACTGACACATATTAGCAGGATATCAGCCACAGTGCATTATATCGTTTCATGGTCGATGTCATCTCGGTTCCTTTATTTTCTGTACATCTGGGTTCATTACAGAAGACAGAGGAACCTCCACTAATGACTGCATGTCTGTGTTTGTGTCGATTCTGCATGCTGGTACATGGGCTTGTATTTTCTGAATCAGCCATATGATGATCTATGTGTTTGTGTAAATTATGAGTAAATGATTTTGGATGAAAATGCTGAAGATTCTGATGCTAATGTGTTAAACCATATGTGCCAGTCTATATCATAACACAGGGTAAATGTGGACAATATCTGCACAGCCAGCTTAAGCACACTTAAACAGTAGATTGCCGTCTGTCCCAGATCTCTGTGTGCACTTGTGATTTATGGCTTTTGTTTGGGCTCTGCTGTGAAAGCTGTATTTTCCTCAACTCTGTGTTTTCTGTCTGTGCACAGAGGACCCGGCAGAGAAGGAGAGGATCCAGCAGAGCGCAGAGTGCTGCAGAAAGATCCTCAACCATGTCAATGAGGAGGTCAAAGTGATGGAGAACCTATTGGTGAGAAACACACAATCCATCACTCAGCACACTGTTATGTCGTGATTGAGCGCCAATTGGAGTCTGGTAAATTCATTTTGAGACCTCTGAAGGTCTCTGCTTGTTAGACTGCTTCTACTTCAGAGCTGTGCTGTCTGTCCTCTGTCTGACCCCTAACCTTTCCCTCTGCTCTCAGACTCTGAAGGACTACCAGCGTAGATTGGACACGTCAGGGCTCAAACCCAGTAATGAGCTTTACACTGAATATAAGGTACAAAGTTTGCCTGCACACACTGTTGCGCTTTACAGATTTTAGTTCTTTGATGTTTTTGTTGCAAGCAGCGTTCTCATTACTCTCCCTCTGTCTACTCTAGAATATCGACCTGACTCAGAAGAAGATGCTTTACGAGGGCCCTCTGACCTGGAGAGTCACAAAGGAGAAGGCGATTGGTAAATAAAGTCTTGTGTGCACAGCATATGCATGCAGACTGCCTGGGGCTGTCTGTGCCCTCTTTGTTCTGCTGCAGAAACAAGGACAAAGGTTTCACAGACGTTTAAACGTTCGCTGAACCATTTTTGAACGATTCTCAACAAATTAAACACTGTATGAGTCCACTCATGCCTAGCTCACATGTGTGGCATTTATGTGATACCATATACTTAGATTGCCCTTTAACTGGTTTATTTTGGAATACTGAGAAAAGTAGCACCACATCTCGCTGTTTTCATTTCCCCTTTTCAAATATGTAGATTAATGTCTGCTATAAGGGGAAGCCCAGCTGTTGTGCAGACTGTTTTTCAAGATCTTATTTGCCCCTTGGCTTCCTTTTTTATAACCAGCTCAGTTCAATAAGCTAACCTCAATTCGACTTGATTTATTCCTGTATGGGCGATTGCATGCAGCCGTTCCCTGCCTGGATGTACACGTACACACACAATAGACAAGAGAGGAGAGAGACTGTTGTTTATCACAAAGCTGAAAACAGTGAAGGCCTTTAGCTTTAGGAACCACATGTGGAGACTGTAATAAAAACATATTTAATGAATGAAAATATCTCAAAGAGTAATGGAGCCATGTGCACAAAAAAATCTCTCTCGCTCACCTCCGTCTCCCCTCCTGTCTCCTGCCATCTCCTCCACTTCACCGTCCTGCTCCTTCTCCCTCCCGTCTCTCAGAGGTGCAGTGTGTGTTGCTCGGGGACCTGCTGGTGCTCCTGCAGAGGCAGGATGACAAGATGGTCCTCAAATGCCAGAGCAAGAGTAACATCGCCGTGCAGGAGGGCAAGCAGATGCTGAGCCCCATTATCAAGCTGGACTCGGTCTTCCTGCGCGAGGTTGCCACAGGTCAGCCGCACGCACTACTTTCTCAGACAAATACAGCCACTTCCATCGTAAGATCAGTATCGTTCAAGCTTCTGATGTGTTCGGTGTTTTTTCCTGTTCTGTCAGATCGAAAGGCCTTCTATGTGATATTTACCTGGGACAGCGGTGCTCAGATCTATGAACTGGTGGCCCAGTCTGTGGGAGAGAGGAAAATGTAGGTGTCAGAGAGAAAAGCACCAGTTTGTTTCAGAAGGTAAATCATAGTATGTGCTGTAACCTGGCGTGTGTGTGTGTGTGTTTACAGCTGGACTGATGTTATAAAAGCAGCAGTGGATGATCTAAAGAAGAGTGGAGCACCCATGAGGTTGACGTTGCCTCCTGGAACTGGAGGAGCGCCCTTCAGTCCCTCCACGTATGTATCTGTGTGTGTGTGTGTGTGCGTGTGTGTGTGTGCGTGCGTGTGCTTACTCGTCTGTTGAAAGAGCAAGATATATTCATCGCCTGCCAGAGTTCAGCCATCTCAAAATATCTCATTTCTTTTGTCATTTTCCCTCCGTCAGGCTGACTGCCCCTTTGAGCCCGACTGAGAATGGGGGTTTGAAAAGCAGCAGCGGTGAGATCGCAGTGTTTTATCTGCTTAACACCTAATAAATAGTACAAATGTGTTATTGTTACACATTTCTGAAAGCGGGAGCCAAAGTTAAGCCTTGTGTCTGTCTGTAGATCGAGATAAGGACAGCTTGACGGATGACAAGTCTTCAGACCCCAGGCACAGGCTGATTGATTTCCTGTCAGAAAAAGGCTTCGACTTGATAGGCCACTCCAACAGCGATCAGGAGAAGGTGGCCAACTGTGCTTTGGATGAAGGTGAACGAGGGTCTTCCATGTACTTGGGCAGATGATTTGTATAGAAATCTCTCTCTTTCATAGTAGCTTGCCTGTCCTTCTAAAGAAACCGCCGATTCTGTCTCCCGTCTTAGTCATGTCTCTGAAAAGGCTGTTGGTCGGCAGCATCAGTCTATCAGAAGACTCACAGGCCAGTGAAGAAAACGGAGAGGAGCAATCAGAGAGGTCCAGTCAAGAGATGGATAGCTTTTACTCGACAGGTGGGATTTGGTTGGTCTTCTTTTGAAGGAATAGTTTGACATTTTGGAAGTACAGTCGTTCAGTTTCCTGCAGGTTGATGAGAAGCTAAAGCCAGCAGGTGTTAGCTTAGCTTAGGGGGTAACAGCTAGCCTGGCTACAGTTAAACATGTTGTATCTTGTTTGTTTGATCCATAAGTGTAAGTGTAAAAGTGGTGTGATTTACAGTCCACAGCATGTCACACTCTTTCTTGGCTGTGAGCAGTGACCTCCTGGAGTCTTATCTGGCACTCCTCACCATCACGAGTCCAGCGTGTAACTTCAGTAAAACTGCAACTTCTCGCTTTTCCTCGTTGTTTCCTGGACAGATTAAAAAAAAACAAACAAACATACAAGGTGTTACTTAGTGAGCTTCAGAGGTGCTGCTTTGCACTTTGAATGGAGCAATGTGAGCTGTGTGCTAAGCTAAGCTAACCATCTCCTAACTGTAGCTCATATTTAGAGGAGAGGTATGACAGTGGTGGCAGTCTTCTCATCTAAGTCTCTGCAGATAAGTGAATGAGTGCATTTCCCAAAATGTTGAACTATTCCTTTAAGCATGTTTTGGTTGTATAGCTTCTTAGCATTGATAGACTTGCATCTCAAACCTAATACCTGCATAGTAAACATGAGTAGTACACTTTTACGTTCACCAGAATGACTGTTTGGTGTAATGGCAGGATCAGTTTTCTTTGTGCTTTTTCTATTTTTTTGACACCTATTTCACCATAAAATGACATTAAAGAGAAATTCATTATTAGGAGTTACATTGTAACCAGGAAGCTCCACAATCCAAGTCCGAATTTCCTCTTCTGCAAAACAAAACTGAGTCATCGTGACACATCTAAACAGAGTCTTTCCATCCACAGAAGAAAGCCAGACCACAGACAGGGGAGCGGAGGAGGAGAACGATACCTCTTTTGAAAAAGAAGGTGCAGGGGCAAAGGGAGAGGAGGAGGGGAACATCAGCGCGCCCCTGGTGCTGTCCCAGGAGAGGATGGAGGAAGTGTGCAGGAGGCTCCACAGTCTGCAGGAACAACTGAAGAGACTACAGGTGAGGGAAGGTGAACAGAGAGAGAGAGAGAGATGAGAATATAGAGAAAAACTGTGCGCAGGGAGTATGACAGGGGCAGATAAAGATGAGACAGATAACAAAAGATGGGAGCCGACTGGAAAGAGACACACAGTTGGGCATCAAGGATTTCACTGAGGATAACTTAAGTAAGGAGTGAGCTGTGGTATACTTTGGACAAATGGGGCCAAAATGACACAAAAGAGAAACTAGAGAATAGAAAACCATTTAACCACTGCTGTTATTGCTTGGCTGAAAATTGCCTTGTGAAATTGGACTTTTCTGAAAATGGCTATTATGTCCAGCGCTTGCAATGGGATGAGAAGCGGCGAGGGAGACGAACAGAGGATGTTAAGAAGAGGAGGCTGAAGCGTGTGTGTGTGTGCGTGTGTGCGCACACGTGCATGTGTGTGCGTGCGTGAGTGAGCTGGGTGGGATGGGGATGCGAGTGTCTGTCCTCAGTTCCTAAGGTGATATTGATTTTGTGTGTTGCAGACTGTAGAAGAGGAGCACCACAAGCTGCAGGAGGCCCTTTCCAAGTTCTCACTGGAGGGGGGGAACTTCCAGTAAGACACCATCACGCCACCTGCTGGCCACTAGGTGAGAACACTGAACATGATATTAAAATTGACGCTCAAGTATAATTTACATATGCCATCAAGTATTATGATTCATCATTAAGGGCGTAGGTTTAGTCAGACGACACTGTTTAGAGAGATTTTAGTGACTAAATCAAAATGAAACTTTACAGTTAAGAGGGAAAAAAATCAGTTTTTATCTGACACTCAAACTTTCCCTCATCTTTTCTTCTGTTTAGATTTTTGCTGGTGCTGGTTTGGAGTGCAACAGTTACTTTCAGAGGCTTCCTGGAAACTCCTCAATCCTCACGTCTGGACCCTTGCTGCGTTAGAGGGCTCAATGCACACTGCAGTGGTTCAGTGATGGAACATGGGTGCATGTGCATGCCTGTCTGTTTGTGTGCGTGCTTGGTAGAGAGGTATACAAAGAAAAAAAAAAAATGGGACATCCCGCTTTTAAGTGGGAGGTTGTTTTTGCAGAGACGTGCCAAAAAATGAAGCAATATTTTGCTGTGAGAGAGATGCTGCCTAACGACATGTAGTGATTGCGATCTGCTGTAACACACATACGCACACCAGAGACATGCACACGAGAAGATAATTTACATTACTGCCAACAGCAGATGTACAGTAAAGGAGAAATCCTCGCTTTGTCTAACAAGTTAGCTAAAACCAGGTGGAAGCCTTAAAGGGCCACTGTAGCATTTGAAGATGTATTGAATTCCTACTGCTGATATATAGTGTTGTTTCTAGTTTATGCCAAAGTACCACAGAGTTGCACCTTTTTTATAACCAAAACAAGTTGAACCCACGCTGTTTTTTTTCTAAATTTATTCCATTTACTCTTTATTCAGTGCAGTTTTTTTGAACAGCTGGACTCAAGTAGATTGCATTGAAGAACGTGTGTGTATGTGTGTTACAAAGTTTTTAATTAAGGTCATGCTCGTCTGGAGGGCTTTTACAGTTAATTAGATCACAGAAACATTTATAGATGGTGGCACTATAGATAATCATGCTGTTAATAATGGAGACGTGTTTGTATTTACCGCTTTTATTTATTCCTCTGAGTTCTGTCGGGTCAGCGAGTTGCCTCACCTGCGTGAAACTGTTGCAGCACTGGGCCCCCCAAAAACACATAGAGCAATGTGTTAGAGAAAAAGCATAAGATGGCAAACCTGGAATGTGTAGCAAAGATCAAGGCAGAGGGCGAAGAGGAGAGATGCAGGAACGGGGAGCGAGGTTAGAGGTTGTTGTTGTTGTTGTTGTTGTTGTTGCTGCTCTGGTTTGTTTGAAGTCAGCTCGAACCAGACTGTCATGAGATGTGTAGAGAACATGAGATGAGATGTTGTGCTCAATGTACTGAAGAAAAATGGACACACACACACACACACACACACACACACACACACAGCCCAGTGCTGCAGCAGAGCTCACAAAGGTCATTCAGTGCCAGCGTCATTTCTGCCACCAGAGGTGGTTATAAATTGTATTATACGATGTTAGATTCATGTTATTAGTAAAAGATTCTCTTCTTCCCTGGTAGCAACATTTGTACCAAAATTGAGCTCATCTTTTATCTTAGTCAGCCGTTGATTGTAATTATAATTATGATGACATAATTTCTCAGTAGTGGCATAACCGTGGCCGTGCACACAGGACCAAAGACATAACAAAGCGCCGTTAGATCCTCATACGAGCTGTAATTTTCTTAATGACGCGCTTCATCTGTATAATAGCATGTTTTGTTACTCAAGGCTGCTGCGGGAGTGATGGCTCAGTGGCGCATTCTGCAGCTGCTTTTCCTCTCCCCAAAGTCCAACTGTGGCAACTTCAGTGAAGAAGGAAGCGTTGTTGTCAATAGAAATACCAGGTGTTCAACTCTCTGATATACGTACAAATAAATACCAAGACAAAGAATGCTAGGCTGCCCAAGGCTTATCAACAAACCCAAACAGAATCTTTAGATCTGATTTCTTGCATCGACTTCAATGACTTTCCACAGAAAAAAGCAAAAAAAAAAAAAGTTGTCTGTTTGGGTCAATAAGCGCAAGTAAAGGCCGGTGTGTCCGCCACAAGCTGTACTGTCCTGACCTGAACTGGAGGACTGTTAGCACCTCTGGTGCTAAATTGAACACTTGGGGCTTGTTCCAGCAGCAGAACAAGGACGAGCAAACAAGACAGTGAAGCCAGATGAGGATACAAAGGAACCGCTGAAGGTCTGGAGGAAGGAAGACTGCCGTCTCATTCCAGCATCGCTCTCACCAGCACTGTAATCATGATCACTTCCTGATATGCATTCTCAATGTGGTTGCCACAACAACAAAGGCCCCCTTTGACCTTCCTGAACCTCCGTATGAAAGTATGCAAATGAGGGTTCCACCAGTCATTGAAGTGCCACAAGTCGCTACAGTTTGTGTTTGAACTGCCATCTTCACTCATGTCTTCCTCCTAGAAAATGTACATAGATGTCAGCTTGAAGGAAAAGGAATTGTAGAGAAAGCATGAATTAACCCCCCCCCCCCCACACACACACACACACACACACACACACACACACTCCCCCCCACCCCGTGTGTTTATTAAGCTTATTAGCTGCACACGCGTCTTGATAACACCCTCACTTGCGATAGCGTGATCACCGTTTCCCACTGCACAGAGTTACCGTATGTTGTGTATTTCATTTGATTTACTTCAAAGGCTCGGGGAGGTTTTTTGTTACTGTTTTTCAAACCAGCTTTTTGTAATTATGTGCTATGCATTTGGCCACAGCGGTGAGAGAGACGGGACTTGTCTGTAACTTTATGCATGGAGTAATTTAACAGTTATGCAAATCTTGTAACCAGGACATTTTGTAAACCTGCTCTGCACTGTGGCTTTCCAGCTACCAGTGAGATCCTTTTAAACAGATCACTCTCAGCAGGGGAAACCCAGTTCACACCAGTTTCCAGCGATGCCCTCACTCACTGGCTGAACGACTACTACGGGCACTTCCTGCTCTCTCTCCTCCAAATGCTTTTCCTCATGCATCCTATATACAAATACCTAGATGTATAGAAAATGTATTTATAGAGTGGTGCCTTGTTCTGACGATCAAGCGGTTTCCTTCACAAAGGGCTCCTACGTCTGCAAACACAATCGCTGTTGTTTTGATCTTGATGGAGGACTGTGAGACTGACCTCTGACCAAACCATCAATAAGCATTGAGAGATCATCCCAGGGTTCCACCTCCGTGACAGCAATACGATTGGAGCCCTCCAACTCGGCCAGCCAGCGCCCTGTATGATAGAACAGACTCTGCTCTTTGTCACACGGGCATCCGCCATTTTGTCTATCTATAAACAACGAATATGCAAAAACTATACTGTGTATTTGGCCTTTGATTTTTATTCTGGAAGAAGCTCTTCAATGATGTATACAGTACTTCAGGAAAATTGTGGTACGTTCTGTTTTTTTAATTCTTCATTTTTTAAATAAATTGGGGAAATAAACTGCTGTTTTGTCATTTTGTATAGTCGATAACTACTTTTAAAATAACCTGTGAGCTCATGGTTGAAGGTTAGTTCTCTTCATGGCTTCATTTAATTCATAATATATCTTAATTTCTATATACACACACATAAAAAGGAAATCATGGCTCTGTACTCATGGAAGAACAGTAATATTCTTCATGAAGAAATTAGCATATAACATATTGTCTAAATGCAGAAATAACTTATGCAAATGTGGAAAGGTCCAAATTCATTCAAGCGTAAATCCTGACTGAGAGAAAAGCGAGACGCCGCTGTGTGAGAGCAGAAACAGTGAAGACTGGGACCAGCGTCGTGTGAAGAAACTGATCTGCGTTCGCACGTTTTTTAATCTTCGGCTCGAACGTTTCTCAACACAATGAGGACAGTTACAAACATTCTCTTCTGCAGCTTCGTTGGTGAGTCGGATCAATTTATTTTAATGATGTAATATCTGAAATACTCATGTAATTATATATATGTACTATATAACTGCTTGTATTTGTGTAGATGTACTTCATTTCTGGGTTTTGTGGAAAATAGGCATTTCTACGTGTCTGTACATTAAGTGGAAATATGTACTCTACAACTGTTTTTACATTTAGCTCTTTTGAGTTCTGCTTCAGTGAACCGCATCTCCCGTCACAGCAGATGGCTTTGTTTTGTTCCATTTTTGCTCTGTTCTTTTGCTTATTTATGCTGTACATTTACAGATCATTCGATTTTTTTTTCTTTTTGTTGTTGTTGTTGTTGTTGTTGTTCAGGTTTTAAGATCTTACATGTCTGTCGTAAAGTCAGGCTGACATATACAATCCTGATTAGATAATTTGACAAATGCTGGGTTAAAATCAAATAATGAATAGATATATAATAACATGCAATAACTGTTGCTTCCTCCTCAGTGGCTATGGCTCAGGCTGAGGTGAAGTTGCAGCCGGACAGACCCTTTTTGAGGGTGCCGCTCTATGGCCGAGCTGACCTGGAGTGCTGTTACAACACAACCAGTGAAAAGTCACTGAGCTTAACTTGGATCGTACGTGTTCAAAATGGAAACAAAACCGAGATTGAAAAAATTGTGAATACTGCAAATGTTGAGACTGCAAGAGCCAGAAGAGTGAAAGACACACACTGTCACACCTTAACCATCCGCTCGGTCCAGCTGAATGACACTGGGATGTACCAGTGTTGGCTGAACAACAGTGGAATCAACCTCTACACACATGGCACCGTCCTGCAGGTCCACAGTGAGTGTCTCTGTGTATACGGTGGTGGGAGAGGCCCTAATTGCAGCATGAACCAGTCCGAAATGCTAGTGGGAGTGAGTGTGTGTTTAGCATGGAGAGATGGAGTCAAACGAGCTCTAAGCGCTGCTAACACCTCATAAGCCATAAATCCTGTTAACCTTAGTCTACACAAGAGCTGTGTCAGTGGCAGCATCCTTGCATATCCAAGCTTAGTTAATCTTTGCATCATCAGGATGGTCTCATTACAGTCTGCTGCCCAGCCGTTTGCTTTAAATAGCCGCAAGATTAGATCAAGTTGCAATCGAGCTAATGTGTGGAGGCATTTGTCACACTGAAATTCCATTTTACATCATAATCTCATTAAATAAAGATGGCAGATGGGGAAATGTAAAACAACCACTAAACTCCTGTGGGGATTATGTGTGAGATAATGTGCATTAGTTTACAAGAACACAGTTACCCTTGACTAACAGTACTATCAATGGTTCATTTGTGTATTTTATGTGTTAGACTGTGCTCTTAATGCTAAATGGTACAGTTACATAACAAAACAATCTCGTCATGATAATAATCTCCAAGTAAGTCTGTCAATTATTCAGTCACTCTGATTCTTTTTTTTCTCTTTAACTTCATTCTAATGTATGCCCTCACTTCCTACAGTAACAAGCACGTACTTGCATGCAGCTACGTAAAGGCATAAACTGTTCCACCTCTGAACCCTGTCTGTGTGACTAGAACCGCTGGAGAAGACGATAAAACTCAGCGAAAACACCAAAAACAAGATCCTGACAGCTGAGGGGATCTTGCTGTTCCTGTGTGTGCTTCTGCCTGCTGCCACCCTTATCTGCAAGGTCAGAAGGTCACAGTTTTATGACTGACTGCACATGACCTGAGCTGTCAACTACCCCTGACCTGTACCACTGATGTTGAAGCAATGGTTACTTTCCAGATTTCTCAATAGCGACATTGCTTTATCACTCATGTCAACATATCTGAAATTACTGCAATCTGTAAGCCAGGCCTACTTTGTTCCAGCCCCATACAGCTGTGAGCTCTCCAGTGGTTATTGTTCTTGCCTTTCCTTCACGGGAAGCTGCGACATTTCACAGCTTCACTAACTTCTGTGTCCCCCCCCCCTCACAGTCAAAGAAGCTAAATGACCTGGAGAAGAAGAAAGTGAGGAGGGAAGAGGAAAACATATACCAGGTTAGCTTTAAATGAGTCACATCCTCTCTTGAGTCAAACACATGTCATGGCAGCCGTATGAGAAATGCTTGTGCAAGTCACTTGATGGAAGCACCAAGATATTAACAACAATGTGATCTTGTGCCTCTAATCAATTTAACATGAATGCATTCCATTGATTTTTGTGTGTTTCCTTGATTGCCATCTTTCTTATCTCGTAACACCAGGGGCTAAATCTGGACGACTGCAGCGCCACGTATGATCAGATCGAACGCTCGCAGACACATGGCCCATACCAGGATGTGTGCAACGTTAAGGAGGAAGAAGAGGATATCCAGCTGGAGAAACCTTGAAGGAAAGGGGAAAGAAGGGGAGAGTGCTGACTGTAGCTGAATTTTAAGCGTGTGATTTCAGAATTTCAGGCTCATTTTTTTTTTTATTATACGCATGGGATTTTAGAGTTTTGTCCACAGTTACAATTTTAAGCGTCTGACAGCATGTTGTTTAATCAGCTTCTTTAACTCGAGGTTGAACATTAATCTCTGACTTTGAAAACAGCAGCTGACAGAACAGTCTCATCACACTGTATGCTCAGTCAGGGCTGTAGTCAGGACTGTAAATATACTGAGGTCAGAAGTCCAAAAAGTGGAGATAATTTTGAAGAGACCTCTTTTCATTGTGTGATACACTCAGGTGTATGTTATGTCTACTCCAAACTCATTTTTCTTTCCACAACAAATTCAAGGACACTAAGTCGAAGAAATGTTATCTGTCCTTTAAAAATTATAATGATTCAGAGCTTTGAAGCGTAACTATACTATATCATGGCAACTTTATCTGCTGAGGAAGATCATGTGATGTGACTGAAAGCTCCAGAATAGCTCCTGGGAGGTGGTGAGACTGTTTTGTCATGTTATCAGCTTCTTTAATGTTTTAAAAAATCTTTATGAATTTCTTGTATTATACCTATTTTCTTGATTAATTATGACTTTTTTGTTTGCTTTCTGACATTTCTGAGTGAAGAATAAAGTTGTGTAAAAAAAAAAAATCCCACAAATTTCTCTGGATATTGTGTGAGACACATAATGCCCTCTAATCTGCACTGAACTGAGTGGGACTCACTTTTCCTTTGCCAAATAATACAGCAAAGGCGGCGGGGCGGACACTGATCGGTTTTTGAGCGTTGTGATTGGCTACTGGGCGGCGACGCAGTCATTCATTGGCTACCATTTTGGGCATAGGCGGGGCCTCGACGCTTTCAGGCAGGTATGTAGGAGAGATGAGAGAGAGGCCGTGCGTAAACAGAGTGGGCGAAGATGGCGTCGAACAAGAAGAGTGGTGGGAGTAACAGATTTGAGAAAAGTGTGAATGGAAGACGCTCGTCGAAACACAAAGAGGGTCCAGTCGGTGAGTTTAGCTGCTGTTCCAACCTCGTCACAGCCCCCCGTCGCTTTTCCCTTTAGTAACGTCCCCCCCCCCCCAGCCCTCCCTTTTTCTTGACGTTCCTGAACTGTCACCTCCCGCTAGCGAGCTTTAGCACCTACGCTAGCTGGCCTCGGGTAACCGAAATGAATAACTGGGATTTAAGCCGCTGGGGTTGTCTTAGCTGCTTAGCTCCTGTGTTTGTTTTATGACTTGAAACGGAGACATTCAGGAAACCTACGCGTAGACTGACTAAAAGCGTAGCTGAAAGAAGTGTCCGGTCCTTCGCTGAGTTGTCCACCGTTAGGAGAATCCCCCGGTCAAAGCTAACGTACAGTAACGGTATATGTAGCAGTGGTAGTCATGCTACCCCCGTAGCTTTAACTAACGTTACAGCAGAAATTTCTCCACGCTGAATTTCCATTCACATTGTCACGTTCTGTGTCCAAAGTCTCATCCGGTGATACTGACAGGACCCACCTGAACAGGTACTCCAAACACAAACAAGAGGGAAGGGTGGCGGGGGTTAAGGGTGGGTGGAGTGTAGCTAGATTAACCTCTCGAGTGTGGTGGCGTGATACGGAAGTACTGTGCATAAATCGATTTAACGAATTGATATTGTCACTAATGACGTGGGAGCAGGCTGACACATGATGACGAATGGGCAGCCTGTGAAATTAGGTAGCAGCTTTAGCAGGATGCCAGCCTGCGGGCAGTGTCCCGATCCAACCTGTCCCAAACGACCACTGCTTTCTAAAGGCTTCATCGGCTTTCACATTGTCCCCTACGTCGTGTCTGTGTTTTTGCCACAATCATAAAATGTTTTTTACTCAAAATGAATGGTGTGCTTATCAAAGATTTGTGCCTGTGTAATGAGATTAGAAGAATTTTGACCTAATCTTACTTGTTGCACGAGCTCGCAAACACTGACCTGAAAATCAGGCGTTATTAACACTGAAGGGAAGCTTTATGTGTCCCAATCGGAGGGGGTGTGGAGGCTCATTGTTGCTGGTTTCCTGTTGTTCGCTCTGGCCTTGTGCGTGTGAAGGTGCTCTGTCTGGGAGAAGGGTCAAAGCTTCCTAAACACAACACAACACTACAGATCGCCTGTTGCTGGCACTTCCTCTTGCCTGTGCAATCCACAAGTCTGCTATTTTTAAAGCCGGCCTCCTGTAGACATGACATTTCGGAGCGTATCAGATATCTGGTAAAGTTCAAAAAGACTGACCTGATACAACATCTTGTAGGAGAAAAACAAAAATTATTTCACCTTTTAACACTGTCTGGTGGTCTCAACATATGGTGAGGAGACTTTCCAGTTGCATAGATAGATGAGGACATTGTGCTGTTTCACATCAAGGAGCAGTCTGTGTTTTCATATTCTTGGCCTTAAATTTACCCAGACTTCACCATTTCTCAGAATGCGTCTGTTTTGGCTTGATAAAGAGAAACACAACAAAGCCGTGAATTAGAAACGTCCCAGACAAGATCAGCGTGGTTAATCACGCTGGCATAAAGAAGCAGCTCAGTCGGCTCAACATTAGACCAGACCATTAGAGCGCCTCTTGTGCATTTTCTGTGCCGAGGACACCAGCGTGGCTCTAATTTCTAGTCATGAATATATACGAGCAGGTATTTTCCAGACTAAAGGACAACTTTTTGCTTGCTGCTGTTTCTACATAAGTTACGCTTATTGCAAAGGTGCGATATAGTGACAATAAATGACCCTGCATTTTGCTTGTATACTAAACCATGTAGTGGAGTGTCGTTGGAACTACGGAAAAATGGTCTAAAAGTGCATTATTGTCAGATTATTTATTAGCTCTGAACCTACCAGGAACACACAAAACTGTTTAGGTTCTAGGACGTACAGGGCTGCATACCTGTCAACTATATATTTCAATGAAAATGTTATAAATTAAACTCTTACCTAATCTGATTTGCGTGATGTTGCAACAAGTAAGACCGGGTCCAAATCTGCATCAGATTATACACACTGTTAGACAGCTTAACTTGTGGCAAATAGGCCCTTTTACCAGCAAACATTTCGATTTGTCATAATGGGAAACGCACTGGTGTTACTGATAACAACAACTGTGGCGTCGTTCTGTAAAGTGTCCCAGTAAGTCATGACAGTGCGACAGTGAGCCATCATGTACAATACCAGAGCTCGAAATAGAAGGAATTCAGCCTTCATTGATTTTATTATTTCCTATTGTGACATATCCAAGTGTCCTTCATGAAGTAATCCTGTAGAGGAAAAAAAGCATTGAGGGCAACAAGTGGGACTGAAAACCCTCCTGGTAGAATTAATAACAAAACAAAAACAACAGAAACAACAACATTTTTCCTTCATGGTGGGTGGTGTTGTCTGAGTGAGTGTTTCTGGGTATGTTTGTCTGTCTCTGTGGGTGAGGGGTCATGTCTCAGCTCCTTCGAGCTATGGGACTTTCATCTGTGATATCAGCCAAGAGGTCGAAACTTCAGTTCATATTTTCCCCTGGAACAGATTCACATTTTCACCCTTTATTTTGAATAAGTACGCTTTGTTCCCGTTCTCCATTCATTGCCGAACATTAGTATTTCTCAACAGCTGGCACATACAGCACATTCCTGCTGTCATGCACAAACCGCAAATATATGTTCAGAGGTGCTACGTAAACGCTGTCCAAAACGTCCAAAAAGTCCCACACAGGTACTACAGAAGGATGACATTTCAGTATTAGCTGCAGATAACAGATAACTGTTTGACTGTTTGACAAAATAAGGCCGTGTAAGACACCATTGTGGGCTCCACTTTTAATCAGCTGATTAACTGATAATTATTGGTTTTGTGGTTGTTTGTGTCCATTTGTTTTGTGGCCTTATCAAAAATGGAATAAAGCGCTCAAGATGCAAAAAAGGAAAAAGCCATAATGGAAATATTGATATTCTTTCATAATCTCATTTTTGTGTCCCTGCCAATGTACGAGGTGTGCCAATTGGGCTGATGGTCACTGGGAGTTGCAAGCTCAACCACCAATAGCAAAATAGCCCATTGTCACAGTGAGACTGAACTGGGACTGGGTTGTCTGTAGCTTCCCTACCCTTTTTAAAAAAGAGGCATGGGAGGGACGAGCAGAGAGGAGAGAAGAGGACAACACAGTGCGTCTGAGTCGCATTGGTTATGACAAGCCGACACACAAAGGTCGACGGGGAAGAGCCACATCGTAAAGACGAGCGAGTGACAGGCAGAAAGAGGGAACCAACTGGAAAACCCTCTCCCTTGCCTTTCTTTCTCTCATTCTCTCTCTTTTTTCCTCTCATTGCTTTCGTGGAAGGGAGGAGACAGACAAGGACAGAGCCTTGAACTCAGACACTGGTAAACACTTTTCATTTTTTCTCTTCCTGCTTTTCAGAAGGTGGTCCATACCATCAGCTGTGTGCTATGCAAGAGGCAGCCTGCTCCTATTTTTATACACTGCTAATTCCACTGTATGTTGGCCCAGCAGGAGTCATTATATGTCTGTAATGTCGCTGGTGTTGGTTGTTCTGAATGACTTATTAATGCACGCTCTCATCCATCTTTAATGTGCAGAGTCCACGTGCAACTTGGTGGTTGCTGTGGGTTTACAGTGACCACTTCTGTCACTAATACAGGGGGGGGATGATGCTGAAACATGTTTCGTATCAACTTGGCCTCTGGTAGATATGTATTACGTTTGCTGATCCACGAAAGACAGAGGTGATAAGGCAAGTCGGTGAGCTATGTTGTTCCTTACTCCCATAGGTGCTATGTTGCCAGATATCCTTGCGCGAGTACAAAGGCAGCTTTATTGTTTCTCTGTTTGAGGCATCGTCTCATGTCAGACGAAGATCAGGTCCTCGCTGGGTCACGGCCTGTTTAACTCTGAGCGTGCTCTCGATAGCATTGTACTGGTGTTCTTTTGCATTATATTTGCGTATGATATCACCCCTGCAGTTAGATAGGGGTGTAATGTGCGTTGCTTCATTAACATTGAGCAAGTTTTAGAGCAGTTTATGCTGACCCAGTGTTTTATAAAGTTCAGCCCTATCTTACTCTGTCAACGTGAGAGAGTTGTACTGCCCACTCCAATTAAGCAATGTAATTTAAATGTTGGCTGCTCACCCAGACTGCTTTGCGTGCTGTAGCTGGTCCTGCAGCATGGTGTTTCAGTGACTGCTTGACCAGAGCAGCCATTGTGTTCCCTAAGGCAGACACCGACGTGTATTTATAGATGTTCTTTATGTGCGTCTCCTGATTTTGCAGTTTCATGCTGATGTCATGAGTTGAGTCGTTGCACATGCTATGCGGAACTGTTTATCCTGAGCTGGAGCAATAATCCCGGAATTGTGTGTTCGTCGCCAGTTGTTGAATTATTTTGACATGGCACGTGCAAACACTTTGAGTTTAGATCTTTAAGGATGAATTTATATGACTAATGTTTACATAACATGTCAGGGTGAGTGGATGGAAAACAGTTTATTTATTCATGTTTGGTGCCTTCCTGGTGTGTCTCTCCTGCCACAGATTTGAGTAAAGAAACCAAAAAATGAAATCGCATTATTTTCTTAATCATGCACAGCTTTTTTTTTTTTGGAAGTGTTTTGAAGACAAACTATAGTGATGCTGTCATGTCCTAAAGCAAAAACTTAAGATGTTCCAGAAACACTTAGTAGGGAAACAGTGAGAGTGTAATGACAAAGCCAATTGAGATTTTACTGGGATGGGGGGGCATTATTTACAGCTGTAGGCTCTGAATTCCTGTAAAAGTCAGTTGGATGCAAAATGTCTTAATATTATATTATTAATATGAACTAAAGGTCAGTGAGTCCACCTCAGATTCAAGTGATGAGTCTTGATGCCCAGAGCCAGTGTATAGACATAGTCTCTTATAGTCGTAGAATGTAAATTCTGCTTTTGTGTGGAGTCATGGGATAAACTTATGTCACAGAGTTTTCCATTCACATGGCCCCAAGCTGCTCCATTAAGCTTTGCGTGCGTCGTTCGAACGTGGTAGTGTAATGAAAAACATATCCCTCTGCAGTGCTGCTCTGTTTACTCTGCTCATTTGGCTGTGCAGATTTGTTTCGGCCTATCTCGGGTCTATCTCTGTTGCTCAGGGCCAAGCAATGCCTCCCAGATTAAATGGGACATTCACCGTGGGCTTAATGGTAAAATCCCACACATGTACACACACAGCTTCTGCTTTGAAGGAGATGTGAACAGTTTGGCTTGTGACAGAAATAAGCAAGGGAGCATAAATAAGTGGATATCAAAGTTAACAGCATGGCCATTGATTTCTGGTATGTCACAAGGCCCAACTCTGTAATATCTGGGTACGAAGCTGGGTGTTTATATAATCAGATGAGGCAGGTTTTCCAGTGCCAAGTGGAAGGAACAGCTAGTTAGCTTGCTATATTGTATTGGGTTATGTGTTCCCATCCAGTTTTAGCTCAGTCTAAGCTGATAGCAAAGTAATGCTGAGGTGGACAGTGTTCAGTTTTGTAACTTCAAAACATTTTGCAGGTGTTGTGACTTATCTGTGACGAAATGACATCCAATATTGAAAAGTTTGCCTAGAGAGGGGCGTCTGGCCTTGCAGGGTATGGCTAGAAAGAAAAGCTCTCGCTGAAAGACACGCGGAATGAGAGCCAAAGACAAGATGGGAAACTGCCTAACGGCTGGAGACATTTTTCTTTCAATATGTGTGTGTGCGCCAGAAGTCATCTGGCTGATAAATGTCTCTTCCCAGATGTCACAGGGGTTGTGATTCCTCCCAGCAAACTGAAATTGCCTCTGCCATTACTCTTGCTGAATGTCAGGCAATAGCAGAATAATTGTGCTATAAGGGCTCCATTATATGATTGTGCACTTTTAGCATGCATTGGCAACCTCCGCTCCACATCCCAAGATGTCGCTTTGGGGATCTGCACTGCTCTTACTTGCTTTTTTTTTTTTTAGAATTTATTTATTATTACTGCTTTATTGAACGAGCCTTAGTTGAAGTTTTAATAGCCAAAGTTCGAGGATAGGTGTGGTGCTAATTTAAGTGTGGCTGATGTCATTTGGGATGTGCATTAGGCATACATGGTTTAGCTAAAGACGATTTCACACAGCTGAGTCTTTCTTTAAGGATAATTGTGAACTGATCATTATCTATTATCTCTCCGTAACGGCTAAATGTGCTTCAGCCCTGCAAGGTAATTGGTTAACACAATCCATAACAAAGAAATTATTTTTCTTCCCCCCTCTCACTTTCTCGTCTAGTAGGGAGGCGCTGCTGTCTCTGTTCGCTTTCTTTTGTTCTCTGTGCGTCCACCATCCCTTCTCCTCTTTCTTATATCGCTCAGCGTGCTCGTCACCTTATACAGTAAGTACCAGCAGGTTCCCAGTCTTAGGTGTTGTTGCAGCAGAGGTCTCAAATGACTAAGCAGAAGAGCTCAGTCCAACAGTAGGAATCCAACTGGGACATAGCGCGAGATATTTGTTATGCTGCATTAGGACATGGATATGGACACATTTGATAAACACACTCAGCTGTGTGTTGTCAGCTGTATACCTCCCTCTGGGACTCTTATGTGAGTGTGTTTCTTTGTTTTTGTCAGTGAGTGACTAATCTGTGTTTGTTCCCAGCAGCATGACGCTAGCGAGGGGCCTCTGCCCTCACCTCCTGGTCCACGCATGTCTGCCTAGATCTTGGTGGATTTTGGCCGCTTAGTCCGGATTTACGTCATTTAATTTCAAGGCTTGCTTAACACGTTTCAATCAATGAGCTTCTATACGGCAGGCTATGGGGGATTAGTTAATAGGAGTGAGAGAGCATTATGTAGGGTGTATCCAGTGATATCCACCTGGTACAGTGTCTACATGCTGATAACAAGGGTGGGCGTGGTGCAGAATAGGGGTCACTGAAAATCACATTAATTATTATTCAATAATATTAGTATGCACGAGCACCCTTGTCCACGTCCAGTTGTTTTCTGGTTTGGTCTCAACCTCTGCCTCGCCTCTCTGTCTCACTGCTCCTAGTGATGGACACCAAGGCAGTGTTTGCGGCCCTGTACAGCGTGTGCGAAGAGAACGCCACTTTCTTCTCAGGAGGAGCCAAGGGGTCGCAGGGCGATGCGGCACGGCGCCTGGTGGATGTCATGAAGCTGATCAAGGAGCACGCCCGCAGTCTGGAGCCCGTTATCTCCGGCTTCGCTTCAGTTTACCATCATTTTGATTTTGACCCACACATACCTGCCAATGGCTACCGCTCACTGGTCAAGGTAGGCTGCGGGATGCCGTCGAGTCTTTTTGTGTGTTTGTGAGTCCAGTCTCGGATCTGTGTCTGTGTTCTGGTTTTAACCCAGTGCAGCTTTGAGAATAACAAGCCCCCATACCGCAATACATTCTTATCAATATTCTGTCCACACTGTGAGAAACTGCTCACCAGCCCTTGATATTTCTTTGTTTCAAGGTCAGTCCATTTGTTTTACAAATTGATTTTATGTTGCAAATCAGGTTAGATAAATTCCTCTAGCTGCAGAATATCTACCCCTACTGTACCCACTGTACTTTATCTTCTACAGTTATTGATGAAACATCACGACCTTCAGTGGCTGCAGCCCACCACAACTGAATGAGTCTAACAGAGTCCAGCTCTGTTTTCTAGCCTCTATTTCTACAGTTATAATCCTTCTCACCCCTACACTGCTAACACTGTAACACCGTGGTGAAATAGCAAGCATTTCACGTGTTTGCGTTCAGGCATGCTATTGTAAGACGTTGCCTTTTATAATTAAAGACATAAGTTGCTTTTCTATGATGGAAAATGCTATATAACTGTTTTTAGAAAAGAAATACTAGCCTGTAGTTCATCTTTCATTATCACAAAATACATATCATCACATAGAGCACTGTGTGAAAATTCTGTCTTTTTATCACCCAATGACATAATTTGTTCTTAATTCAATTAAACTGACCTTTCTTTTTAAGTAAGCGTGCTTATTGTCTGTATGGAGAGGGTGGCATGGCACGGTGGAGATCACATTCTGGAATAAGACTCATCATTTTTCCTCCAAACTGATGAGTCCTCGTCATACTTTTGTAGGTGGTTCGCTGCTGCCTTCTCCACATCATCCAGAAGGGGCGCTACATCACCGCCAACCGCCGCAGCATCTTCTTCCGAGTAGCACACAATGCGGGGGAGATGGAGGCCTACTGCAACGCTCTGTGCCAGCTGCGCGCCCTGCTCTACCTGGCTCAGCGCATGCTTCATGACAACAGCCATGGCAACCTTTTTTTCCAGGATGAAAGTGGCCTCAGCGAGAGCTTTGTCCGCGAATACGCGTCCATGCACAAGGGGTGCTTCTATGGCCGTTGCCTCGGCTTTCAGGTGAGAGGAGCTGTGTGGCTCAGAGAGGAAAGATAACGAAGATTTTTTTTTGTTTTATATTAGAGTTACCAGGTCAAGTACAGAACGAAGCTCCTCCACGAGGTTCCCATAGCCTGTCAATCAAAAGTAGTCATCCATGAAGTGATCTGTTGACATCAGAGGACAAAAAAAAAAACTGTGCCAGGGGCTGGTTTGTCTCCAGGTTCTTATACACTTCTGACACCTTAGACTAGCGGGAGCGACCCTGAAAAGAGAGCGTGGAGAGCAGTGCGATGTGTAAAAGCCAGGGAAGCAGGACAGGAATGCAGAACTACAAACAAACGACTCCTGCTGCTCAAACCTGCAGGTAGAATGAAGAGAGCAAAGAATTTGGACGGTCGGAGGGAAATGCTCGTCTTTGCAGCCCGTAGTCTCTGTTCTTAGTTTGAGCTTAACGAGAGAGGCTGAACCCTCAGCGGACAGAGGTCAGAATCAAACTAAAGGGAAAAAATGATGAAACCTCCGTAGTACTATCTCCATCAATTAATAATGTCTGAGACTCATCTGATATTCCGATATCCCAACATCTAGGTTTCACTTTCTCTGGTTGAGTGATTGCAGTTTTAGTTGTGGTGTGTTGTTTTTAATTGAACCTCTGATAATGGATTAGAATTTTAATCCTGTCTCTCTCTCTTTTTTTTTTGTCTATTCCTCGCTCCAGTTCACTCCAGCCATTCGGCCGTGTCTCCAGACCATCGCTATCGGCCTTGTGGCCTTTGGAGAAAACTACAGACGCCATCAGTCAGGAATAGGTCAGCATCATATTTTCTGCAGCTGTACCCTCTCATCATCCAGCCACTTGATTCTCATTCAAAGATCGTGCTCATCCCAGCGCCTCTTCTACATTGCTCCTTGGCCCCTGACTGTGTACCTTTTGATGTTGTGTGTTTGGATTGTAGATGCTCTTTCATCCTTTGGAATCTCGAGGGCTAGCTGGTGTGCTTCTTCTATATTTCAGAATGTTTTGAACATGCACACAGATATGTACAGAGGCAGAGATAGAGGAACATGCGCCGTCATATACACGTTTTCACCGCGCACGCACAGACACACACGTGGATGTTTAACATTCAAAAAGGAATCCTTCGACTCTCATGGTTTCTTGTGCTCTGTGCTGCACCACAGTGGAGGCAGGAGGTATTGCACCATATGGTGAGTGTACTTGAACCCCATCACCCCTTCATCATAGTCCTCTGTAGTGAACTCAGGCTATATGACTATATGAAGAAGCTTCTTCTGCTCTGCAGCTCCTATCATCCTAGATGATTCTGCACACAGCACTGTTAGCTGCATTAGCCGCCCTGTGTGTGTTTTTAGTTTAGATTGCTGTCTGAGGTGCAGTCACGGTATCTGAAAGTGCAGTTCCTTCCCGTTTTCTTTGCTGCCCTTCCTTGACTTCTTGCAGAGCAGTGAAAGCAGGGTAGAATGTGATTCCAATACCACAAAAAGCTTCTGTTTCAGCATTGCAGTAGCATATTCAACAGCCAACATAAACCACCGTGTTCTGAACACAAGCACGTGTGTCTGTCTCTGCCCGTAGAGCAGCGCGCTCTGCTCTGCCCAGGTTGCAAAATGCAGATAAGTCACATTAGATTCATTCTGTGCCTTTTTATTGGGCATTAACCTCTTGTTTAAGCTCATATAGTCAAAAGAAGATTTGAAGCGTAAACGCATGCTTCAGGTCACAGTCACGGCTGTGACACACAGCTGAAACGTAAGCCTGCACGGAGCCACTGCAGACAGCTGCAGAGATTAAAATGAGAGCGTGTCCTCTGCGTGGGACATGAGTGGGAAAAACCTGTCTGATAAAACTTGTGAGCAAAATCCCTGTCAAAACCAATTATAAGGTAAGCTAACGTTGCCACAGAGACCAGGTTATGCTCAGGCTATAGTAGTAATTGCGAAACATGATATAACCATATTGTATAACACTAGTGGTATTTTTGGTGAAAGTAATGCCAGAGTAGTGAAGGCAGTGTTTGCATCAGTAACACGCTGCTTCACACAGACAGTAATATTGTAAAGTAGCATTACTTTACAATGAAAGTAATATGTAATAAATTACTTTTGTAACTTGCCCAACACTGATAATAGTAGACCTGAAACATCCATTTGGCAAAAGCCAGTTCACTCTGTTGACTTTAGTCTCTATTTTCTTCACCATCTTTGTTTCCTTCCTTCCTTTCACCTCCTTTTTTTGCTTTCTCAGTGAGTTTTCTAAAGTTGTTGTTTTATGTGCCAGGGTCAAGTCACTTACTGCAGTTCTAATGTTTCCTTGTTCCTCCTCCCCACTGTTTCTGTCTTTGAGAAATCAATGTTTTCACTCCCATGATTCTAAACCTTTGTTTGTCTGTCTTCACTCTTCGATTCCATTTTCACTCCCTCCTCATACACATTCTTCTTTTCCTTCCCTTTCCTTTTAACTCTGCATTACACCGTCTCTTGTGTCTCCTATCCATTATTGTACCTCTCCTCATTGTGCCGTCCTTCCTCCCTTCCCCAGGTGTAGCAGCCAGCTCTTTCTTTACCTCTGGGAAGTACGCCATCGACCCAGAGTTGAGAGGGGCAGAATTTGAACGCATCACCCAGAACCTGGACGTCCATTTCTGGAAGACCTTCTGGAACATCACTGAGACTGAAGTCCTGTCGGTGAGTGGACTGTCAGTGCTTGTTAACATGTCATCCGCCCATGTTGTCACCACCAACTCATGCACGCTGATAAGGGTGCTGCCCTGTTTTTAATTTTAAAACTGTATCAGGGATATTTCACTTTCCTCTGGTAAAGGTATCATTATGCATTTTGGCCTACAGGCCGTTAGTAATAATAGAGTGGAATTCAATTTATTCAAAGGAGTTCATGATTTATTCATCCAGTTTCTCTCTCTCTCCGGTGACCTGACTCGCTCTGTAACTTGCACTCTTCTCTTTCTCCTCTCTCTGCCTCTCTGTCTCCATTCTTTATCTCTTCTTCTCCATCGTCTCTCTTCCTCCAGAGTCTTGCCAGTATGACATCCACTCCAGTTAAGGTGAACCGGGCTCTTTCCGTGCCCCCCGTGCCCTTTGACCTTCCCCTGGCAGCTAACCACAGAGCATCTGTAACTATAGCTCCGCCGTCAGCGCACATCGGCACCGCTCCTGTTCAGATGAGGCTCATCTCCTATGACTTACGTGAAGGACAGGTACTTCAATCGTTATTCTGTTCACACTGTCGTGGCTCAGTGAAAAATGCTTCGGAATCTCAAATTTCGTGTAAAACTAGACCGAGCTTGTATTTGCTGTGTACTTTTCACACACTACTTTCTTGTAGCATGTGTATCTATGAAGGATTTGTTGTGTGACCTAGTTTATGGCCGTTTTCCTCCACTGTCTACCAGTCACACATTCTTAAAATATTCTAACAATATGTAATAGCATATCAGGTATTTTCTGCAAGCTGCTCGAGTAAATGACAGCTTCGACTCATCCTTGTGCACTTAATCCCCTTTACTATCTCTCTCTGTTTCTCTGCCGTAGGTATCACTCTCACTTTTCTCTACTCCACCTCCCTGCCTAATTCTCCCAGAGACTCCTTCTTCCCGTCCAAGCTTGTTCCCCTCCTTTCTTTGTAGCCTGGCACTTAACCAGATATGCTGTCAACAAACACTTTCAGCCATTGATCACACTCCAACGAAACAACAGTGTCCATTTAATGTCGCAAAACACAAGCCTGCGTGAGCGGAAGCCCTCCCTCTCAGCCACAGCTCCCGTCCCTCCTTGTTTCTGTTAATGAATGGGAGTTGGTGTGCGTTCATGCAGGCGCAGCGAAGGCTGGCAGCAAGCTGCTGCAGAACAGCTAGTTAATCCCTCTCTCAAAGGAGCCCTGTCGCTAACACTAGCAATAAAGTATATTAACACTGAAAACAAGGGTTTGTTTGCAATGTACACAGCAATGTGGGCAGTTTTCAGAGTGATGTAAACACCATGATGAGTCATCGAGTGATTTTTTTTTTTTCCTTCAATCGTTACACCAAATCAGCTTGATTTTTTTTTTTTTTTTTGTCTGTGAATTCTCTCCTCCTGTTCATTCATTCCTCTTTCTCCACCTCTGTGTCTCCCTGTCTCCAGGACAGCGAGACTCTGCTGTCTCTCTCCCGCTCTGAGGGGGGAGCCATCTCTCTGTCGCTGGGGCTGAAGACCAAGCGCCTCCCGTCGTCTCCCTGCCTCCTGATCCACTTCCACGGGGGAGGCTTTGTGGCCCAGACCTCCAAGTCACATGAGGTTAGATGGCACTCTTCAACTCCAGTTTTCCTGACCCTCACTAGAAAAGCAATATGATTAGTTTCATTTTGCAAGAACAACTGAATCCAAAAGGATATTTATATTGTGTGGTATTATTTGTGATATTTATAATGGAACAGTTTGTAAAGATGCAGGAAACCGGGGTATAATATTCCACATGGCACCACATATCCAAACTACACCTCCAGCATCAGACACCTGGCTCGGATGTTGTTTTTCCGGGATTTGAGCCAGTGTCTTCACAGCGGTCGTCAGGCTAAGTTTAGCTTCTCGTGTCTTCAATGCTTCAACTTCTGGCTGTGTTTTCTCAAACTAATTGTAATGAACCCCCAGCTAATTGAAGTGTTGAGGGGTAGTTGACAGTGGAGGAGCACAGGAGTTACCAGGCCGAGTCTCTTCCTATGTCAATGCTGTGGCACGTAATGAGCCGTTAAGGTAATTATTTTGTAATTAATCCCTGAAAACTTGAGAGGGGAAATTTGCCCTCCCCTCAGCCTTCTTTGCTGGTAAGGTGCCCACAAAGCTGGCTCCTCTATTTTCATTCAAATCATCGCTTCCTGTCGTTGACTTCATCCTCATCCCTGTTTTTTCTTATTGAGGCCCAGATTTCATTTCTAAATCACTGTGCAGGAAAAACGCACACATCAGTTTACTTAAGTGACGACATATGAAATAGCAACAACAGGAAGAATTAACTTGCTTAGTTCGTCTTAATGAGAAAACTTATTTTAACCCGGCTTGTTCCCACGCCTCTCCCTGTTCGTCCTACGCTGATCTGGTCATCTGTAGCTGTGTACGGTCTTTATGAGGCATCAAGCTACTTATAGCTACCGCAAGACAGGGCTCTGTGAAATCGCCAAGGACATGGGCATCCTTGATCTGCAGCTGTGTAGCAACCAGAGGATGAGAGAGAGCAATCAGAGAAGGGGGTGAGCAGGGCTGTCATGTTGAATTAACGGAGAACTGTACAACCCCGCAGAGAAAGATTACCCGGGGCACTAATGGAAGACTTGTCAGACTATCCCTCTCTCTTCTTCTTCTGGGCTTTCCTTTTTTATTACATCCTCCCTCTCAATCGTTCTAATATCTTACAAAATCCTTTTTGTTCACTTAGTCTCCTTCAGTGGCAGCAGCCTTTGCTTTCAGTGCCCAGTGATACTGAGATCACAAGAACTGATGCACTGGCATCTGTGCAGTTAGCAGCTTGGTCACGGACCACACACACTCACACACACAAGCAATTTCCTTCAGTTCAGAGGGTATTACATTGACTTAGTTTAATTTCCTGGATATCAACCTGAACCATAACTACCATTTGCGTAACCATAACCCTAACCTAAACCTGACCGAAACCTAACCTTAAACCAGGTCATCCCCTTAAACTGGAATGATTTATGTATGTGGGCTTGAGGTGAGTCCCCACAATGTGACTATATGAAGAGATTTATGTCCCCACAACATGAGTAATACCCATCCACACACACACGCGCGCACTGCTTGGCCAGTAGAAGTATAAGCTTGCAGATTACAGTAACTGCTCTGCCTGTCTGAGACTGAGTCGGACTGCGGCTCCCATTAATTCCTACTTTGAGAATAGATCCGGGACCCTCTGAATTGGTGTGTGTGTGCATTTTTCTTTGTGAATAGGATGTGTGTGTGCAAGAAGAGTTTCCTGAGTCATGTAAAATTAACCAGCCTTGGTCCCAGCCCAATAAACACACACACACACACACACACACACACACACACACACACACACACTCTCTTCTCTGCCTGGTAGGCCATTTCTTGTGAGTCCTTTGCTGCTTTTATGCGGGCAGATGATGAACTGTCTGAGTGACGGACCTGCCCATTGACTCTGGCATATGTTGACACTTATTGTAGCCTGGCAACAATGCCTGTTGTTCACACACAGTTGCACACACACACACCTTAGGAGTTGCTGATTCGTACAAACCCACAGTGAACTGCACAGTGCTTGGATTTCTCACACACTGACTTGTCAGCGGTCTCAGTCTGAGATTTCTTGTGACAGGTAGGGCTTCAAGACAGCACAGCTGACTGCTGGAGCTGCTGCTTTGTGTTTTGTTTTCTTACCGAATCACCGGTCGGTGAGGCGACATGCAAACATACACACGCCACGCTTTTCCTGGTACCGTGATGGGAGAGCTGTCGCTTTCACCGCCAGCCCTGTCACAGCTAGTCAAAAAGGTGCTGGGAGAAGATGAAGATAGAGGAGAAAAGGACAAATACTTTGTGGAAGGAATATTTTGTCATGACAAGTTTTGATGCCTTTCTCACATTTCAAGGTCACTGCGTTGCAGGGTTGAAGTAAAGCGCTTGCCTCGGGTTGGCACGAGGCTCGTAAACACTTAACCTGACTGTAACAACAATGAAAAGAGAAACGCTCAGTATTCTGACAGTGAGTTTGTTTTTGTAGGCGATCCCTGTAAATCCACACCATCCCCTTGTCTTAGTCTTTTTTCCTTCATAGCGAACTAGGACATGTGGGCACCCTTTGTTATTACCATATGAGAAGGAAGGAAATGGAGGTGACCGTGAGGGCAGCACTCATTCTGCTTTTGTCTAGACAGTAAGCCAGAAAGCAGACGGATGACATCAGAGGGACACATCATTTTCATAACTTTTCATCCTTCCTTCTTAATGTTCACCCCCGCACGTCTCCCTCCCACCACATCTCTTTTTCTCTCTGTCTTCCTGCCTCTGTGTTTTATTGTGGCTGCTGTTGTTTCTCATAAATTGTGACATCATAGAATAGATTCTTTGTGAAACGGAGTGTTTTCCCATTCAGAAGTTCATCCCTCCGTATCATTGCCTTCTGTCCTGTGCAGCCCTATTTGAAGAGCTGGTCCCAGGACCTGGGTGTCCCCATCCTGTCAGTGGACTACTCTCTGGCCCCCGAGGCCCCCTTCCCAAGGGCCTTGGAGGAGTGTTTCTATGCCTACTGCTGGGCTCTGAGAAACCACCATCTACTAGGTACACACACAGCACACAGCATTGTTTATAGCAGAGAGCAGACTTTTTATGTACTGTTTACTTTTCAATGTCATGGCTAAATTGTATGCCGTCAAAATGATATATAAATTAGTCAGGTAAAGGAAAGCAGTTTATTAGAATTGATGAGCAGGCACAACAAAAGGGGTAAAACTCAACTTTCAGAGTGAAGGTGTCCTGCAGACTGTTTTGTTAATCCTCACCTACGTTCCCTGTATCTCTCAAGAGGATTCATTCATCACTTTGAAAGTAATCAGGCTGCAGCACGATGTCTGGCGCTTTACCCGTTGTTATGCATTATCACATAAATTGTAATGCTCAGTATTCAGACAAAAGACATCTGGTTGGTTTGGGGTATGTCTGACTGCTGAAGCACACTGTGTCAAATTAACAGTGATGGCAATGTAATATGTTAGTGTTGTTGTACAAGAAGGCAATATCACAGCAGTGAGGCAGAGAGGAAGACAGCAGCCCCTCACCGCAGCCACATATTCAGCTGTGAGAAAAGGGATACTGTTCCTTTTCATGCACCTCAGTGGATTTCTCATAGCTGCAGAAAAAAAAACAGTTTTTATCTTGTCTCCTTTCATTTTGTGTTCCATTGTTCTTCGTTTCCCCCATTGAATTCTGCTGTGTTTCTTTCACTCTTTTCCCCGACTTCTGTCATCTCTGTCCATTTCTCGCGTCTCCAGGTTGGACTGGAGAGAAAGTGTGTCTGGCTGGTGACAGTGCAGGAGGCAACTTGAGTGTGACGACGTCGATGCGCGCTGCTGCCTTTGGTGTGCGAATGCCAGATGGCATCGTGGCAGCCTACCCGGCTACCCTGCTGACTGCCTACGCATCACCCTCCCGTCTGCTAACACTTATGGATCCCCTGCTGCCGCTCAGTGTGCTCTCCAGGTGTCTCAGCGCCTACGCAGGTAGGAATGTGTGTGTGTGTGTGTTTTTTAGAAGAAATCAAGCCAGGATTCTTTTTTTATCCTGCAAAGAGCAGAATTAAGTTTAGTTCTGTTTTCTTTCTTTCTTGCTGTTTGCTGCTCCACGTCATTCATACTCTGAACATGATGCTTAAGATGCTGTTTGTCTCTCCAGTGCTGGAGCAAGTGTTTTCATTGTTAATCTACTCCATTGCTTTTGATTAATCTATGAAGAATTTACACAAAAGAAGTGACGTCTTCAAATGAGCAGCTTGAACAATTAGCAAATTTTAGTTTTAGGAGCCTAATAATGATCATATTTATCCCCATGGATCTGACTGTCCCCATGCCCTCCTCATGTCGGACACAATGCGTATAGTTTAAAACATTGTAATCCTAAATCTCTGGTGCAGCCATGTTGTAACTGTGTTTGGAATAGCTTCACTAACGACAGCTCACCTTATCAGCACATGGACTGTTTTTCAGATTTTGATGTTAGTGCATGTAAAAAGCAGGAGAAGCTCTTTCACGTCTTTTCATTAATTGTTGTCTCACAAGGCGAAGGGGACTGCATTAATTGGCCAACTACGCTAAATTCCAGAGATATTGTCTATTCTGCGTTGAATGACTGAACTAAAACACTAATCATTTTCTCCTCACTTCCGCTATCATCACCATGTATTGCTGTCTGTAATACAAATTGCTGTGTGGCAGGATTGAACCCGCTCTAAGTGGTTTTCCTTACCCTACTATTATTCCTTTCGTATTATTTCTTTCCATCTTCTCTGCTGTTCAGTCATGCTTATAAAGAATAACAACCACTCTTTTAATCTCTGCTGTACATCTGTCTTTTCCTGCTCACCCTTCCTCCGTGACTCCTTCTGCAGGTAATGAGCCGCAGACGGAGACGCAGGTAGAGAAAGTGAGCACGCTGAGCCTGGTGAGGAGAGACACGGCGCTGCTGCTTCGAGATTTCAGACAGGGAGCCTCCAACTGGATCCACTCTCTGCTGGATCCCAACAGAGCCTCAGCCTCCCCCAGCACAGCTGCAGAGGCGCCACCAGGAGCCACTGGTATGCCAGCGACTGTGACCGTGTGCATTGGTGTGTTTGCGCGCCCGTGTGCAGTCAGATGGGAACGTTAGACGGCATGTGGGTGGCATAAATGTGTGATGCCTGGCAGCTATTGTGTTCAAAGATTTCTATAGATGCAATCTGCTCATGTCTTTGATCACATCTATCTCTTGAAAGCTCATTTCAGATGGGTGGGTGGGTACGTGTGTGTGTGTGTGTGTGTACCGCCCACTCTTTCAGTGTATTCATTAAGCCAATTCATTTAAGTGTTATGAGTGCAACCACATCAACTGCCCCAAAGTTCATTAGCATATGGAGGAGGTTATTGACATGGATCCCGTTTATTCAGCATTCAACTAACCAATTATCGCTTTATCCCGCCCTGTTGCGTAACACTCCTTCAGCCCCATTCATATCAATTCACCTCTCTGGAGCAGCAGGGCTTTGACAGTAATTGTTAATTGTAGCCACCGTAAATCTGGTGGCGAATCGTAATTTCCCTGGTGTCCCCTTAGCTAGGTGACACCCCCACAGCTGCAAGCCCAAACTAATGAGAATGTCATTGGTGGGTGTACATTATTAAAAGGCCATCATGGTGCTGAGATGGTTCATTATTAAAGAGATGGGAGATCGGTAGCGCTTTGTGAAGAGACCAGCCATGATGACTCTTACAGCTGTGTTTTGACGGCTGAGGGCGGGTGGATGATAGTACCATGACAACACTATTTGAATATCCTCCACCCACTTCTCCTCTCTTCTTCCTCATAAATCCCAATTTGCATTTTAGGCTTTTAACTGTTGGCTGTCAACCAGAGGACATATGATAAGTAGAAAAGGTAGAATAAGGGAAAGTGGTTGTGTACTGCTATCGGTGTATTTTTTTCCGTGTGTCCTCCAGCTGCTGTTGACCCCAAGTAAATTTGAATGGCCTCTTCATCATATATAAACTCTTTTGCAACGAAAGAGACTGTGCATTTTGCTTTTGTCTTGCCAAAAATCTTGTTCCTCATCACGGTATTTCCCTCTGTCTGTCACGTTTCTTAGACACAGTGAGGAAGAGCATTTCAGAGGCATCCATCTCCTCTCCTCATGCTGACCCCCCTGTACCCTCAGAGCCTTCAGAGCTCCCCAGCAGGAAATTATCTGTGAAGAGCCAGACTTGCCAGGACTTGGGATCCCACAACAATTCCACCTCTCACAGTGCACCTCTGCTCTCTGAGCGCACCGTATGTCACGCTTGAACATGTTTACACTGAGATTAGCATGCCCTCAGGTGATACTCTTATCCAGAAGAAGTTAACAGTATTAAACAGATATGGGCTGTTGCTCTAAAAACACTGGGCTGTTGGTGGGATTTGCTGTCTGAATTAAATCCTGTGATCACGGAAAGGTCTGTAATTTGATGATGACTGTTGCACCGTTGCAGTGAAGAGAGGTGACAGCAGCCTTCTACCCAGGAGCAGGTTATCTCTGCCTTCATACAGCTTTGCTTTAAAAAGATTTAGCAAACAGTTGTGGCCTTTTTAAGAACAGTTTCTAAGCATGGGGATAGTTTGGTGCTGTGTCATATAATACTGTATCCCCTGCGGAGACGTGCATGGGTCATGTCGTTGAACTCAGCGGAGATTATGTCACCCATGCCTCATAAACAGATTTGCCTATAAAATGCTGACTGAGTATCAAAACTTTCTGGTTGTGCGCGTACTGGCAAGGTATTGCAGATTATCCTCGCGTGTATTTTCACACAGGCAGACTGGATTAGTGGCAGGCTTTGGAAAAATAGCAAGTAGAGGTGATGTAAGATTTAAATATGCTTTTCCTCCTTGAAATGGGGATTGTTCAGCCAAGACTCTCAGGCAGTGAGCCAAGGTTTATGGAAGATTTTCACAAGGACGAAGCCTTGTATGTGTTTCCAATCAAGTTTGTCTGCAAATATTTTATACCTTTCTAATTATTTCCTTGACATTGCTCTCTGCCTTGGCCACTCGCTGCTGTCTAACCTCACCTGAATTATTTCTGGTCTCTTCCTTTATATAGCCAGAAGATGTGAATTTCTTCCTCACCAAGGATGCAGATCCGTCCATTTCCAGCGACCTGTCTACAGTGGCCATACCACCCCCTGCTGGAGAGGAGGGATCAGAGCTGGAGCACCCGAGGGAGTTTCCCGTAGGGTTTGAGCCACTGCGCACGCAGCAGCTGGCTGAGATGAGGGTGGAGAGCTCCCCAGTGGTCAAGGATCCTTTCTGCTCTCCTCTGCTGGCTCCTGATAGCATGCTGAAAGGGCTGCCACCTGTGCATATAGTGGTAAGAGGAAGCAACAGTTAGAATGACTGGCAGGATGATGCAGGGCAGTAATACAGTTAAATACACATAGGTCAAAAGTTGCTCTCACATTGAGTGTTAAACAAGCTTTTGAATCCTTGCAGCTGTCTACATTTGGTTGCACGTATCATCCCTGTGAAGTCTTCCTGCTCGTATGTTTGTTCAACAGGTTTTAGACTTAGCCAATATGGTATTGTTAGAGCACGCAGGAGCAGACCAGGATGAGGATTGTTTGACTCTGATGGTGAATACAAGGGAGGAGGAGAAAAGGGGTTGGAGAGGTAAAACAAGGCAGCCTCAAGCCCCGAGTACCAAGGACTGTACAGTGCTTACACCGATGTGTCAGAGTGAGACAGAGTGTGATGGGAGACATGGAGGAGGGCGAAGACTGCTCTCCCTTGTGAGAAGGGTGTTAATATGAAAATGAAGAAATTGGTGCCGATTTTAAAGTGGCTAGAGTGAGTCAGCGAGAATGTAAAGAAAGCAGGGACAAAAGAGACCGGGACGCTTGGCTTCCTTTTCTTTATCCCTTAATTAAGATTCTTGACATGTCTGAAGGGAATCCTAATTTGCTTTTCACCATTCCCACCCCTTTCCCTCCCACTCCCTTCTTCTCTCTTTTAGGCTTGCGCATTGGACCCCATGCTGGATGACTCTGTGATGTTTGCCAAGCGTTTGAGGAACATAGACCAGCCTGTCACTCTGTGTGTGGTGGACGACCTCCCCCATGGCTTCCTCAGCCTATCGCAGCTCTCCAGGGAGACGAGGGAGGCTGCCAACGTCTGCGTGGAGAGAATTCGCGCCGTCTTCACCCAGACGGACACACCCCCAGAGCCACGCAAGCACCGCAAGCTGGAGCGGACCGATAGGGATGTGTTGGCCTCCTCCGGGGAAACTGCTTCTCTCTTCGTCGGTCCCATTGAGGGAGTGGAGCTCACTGCTGGGAAAGGGGCTAAAATTGCTGATGTGGAGGGCTTAGTTGCTGTGGCAGCCCAGAATAACACTGAAACTGGTGGGCCTTAAATAAGGTTAGATTAAAAAAAGGAAGGACTGCAGTCACCCAAGGAGTGAAGGGAGGAGGAGTAAATGAAAGTCAGACAGATTTAGGCAGTGCGGTGCCTAAAAGGGGGAGAGAGAAAGTATCCCAAAAAACAGAAAGAGGGAGGGTGCATTGTATGGCACTGCCCAGTTTGTGAGAGAGGAAAAAAAAAAATGGAGGAGCATTGAAATACAGCTTCCTCTCCTTTACAGTTCTCGCCACTTGTCTGCGCGCCATCATACACCGACGCAAATCGGGCAGACAAAACGAACACACCCACAAAAGACAGTAATATTTTAAAATAGAATGGTAATTTAGCAGCTCCTTAGATCAAAGACAAGCCCTCACCCACACATGCAGCACGCATACTCCACGGAGCTGCCGTTAGGCAGCGGAGGCTCGGACATAAAGCAGTGCAGAAGATTCTTGAGATGAGGCCTGAATGGGTGATTCATCTCGGCTAAGGCAGTCATTTCAGGCCCTAATCAGACAGTGGTAGGCACACTATATGCTTCTGTATAGAGTCGTCCCCGTCAGAATGGCCACTTGTCCTTTAGGGAGGCGCTCTAAATCACACTTAATAACTCCACATTGTGTTCTCCATTACACTAGTTTGGCAGTCAATACGACTCACTGTGTGGATAGTAACTCTGTTGACTCTCTCCCAAATGCAATTAGAGAGCTAAAACAGCACACACTGAAAGGCTCTAAACTGGATGCATTGATTCACTTGTTTCTTGAGTTTCTGTTACAGTTTTTAATCATATTATTAATCCTATGCAGTAGTATTACTTTTGCTATTTATACATATTTTTTTCTATCGTTGTATGTTAATCCCCGAGTCTCGGCAGGTTTGTCTGTTGATTTGTAAACACTATATTTGTTCCATCTCATGCTGTTTATTCCACATTTGTGAACGTGCTCAATATTTGCCTCTGCTTCAGTGGCACAGCTGCTCTGACATCCCTGGCCTTTCCAATTAATCTCATGTGCTACTCCCAGTACTGCATACTGATGGGATGAAGTAAATGTAGAGTATTACACAGGGACACAGTGCCCTACCTAGATGCTGCCTGGTGCTTTTATAATGCTGATATTACTAATGCAAAGATTGCATTTTATTGATTGCTACAGTGAAATTTGTAGAGATGCACCGAGGTGCGTTATTTTCTGAAGACAAGTACTTGCTTGAAACCTTGGTTCCCGTCTTTGAGCCATTTAAGAACAACGCTCGCTCTCAGATGTCTGAAAGAGGCTAAATGTTTCTATTTTTAATATGTTCAGGCTGGAAACTTGCTCGAGATTTTCCCTTTGCACACTTAGAGTAAGAGACCGAGTGGCAGCAAAAAGCCCACCCTCAGCCATCAATACACATTTGAAACTCCACTGCGCTGATTTCCTCTCAGGTTGTTCCTGTTCCTCGCCAGGCATTATTGCTCACACTACTTCTGTGCACAGTATGCAGTGTGTCAAAGTACCACTTCTCTTGAGCCAGGGTATTTCCCCGGCCTGACAGTCTGCTTCTACAAATCGGAGGCTTTTAGGCAAAGCTCCAGGACCCCAAGCAAGGAATGAGATCCTGTAAGTGCTGAACTTGTGTTTGGCTCTCTGAAAGTGGCTGGTGGTCCCGATTCGTTTGCTCCCCACCATCACATTCAGGCTTGACTTTGTTTTCGATAACCTGAGGACGCTCCTCTGAGCGCGTTGCCACCGAAGCACTTTGAAGTACAAAAAAAAAATGTCCTTCGGAGGGTCAGTCCCTCTATCAGGTCCAACTAAATATAGATGCCAACAATGCTGGCACTGTCCTGCCCTTGCCTGGTAACAGGGCCAGGGTTGCCAGGTCTGTAGAGAAGGGGTGCTGTGTGATGAATAGGATTTAGCTGAATCTGTGAGTGCAAAATCCCCCCACCCCGCTGTAGAAGAGCAGGATTTTCAGCAGCAAAGTCATGCTACAGGATTAGACCATGCTCACTTCTGTCAGCTCACCATACTTACTGCAATATTTTTAGTCAGACTGATGGAGAGAACCAGGGCCGTGAAGAGGAGGAAAGTAATACACTCATCCTCTCGGAGATTCTGGGCTGAAGTTTGTACTTGCTTTACCAGCCGCTGTTTATGCTCACTCTGCGCTTTTACAGTAGTTGATTTGTCAATCCGTGCAAGTGTATTTAAAGCTCGAGCTTCCATATGTGAGTTCTTTTTTTTTTCTTTACGTGGTGCCTGTGTGCGTGGCTGAAGCAGATGCACTCATTCACGTGATCACACCGGCCTCTGTGGTGTGTCACAAGCGCGGACGTGCCCTCGCTGTTTGTGTTGTGTGTTCACATAAAGACAAAAATGGCACTTTACAGTCAAAAGACTGTTCACAGTATTAATTATCTGTTTGTCTGGTAGTCGACGCTTTTTGTCTGTGATGTGCATCAACTTGACTTCATCAGGACTGAAAACACCTCTGCCTCTGAAGCCCAGCAGGGTTGATCGGTCATTTGCACTTTGTAGTATAAATTATGTGAGCTACTAGAAAATAACAAAAAAAAAAAAAGTGTCATATTTACCCACTTGCAGTTCGTTGACCTCTGTATGCCTCTCGCTCTTGTTGAGGACTCACACATCAGGCTAACGTGAGTGCAGGTGATGGACCAGAGAGACCATCTGCTGCTTCTCACAAATGAGTTTGCAGAGATGGTCAGTGTTACTCTTAGTTTCGCCGCAGGTTTTTTTTTTTGTGGTTCCACTGATGCTTGACTGCTGCCTGCAGCTCAAAGCTGACATATTTGATTTAGTCTTGTTTCAATCAGTGTCGCTGCTTCATAGTGTCCAATTGTTGACTATCCACAGAATAACTTTATGATCACAAATTGTCAGAAGCTGGTTGTAGTCGTTCAGGGTAATGCTGTGTTTTATTTCTTCTTCTTTTGGGTTGTTCAGTTGGCAGGTTGCACAGCGTACCTCCACAGTTTTAATCTTCGAAAGCTCTTCTCACTCGAGATTTCACTCGCTCCAGGCTGATTTTCGGTGAAGTGCAATGCAAACTGCGACGCTGCTACAAACCATGAGCTGGCTGTTTCGACGATTAGGTCTCAGGTAGTGCTGTGCAGTTACACACCAGCATCACGTCATTTCTCTTTCCCGCAGTCCCCGTTTCCTCAGTGGTTACGCTGTTCATTGTTCTGAAATGTACTTGGATCACCTCAAGGTTGGACTTCATAGTTACCATACCAACACATATACCACAGCACTTAACAGTATTCCTGGAGACCTAATTCTTTCACAAATGCATCAGTGGTTAGACTGACCTCAGCTTCTCCTTAGAAATGTTCCCTATTGAGAAATAATCAGTAGATATCCTACGCGTATGGTCGAAGTGTCAAGCAGAACCAAAGAGTGCAGCTGGACTCTTGAAACAGATGTGCTGTCCTCACTTCTCTGTGTTTGCTGTTAACTGGTTCCATTGCAGGTGCTAGCCAGTGCCGCTGTCTGCGCTTCGTATGCAAATCACTCTGCACTGTAGAATGCGGTTGTGATGTAGAATATGATTAGCTTTTTGAAAGAAACAAGCCATAGACTGGAAACGAGCTGTTTTAAGTTTACTTGTTTTTTTTTTTTACTTTTGAATCGTCTTTTATTCAAAACACCACAAGTGCAAACCTGTGAATAAAAAAAGAATGTATGTTAAACATTATATGATTCATGTAGATATTTTTACTTTCAGATTTGTTCATCTGGTTGACTGCAGATTGATCCGCCTGCATTTTCTTTGCAGGTTTCGTACTGAAATGTTGTGTCTGATGATGCGCCACAAGTAGGCCGGTTTCTTCCTTTGTTGATTTTTATCTAAATAAATATATTCTCCCATGAAGCTGCTGTTGTGTTGTGTTCAAGCTCATGAGTTAACCTTTTCTTTGCATTGATCAAACTAAAGGTTAACTAAAAGTCACTGAGAATAAGAAATAGAGATTGTAATTCAATCTATCTGGCCACATATTTTTGGTATATGTGATTGTGTGTGTTGTTGTTTTTTTTGTACGATTATGATTTATGATTGCATTTTAAATTGAATTTTATGAAAATCTGGATTGAGTCAGAACTTGGGGAAAGGTCAATTACAAAGTTGACCTTTTGTAAACATAAAAAGTGTCAGATCAAATCCCGAAAAATACTCAATGCAGAGAGCTCTGTGGTATCTGTCTATGATTAATTCTCTACACAGACGAAGTGGAAAGTAACCAAGTTCAGAACCATTTCATGCTTCTTTTGTCCTCTACAACACAAACACAAACATGAGCATGTGGCACATATTCCCATGTGTTATATGCACCTATTTGAAGAACGTGATTTTATAGAATACAATATTTATATGGATTAAAATACCCAAAAGTATAGACGTTCTTAAAAATGAGGTCCACTTTGACCAGCAACTTTACTAAAATGAAGTAATATGATAAATGTAGTGATATAATACTTGCAAAGGGGACATTTCTGCATAACTGCTGATACTTTGATATTTATGTACTTAAATATGAATGCAGGTATTCTAACACTGGGTTGTATCTTTGCTTCGTGCATTGTAGACCTACTCTCCCACTTGTTTTGCATGAGCACAGGGTTACAGACACTGTTAAAAAATGCAGCTTTTTTCAAGGAAATTCAGCACCAATGCAGCCAATTAGATCCCATTCCTGTTGATATGTATCCTGCTGATTGGTGATAATAATTTGCGCCGGGAGGCCAGGCATCATCTGTCTCAGTGCTACTTCATTAGAGGTGTGTGACCTCTAATGAAAACATGATTGCAATCAGCGATGGCATTTTTAATGTGTGGACGTGTCGCATTCTCAGAGCACGAGCGGAACCGGGAGCGCGCGCTCTGTAACCCTCCAACCCCCCCCCCCCCACCACCCCCAACACACACACACTATCCAGCATCAGCTGCTGGAGGGGGCCACAGGCATCGAAGGGACCAGCGTGAACGCGCCCGGCTCTATTTCTCACCCTCTCTCGCGCTCTGTGCTCGCGCCGGTCCTCTGTGCGCGCCTCCGCTCAGAGCCAGGCTTCAGAGAGCCCGGAGAGCAGACGAGCGACAGCGGGGGAGAGAGAAAGATGGAGGTGAGGGTCGGGGAGAGACTCCTGTGCCTGGCGGTGCTGTCCAGCGTCTTCTACGTGGATTCGGTCCTCGGAAAATACGTGAAAGGCATCGTGAACACCAAAGAGGTGAGCGCTGTTTTTTTTTTCTTCACCTCTTTAATTAGTTGCGACAGTGACACCGCCACAGACTGCGCGCAGCGGGGAAGGGGCTCGACTGCGTATCCGCACGCAGGTGTCTCTGTGGCGGACTGTACCGTGGATACACGAAGAGCCCACCGCCAATTCACCGCTAAGTTGCCTTCAGTGTTTCCATGCCGCCGTATGAAACACACTTACCTCGATTCTGCCTCGCAGTTGCGCGCCATCTGCGTGCGTGTCATCTGTGGCGTATATTTTACCCTCATTATGATGTTCTTTGGTATCGTTGTAGCCCCAGAAAGCGACGTCCCTCCAGTCCACGGCCACCAGTCGAGCCTCTTGTAGTGATTGCTCATCTTTAAAGCAAATGCAGCTTCGTGTGCGTGGCGTTGTCGCCACGCTTGAATGTAAATTAGCAGTGGAAATGTGTGTTTATGATGAGGAGCCGTTACAGGTGTGCGTCATATGGCTTCTGGGGCGCGCGGCGTTGGATTTGAGGTGGCTCTTGAGGACCCGGGGCTCAGTGCAGCCTCGGTCAGGCTTTTCTGAGTGTGTTTTCAGACAGATCAGCATTGACATCATCGCTGCCCTGACAAGATCCGCGAGTTGAAAATGTTAAGTGTGCAGCTGGGCAGATACTGGAGCTCTGGGCCGTTTGTAATTCAGGAGGCTACCACCTGCTGTTCCACATCCCCGGCTGGTATTCTCACGAGTTTGTGGATCAAGTTTGACATACGTGAGTAATGCAAAAGGACCGTCTACCATTTTGTTGAGTTCAACAAGACGGGCCACTCTGCAGACAAAGCAGCATCTATAAGAGCACTGCCAGATAAACCCAATGCAGATTATTCATGGACGTTGAGAACATTATGGTAATTTTGTTGGAATTTCTGCAGAACTGTGGTGGAATCAAAGTATTTATGTCTCTGAAACAACAGGGGACACATCTGACCTTTCAGTCTGTGAGGTCAGCTGTGCCTGGAGATTCAAACCTGCAGGGCTAAAGAAAGTTAATGTTTAACAAACACAGCGAACGGAAGAAATAATGCAAAGCAATGTCCCAGAAGCCAAGATGACATATCCTGATAATTCAGTTTATAATCATACAAACCATGAAAGAGCAACACACCAAATGCAAGCACGTTTGGCATTTCTGCTTGATAGACTCGTCACCTTTCTCTGAATGGTGTAATCTCCATCGTGAGCTCCGTCAGGAGGCGTTAGCTCCTGCTCAGTGACCGACAGCAGGGGAGGTGACTGTGTTGTTGCACTGTTCGGCTCAGGTCACAATGTGAAGGAAGGTGCTGTTGTAAACAAAGGATGAGAAAAAAGGAGCGTGCATGCTCAGAAGTATCCTTCCATTGAAATGCAGCATACATATTTTGCACTAACTACTGTGCACTCAGGTGTTTCATGTACCACAGATTTTCATGTGCTGCCAAAATGCGACTTGGCAGCAAAAAAGACTGAAATACTTAGCCACCGAACACCAGGATATCATCTTACTTGTATATCACCTTACCTGGCTCCCCCAAAAAGCAAAGAACAGAATCTGTGAGACACCACTTTGAGTCAACAAGCTTTAATTCTCACTCAGGCTGGCTACTTGTTATGCTCACAGAACCTGAACTTTGACGACAGTGAATTTGAAAATGCGTCATGAGCTGAGAGATTGAAGTCACCGGTTTGAATCCCCAGGATGACGACGGGGATTTGAATGTATAAACCGAGCAAGAGGCACTCATCCATCCATCACAGCGGTTGAGATGCCCTTGAACGCAGCGCTGAATCCGCACCTGCTCCAGTGGAGCTGCTCACTGGCCGGCAATATTGCACTGGGCAACTTCCAAGTGTGTGTGTGTGTGTGTGTGTGTGTGTGTGTGTGTGTGAGTGAGTGAGACACCAGCTCCTGATTGAAGGGCATCTACTTTTCTGACCCTCTGCAGTAAATAACGAAGTTTTAGTCAACCTGTCTTGTTATGAAAGACCACAAATGAAGAGGTTTTTCACACTAAGTAAATACTGCATTTAAATGGCTTCGTCAGCAGCGATGAACTCTTTTCATTTGATAAATCTGATTCTTTTCTTGATTATTTTTTGGTCTATAATAGAAAATAGTGAAAAATGACAATGTCCCAGAGCTGAAGGTGATGCCTTCAAACTGTTTGTTTTGTCCAGTCAAGGCTCTAAAATCCAAAAATATTCAGTTTGTTATCATTAAAGGATTAAAAACACGGCAAATATTTACATCTGAGAGGCTGGTGACAGGGGATTTGGGGTATTTCTGCTTAAAAATGACTTGCATGACGACCAAAGTAGTTCCTGATGGAGTCTCCACTGATGGATTGATTATTGTTTTAGCTTTACTGAACTATTCGACAAATGTGCTTTATTTCCTGCTTTTTAAAAATTTTTTATCTTAAATCTTGTGGTTGGCTTTCTCACCTTGCTGTTGCACTTCTGAACCATTCAGGAATCATTTGACAACCTAAGCAAAACAACAGAACAGTCTGAATGACATGGAGCAACACCGGACTTGACACATTGATATTGTGTGTGTGTGTGTGTGTGTGTGTGTGTGTGTGTGTGTGTGTGTGTGTGTGTGAACAGTTTAACACAACCTCACTCTTGCGTGTGCATTCCTGCCCCAAGGTCATCCACCAACTCCACTCCACATCCCCTTTCTCGCAGATTTGCACACACACACACACACACACACACACACACACACACACACACACACACAGACTAAACCTCAGCACTCGCACACTGAAACACTCTACTTCAATCCCACAATCCTTTGGCTGTATCAATGTCTGCTCAGGCGAAGGCAGAGTTAGTGCTCAGCTGTAAATTGACGAACCCAGTGTAACACATTGAGGGGGATGACCTGCTGAAACCTGCGGAGCGGCTGGAGAAATGTACTGAAACACAAAGCAAAGTTATCCAAAGGCATCGGCGCTTCAGACCGGTCAACAGCTTGATTGCAGCTGGTCGATGTGCACAATTAGCTTTGGTGGCTCGTGGCGTGTGGAGGCGCTGATAAAATGTCCCTCAGTAGCAGCTTTAAGGTCAGAGGAAGGTCGTCCTTTTGAATCCAGCAGGGAAAATCGAGGAAACAATCAAAGTCCTCACACTCCTTTAGCAGCCAGCAGCACGAGCCCCCTGAGCAAGGCGGTGAATCCGCACTGTGCTTCAGGCTGTTTCCCCCGTGTCAGTGTCCCTAAAGCTGTAGAAGTTTGCAGCAGACTGATGTTAAAGTTCTACGGGAGCAAAGACCTCGTCTGACCTCAGGTCAGGCTGAGGTGTGGCTCGCTCACATTCTGACGGCACACACTCGCTGCGACAGGTGTCAAACCTCAGTTTATATATGACTTTGGAAAAATATGTAAATTACTATTTTTATGACCAATATTGTGATTGCAATTTAAAATGTGGTTATTTTCTGCAAATTAAACTGCAGGCTTGTGCTTGTGGTCTACATACTGTGGCATTAAATGAGGTCCCTTATTTGTGCCAGCTCTAATCATAATTTGTTTTTGTTTCTGCATGAATAGAGTCATAAAAATAATAATTAATGTGGTTGCTTGTTGTTGATATCCACAGTTTTTCCTTTTTTTTTTTCTTTTTTTTTTCCAATCCAGTCAGTCAGAGAGAGTGAATTATTAGTGAACTTGAATAGTGATCTGTAGAAAACAAAGGCCAGATGGTTGTTGGGTTTGAGTACCGTTCACACCTGAAGCAGCACCAGTGCCTGGCATTCGTTACAGGTATCCAACGGTACCATTGTTTGGTACTTTTCTCTCTCTGTGATAACAAAAATGTAATTTCAGTTGTAAAAAAAGTAAATCCAGATCAATTTTGGACAGTGTTGGCTAACGCTAGTAAAAATGCTAAGCTAACATCAACCAAGACACAGAGCAAAGCTGAGTTATCTCCAGCAACATCTGATCCAACTAGCTAATTAATGACCCGCAGATGTTGATGAAGATGTCGATGCCTTCATGGACGGTTCAGCTGCTTCGCTGCTCGCTGCGGGCATGCTAACGTTAGCTGCAGCTGCTGCAGGGCACTTAGCCAGGTGTGTCCTCAGGTCAGACATGCTGCTCTTGCTAGCTTGCATTCCACTTTACAAATATTATATAATATCGCAAGTGTTGTCTGCATCAAGTTTTGGAAAGTGGAACCACACTTGCGCCCGCTTTGGGCTCGCCATTTCCCTGATTCGATACGACCTGAACAAGCTGCAGGAGTGAGTCTGGCTCTGTCCCCTTCTGGTGAAGTGGAACTTGGTATTACAGATGTGATTTGGTTAAAGTGCAGAGTTTGGTAGATCAAATATTGGCGTGCAGAGAGTTTATTGACGAAGCAACAGATGAAAGTTTCCTCTTTTCTTTTAAGGCTGACTCAAGAATTAATGTTGATAAGTGAAGATAAAAGTCGCCCAGGCAGCTTTCACCAGCTTAAACGCAGGTGCCCCATCTTGTTAAGACGCTTTTATGTATGAAGTTTATCATCAGAATTGCAGCTCTTTCAAATTGTGATTTTGATATGAAAAATAATCAATCATCCCGCTCTTGTTTTCCAACATGTGACCTCAGACGCGTTAGAATGTCTTTGGTTTCCACTGTTAATGAAAATTTGTGGATTATACCAGAAAGGTCTTTAAACTTTTGTCTTTTGAAAATTAATGAAAATGAACAGATGCCCTTGAAAGTTCTTCGTCTAATGATGAAATATAGCGGCCATATTCATCTTCGTGCCTGAGCTCACTGGGCCTTCATCCATCCTAAAATCAACATCTCACATCCTGAGGAAAAACACTGTGATGGATGTTTGGCTTGATACAGCAGCAGTTTCAAAATGACGGATTTCACCAGGACTTGTGGGCTTAATAGGATCATGAGGTACAGAGGTCGTGTATGTGATGTCTTACTTTAATTAATGTCATGTCTTATCTTGAAATATGCCAGTTCTAAATTCTTCAAATTTTACCAAACAAGACTTTGAAAGTCACTGAAAAATCCTTCAAGATGACATTGAAGTAAGTTTTGGGAGCCCTGTATGCATAGAATTTCTAACTCAATCAGTTTTCCTACATCTCTTTTTAATGAGGACATTGTGATTAGATACAGGCGGCGTGTGTGTATGTGAGGCAGTGTTTTCATGTGTCCATATGCTTGCCTCAATGTGTGTGCGCGTCTTTGCGTCTTTGCGTGTCTGCAAAGTCTGTGTGTGCTCGTGCAAAGCACCCAGAGAGGGACAGAGCTTGAGTGTGTTTGTGTGTCGCTGCGTGAATGTGTTTATGTGTCGCGGCGTTGTGTAACCCTGACTAATGAATCATTGAGAAGCCCAGCGGTCCAGGGGTGACTTGACTAGCTGATTGGTAATTAATTGTTAATGAGGCTTAGCAAGCAAACAGGGATCTGGAGAGAAAGAGAAAAAGACGGAAAGCTACAGAGATGAAAGGACAGAAACTGTGAGGGAGGAAGAAAGAGAGAGGGACAGAGAGAATGAGACGGGGAGATGCTGAATTGACCGGATACTGCATCAAGGCATAGCACTTGATTAATGGGGTGTACGAACACACACATACACGCACATGTGCATGCACGCACGCACACACACGCTTAGGGAGGTGGCTGAGTGATTCTGCATCACAATGCAGTGGCCATGGGGAAATAAGGAAACTAAAAGGGGATTAAGGTAGACACCTTATCCACTGTTTCTGTTCTCCAGGGCTCAGTCTCCTTTCTACTCTCCAGACACACACACACACACACACACACACACACACACACACACACACACAGAGCTGCGGTGGGTTAACTAGCGGCCACTTGGTTTTGGTGAATTGTGCTAACGGCTATCTGAGCGCCTTGCTGTCTTGTTGATGCCTTGGCCTTGTCAGACTCAGTGGTCTGCTTTCAGACGGAGCTCTGGGGAAGCCTGTTCACAGGTCTCTGGGAGTACGTGTGAAAAGAGGTTGTGCAAAGCCTTCTGTGGCTCCAGAGGGAGCTGTCTGAAATCTGATAAATTACCTCCATTGATGTCAGTCTGGTTGAAGACAGAAAGTTTGACGGTGAAAACAAATGCGGAGTTAGAAAGACGTGAGGTTACCGGACGTCGCTCGTCTCTGCTTGAAGCTAGCGGCTCGAGGCTACATCAGCTAATGATTCTTGTCATCGTAGATCAATCTACCAATTATTCCCCTGATTGATGCTCAGTCTGTAATGTTAGGAAACAGTCAAAGCTGCCCAACACAGTGTCATTAAGTCCAAGGTGAACTTGCTTGTTTTAGTCCAAACAACAGTCTAAAATGTCTAAAATGTGTCACATTTTTGCTTGAAAAATTATAAAATTGGCGACTTGTTAATTGTTGTTTCTTCTCATGTGAACAATACAGACTGCAACTGATGATTTTTTGTTATTATCCAAAAATCTCTAAATTATTTACTCAATAAATCAGTCATTTGGTCAGTAAAATGTCAGAAAATCACAATTTCGCAGAGCACTTCATGATGTCTACAAATTCCTTTTTTTTGTCTGACCTTACGACCAATAAGCATTGGTCAGTTTTGCTTGATAACTTACTGAAATTATTGAATTGACTTCAGATTTTTGTCAATTAATAGGCCTGGGTGATATGAAAATCTGTATGAACTATTTTACCTCAGCAAGCATAAATATTGTACCTTGAAATAATCAGTATTTGTGTACGGACGATGTTCTTCATAGTTTAGATTAAGGCTGCAAATATCAATTATTTCTTTAACAATTTGTCTCCCAATTATTGTCTCAATCAATCAATTAGCTGATAAGTATGTAAAATGTTGTGTTTTCCATGACTAATTTCTGTGTGGCAGTTTAGCTCGAAAAATGGCCCAAATTATTAATCAGTCATCAAAATCGCTGCAGTTATTTTTCTGCTAATCTGATTGGTTACTCAGCTAATTGTTTCCGTCAAGTGTAGATCCCTTCAAAGGAATTTGTAAGCATGCACTGAGACTGTGGACATTAATGTGCTTCCAGCGTTGTGGCAGCAGTTTTGGGGAACGCCCACGTCACACACGTTTTAACACGACAAGCCTCACCGCACAAAGCCGGGTCCATAAAGAAACGGCTCTGTGAGTCTGTGGAGGAAATCCTTCACTGACCTGCACAGAATCCTGACCTCAACCTCATCAAACGCCTCCGGGATGAAGCGGAACACCAAATGTGAGCCAGGACTTATCACCCAACATCAGCGCCTGACCTCGCTCGTGCTCTCGTGGCCAAAAGGGAGAAAACTCCTGCAGCCGGGTTTGAAAGTCTCATATGAGTTTAATGTTTGTCCGTCCAAATACTTTTGGCCATGTGCAGGCACTGCCTCTCTCATGTTGGCTCCTGATTTGCTGGTCCTGTTTAATCACCGTACTGTAAGATACTGGGCTCTCAGCTGATTGGTTGGCTGAGTTTGTGGTTCGATGTCATTGGTTGTTTACGCAGCAGACGTCTATTGAAATTTGTGACATAAATAAACGCACCGATTGATTTCCTGTCCGCTCAAAGAATTGTCTCACATAGCAAGAGAAGGACGTCTGACTAATTACCTGCTTTGGGCGCCATTGTTCGGCCGGCGCCGTGAGCTGCCTCTGAGGTGGTAGTGTGAAGGACGAGTGTACGAGAGCAGGGCGAGAGGAAATCTTTGAACCACTTTGGCCTTTTGAGGTTTCTATGGCAGCTACAAACTAAGGCATGCTGAGGTTGCTATGACGACAACAACGGGTGGTGGGGGTCACATGTTCGGTGCCGTGTGTGCTTGTGTGTGTGTGTGTGTGTGAGAGAGAGAGATGGTGTAGTAATGCATGTTTGTTTCAGGCGTGCTGAAAGAGTGTGTGACAGATGCTCATGTGTTTGTCCAACAAAGGGTTCTTTGACGGTCCCAGGCTATGGTGAGTGAAATGATACCCCCCCCCCGTCATCCCAACCAGACCACCCCTCTCTCCTCTCTCTCCCCTCTCTGGGGATTCATCTCTGGGTCAGTGCTTCCCTTTTGCTGCACCCGGTTTCATGGTTACAGCAGGAAGCGTTACCCAGGACTCAGAGGTGGGAGTGAGCCTCGGTCCTCTGTGACTTTTGGAGTTTGCCATGAATTATAACTACGAGGGTCCGGGGATGAAGCTGGCTGGCAGCGTCTGAAATATGGCTGCGGTTTTGTTTGCTGTGATATATGGAGGCAGCAGCGGCAGCCACGCTACACTGCTCCGGTTTCTCAGCACAGAAATTACCGCGCTTGTTTATGTAGGGAGAACGCAGGGCAGAGGTAATTACAGTATAATGGTGCACAGGGAGTTTTGCCGCTTGGGCTGAGATCAGGAGTTCATAACAGCCAACCTTAAGGACCGTTTTAATATGGAAGAGGAGTGTGCTCGAGCACATGAAGATGCTGAAACGTGCAGCAGATTCTCGTGTGTGTGGTTGGAAACACGCGGTTCTTCTGTGCTTAAGAAAGCAGCCGTGGTCGTGTTTTGGATCCGCTTGTTTGAACGTCTCAAAAGTACAATTGATCACCTGAAGAAGAACTTGGAGACACATCAATACAGTATCACATCCTGACATTAGAGGGATTTTATTATTTATGCATCTTGTAATTGTGATTTTCTGCTCGGAAAGCTACAGTACAGAAAGTGATTTGACCGTTAAACTGGCTGTTCTGTGAAATGACAAATGAAGGCCTGTTTTGTCATCGTATCCAGATAAGTTATAGCACTCCAGTTACGGGTGGGAAAGCATGAGCAGTCATACATCAAAGCATTATTACAGATGTCAGCTGGGCTGAATATTGAATCTCAGTGGTTTTCGAGTGCTGACCAAACTGTGTCATTGAGTTAAAGTCGGCCTCGCTCACATTCTCAGTCTTGTTTGCTTCGTTCTTAATCAGGATACGTCTGCGTCTAATCATCATTTTCATTATCAACTAATTGCTGCAATTTTCTTGATTAATTGATAAGTTTTTGGTCTATGAAATGTCAGAAAATAATTTCCTTGACAATCAGATAATCAATTATCATGATAATTCGATCATTTTTTCATTGATTGACTAAATGGTTTGTTGTTTCAGTGTCAAGTTGTCAGAGACACTTTCCCAGTCTTTTTAACTTTAATCTGATTTTTCCTCATTCTCGGTAAAAAGAGAGCAGAGAACACACTCCTGCTCACACTCGTTACAGGATTCATTCATTCTGAATCAGAACTCATGTAATAGTGCCAGACTTCAGGTGTCGTATTGGACCCTGTGCTGAAAGAGAATTTACCTCAATACATGTGGAGTCCTGACAAAATTGTCTTCATGGCATCAGAAATGATAGAAAGTTGGCCTTAAATGCTTCATCAAATTAGTGGTTGTGTTTAGCCGGTCTGTGATATTTCTGATCAGGACATCAGGAGACAAAACTAATCTCAAAATCTACGTTTTTTACACGAAGCTCTTGTGTTGCTGTTTGTGTTGATTACATTAAACTCATTGTATTTACTTTTGGTTCTGGATATTTTATTTAATTAGGGCTGCAACTAATGACATTTCCATAATAGATTAATTAGCTGTTAGCTGATATTTGTTACTGGACTCATGGATTAGTCATTAGTCTTTATGACGAGCTGAGATATTTATATCACTTATTTTGTCTGACCAACAGCCCAGAAAATGTTCAGTTTACTGTCAAAGACGACTAAGAAAAGCATTTTTGGCATTTTTTTCCTCAAAAAGCAATCAGTTAGGAAAATTATTGCTGATTAATGCTCCATTGATCAACAGAGGGGAAAGAAGGGGACGATTATATTGACTAAAATGCATTTACCACAAATCTGTCGTATTTTAGCTCGGTCTCTCTCTCTGGTGCCAGTTATATAAATAAATCTTCTGTCATTTGTTTGTACTCATTTTGCAGAAGCAGCTATTACTTTTCCTGAAGATGTGATGTCTCATTCGGGTTCAAAACTCTTCATTTATTCTGGCCGCGCAGTCGGGCCAGCTCACTCCGGGCAGCCCTCCAGATAAAGGAAACTGTGTGTAAACAACATATAAGTGATGTGGTGTTAGTGCTGTGTTCAGCACTATGATCCATATCTACAGAATGTGTCTGCCCACAGCTGGAAGAATATATATATTTATATATAAATATATATAAGAGACCACCACTGACTGATCCGCCATGCCAGTGCTGCTGCAGTGCCTTATGTAAGCTCAGTGAAGTACACCATCAGCACTATTATTTGGTCTCACGCTGCCAAGCTTATGGCTGAATAGTATTAAGAAGGGATAGTTTTTTCCTTCCTCTCCACCTTCTCTCCCTTATTAATGTGCTCAGCAGCCCCTTAATGTCCTCTCTGTTTACCCTTTAGAAGTTTACTGTCTTGGCACCACCTCTCTCCCTCCTCTCCACTTTTTCTGCTTTTTCTCTTCTCCCTAAACTTCTTCTTCCACCTCATGTTTAACTTTTCTCAACTTTTCTTTTTTTTCTCTCAGCTCTCCTTCCCTCTTCTCCGTCTTTTACGTCTGTATGCTTCCCAACAGCCTCTTTGGTTGTTAATGTCGGCCTGTTTGTCTGTTGTTGTCACTCACTTCACCGCTTTGGTCCCCTGACTTTTCCTCGCCAGCCAGCCAAAGTTTTCTCTTATTCTGTGCAATATTTCAACGTCTGATGGATTGGCACAAAAGTTTGCGCAGACATTCATGCTTCTGAGGCAATAAATGCCGCTGACATGAGGTTTTGAGTGAAATGTCTGAGCAGCTAATGGATGGATTGGCATGAAGTCTGATACAGACATATTCTTCTCAGGATGAATTTAGGTAACATCATGGCTCGTACAGCTCGTCTGTCAGGCTCATGATAAGCTGCCTTTTAGGTAAATGAAAATGACTGGCAGTCCCCTCACAGCCGTGTGTTTCCAGGGGGTTGGTGCTGTTTCTGTCCTTTCTAATTTCTTGCTCGACATTGTTAGGAAACCACAAGTTATGAGCCTTGTTTTGCTCCCGTTGTGCTTCTGCTGTTTCTCGCTAACATTTATCTCTTTTGACTCGGTCATGCTTTTCTCTGGAGGAAACGTCAAACAGGCGGCGGTACTGTTGCCACAGCTTAATGAACTTTTCCTCTCTTTCGTTGTCCCACCTGACAGCAGCAACCTCAGCATCCCTCCTCCTCCTCCTCCTCCTCCTTGCCATGGTTATCTGCCTGCAGAGCGCCTGATAGTTAAATGCTCAGGAACATGTCGTGGGAGATGTCACACTGAGCGTGTCAAGACAAAAAATTCTGACATGCTGGTCTTTTCATCGGGGTGTTGTGGGACGTCCCAGATGCTGCGTGACAGGCCATTTAGCATGTCACACTACACGAGTACAGATGCTCGATTGGCGTTCACAATCTGCCACAATGCTTGTAATTGGTCGGCCATGACAAAATCATCTCAAAATTGAGCTAGACTTGTGTGGTCTGATCCCGGTATCAGTCTGACTACACTCTACTGGATGTAGACTTTGGGTATAAGCTTGCCATTGGCTGCCTATTTCAGGTGCCATTCTCCTCCCCTTCTGCTGTCTGGGTGGTTAAGTCACTTCCTCTAACCCTACGCTGGTCACTAATGGTACGAACTCAAACAAGCTAGCAGCAGCTTCTTTTTCTCTTGCAGGGTTTTAGCCATTTTAATGCCAGGGCTCACCTCGAGCCTACGAGCAAATGTTCCCACCAGCACTATTTTCCAAGGGCTTTGTGCTGCCCAAGATGCTTGTGATGGATTTAAAGAAATACAAACAAGCCAGAGTGTTTTCTCCCCCATAACAGAAAGATAATGGATGCAGCCAGACCATTCTCCAGTGCCATGGAGATAGGTCTGGCTATGCAAGACTACTAATAAACATGTCCCGTGGATCTCAGGGGCTTGGACTCAACACTGCACTTCCTTGTCTTCACAGCAGTACTCCTGCCAAGCGTGAAGTGAATGAGATGAACAGAGATGGTTTCTCATAATCTGGACGCAAAATCTCTTTGTGTTTCGGCCATAACGTAAATTAAACCAATCAGAGTGTCATCTCCCATTCCAGGTGCGCCTGCACCTGATGCGTTGTAATTCACATGACAGTTGGAGAAGCAGGTTTTCTGAGAGAATGGATCTGCTTGCGCATGAAGTGACATCGTGTAACCATCTACAGGAGCAGCAGGAGGCCTCAGCTCAAAGCTCCCTGAGGTGAAGCAGGCCTGGAAGGATCTCAGAGTCTGAAAAATGCACCTTTTAAATAGCAGGAAAATACAATAGAAACACTAGCAATGACACTTAGCATCTGGTGTAAGATAGAGCCGTCACTCTTCTTTCTACCTTTCTACCTTTCACCTTTGTCCCTTCTCTCTTCTGTTTCTCCACTCCAGGACTGGGTTTTCCTCACTCGCTTCTGCTTTCTCACCGACTTCGGACGCCTGGACTTCCGGTTCCGCTATCCAAAGGTAGGACGGCTGACTGTCGCTGTGTGTGTTTGCCTCTGACTGCATCATCCGTTTGTTTTGAATCTATTATTTTCAATCAATTTTCCACATTGTCTCAGCCTGCCCACACTTTATTGTCTGGCAGCACAAGTGTTATCTTCTTTCCTCATCCCTTCTTTCTCTACTTTCGTATCTTCCTCTCAGCTCGTTCTTTCTTTTTCCTTCCTCTTACCTTATTTAAACTGATGCCGTCGCTGATTCTCACCTCCCTCCTTCTTCCCCCGGCTGTTCCTGCTGCACAGGCCTCGTCCTCGTCTTCTATCCCCTCCTTCTCCTTTTGCTCTCCCCCGCTCTGTCTTTCTTCGCGTCTGTTTTGTTCTTCCGCTCTGTCTTCTTTTACCAGGCCTCGCTTTGCTGTGGTAGCCTGCAGTCTTTGGAAACAGTTTTTGCCGTATAAATTTCAAACCGTCTGACTGCCTCCTCTCTGATCTGTGCACTCTCTGTGCTCTCTCTCCCTCTGTCACTCCTCTGTGCAGTCTCGCTGCTGTCAGAACATATTGCTCTACTTTGATGACAGTTCTCAGTGGCCAGCTGTGTACAAGAGGCCTGAAAAGGTGAGATACTGACACCCTCTGAATCATGTCTTTTGACAAGCCATCATTAAAGAGAAATACAGCTCCGCCGACGAATTCACATGTCACTGTTGTGACGACGGCGTCCTGTGACTGCAGTTAATTTTCACATTTTAATACTACGGGATCACGCGCTGCTCGTGCCGCTCAGAATAAAACAAAGCTGCCTTTCTCAGTTCCTGAAAGGCTTTTCACTCACAGGCAATGATGCATTATTGATGATACACGCAGTGATCAAGGATGGTACAATCCATAGCTGTGAACAGAGAGTTCTGCCCGAACTGAAGCTGCTCCGAAGGAAAATCTTCCTCAAGATTGATGTCTGTTTTTTATTTTATAGAAAAGTCTGTTAGTATTTGGACAGTGACACATTTTTTTTATTTTGTCCGAACGCATCCGAACACATTGGATCTGAAATAGAACAGATAAAGTGTTGTGCGTTGTGTGTGGTGATTGATATTGTTCACCCAGCAGCATCACTGGGCGAACAATACTTAGAACAACGTTACCACTGCGGCTCATCAGTCATTGTTTTCAGAGCCAAAACATTCGGAAATGCGTCTCTTTCCATGCACTGTACGCACTCAGAATAATTCCTACATTTGATTGGGGATTTCGCAGAAATATTCTCCCGTCCACGGTCGATGCGGTTTACATTAAACATCTGATTGATTCCATAATTTAAAGTTTTAGCTTGAGATCTTTATCTTTTTATTGGCCTCAGCTGGAGGAGTAGCATGCACTGATTCTTAATCTGTGCTGTGTTCACCTGTGTATGCTGCAGTCAGCTGGTGGTATAATATGATACAGTCTATAAAATTAACATTACATTGCTTTCACAAGCAGTGAATAACATATAATGCAAGCATTTACTGTAGGCATACATTGGTACCCTCCGCTTAGCCATTTCAAAGCTTAACCAGCCCAGTGTTATTTTCTGAGCACACAGCATGTGATCCAACTGTTTCTTGTGTTATTAAAGTAATTCCTGCTTATTGTTTTTGGAGAAAAAAGAGCAACATTGACACCTCGCATGGCGTATCCTTCTTGCTGACATCTTTTGACACACAGATGTGATGTTATGCGTGTGTGGTTTCCAGCACAGCTACGAACGACGCACCATTTGTCAGCACCCAGACAGATTTTAATATCAGATTCCCAGAGTCAAACAGTGCGGCCTTCATTCTACACTCGCCGTTTTGCACTAATGTTCAAGAGCCACACAGGGAGAAATCCATCACAGCAGAGACAAAACATATCAATTCTAATTCCACTTACAGCAGCTTCAATAGACCAGGAGGCAATGCAGCCACCATTTCAATTACATTTTGATGAAACGCTTTTCATTTCATGCATTTTCTGGACTGGAAAAACGGTCTCTTATGCTTTCCCTGCTGCTCTATTATTACTTAATATGCATGCAGCTGAACGTAGGTGTAACCTGCAGCTGCTTGCAACAAGTTTGGGCACTTCTTCTGAGCATTTATTGAAAAATGTTTTGTGAAATAGATGAGAAAGCCCGAGGGCACGGCAGAAATTCCAGTTAGGCAGTCGTGAATGTGTTCGAAATTGTTCCTATTTTGATTTTAATGCGTCTTCTCTCCGCTACCAGAACTGCTACCAGAAGGAAGCGGTGCTGCGGCCCGAGAACAACCAGGTCATCAACCTCACAACACGCTACACCTGGTCAGGCTGTGTGGTAAGAGCACACAAATGCACACACACACACACACGCACACACACACACACACACTTGTACTGAGTGTCCCTGAGACGCTGTTCTGTAAATACAGTTGACCTCTGACCCCTCACTGAACTCATTTTCATCCCGCTTTTGCATATTCTTTTGTAATGCAAAACAGGAAGGGAAATACTGTGGAGGTAAACAAAGAGGCAGCGAGAGCTAATGGCCAATAATGTGTTTTTGTAACATGTTACTGATTCACACATTTCCGCTGCTGATGATGCCTCCCAGCCAAACAGACAGCGTCCAAAAGATCTTTCTCTCCTCCAACACTTTTTTTTTAGATATTCCTCTTGTCTCTATTTGTTTATCACATTACAAAGTGTGATTGCTAGCGTGACCCTGTTGTTGTGGCAGTTAGTGGATCTTGTTGCCACATTTCAGGCTATATTTTAGGTGTGAAATATGTTTGTATCTCGATATGTCAGACCAGCTCCGCCGTAATAATTCAATGTGTCTCTGAGGTAAAACGCGCTGCCTTTTTGGCTAACAACATCCTCTGTGCACCTCCTCCCCAATACCTTTCTCTATCCTTCTCAGGTGGAGGGAGATGGGAACGAGGAGGTTCTGAGCTGCGTGGGCGGCCGTAGTTTCCGCTCAGTGAGGGAGAGATGGTGGTACATCGCTCTCAGCAAGTGTGGGGTAAGCACTGACCCCTGACGCCCCCCTGACCCCTCCGACCCCGCTGGCTCTTCCTCTCAGGTGTACTGCCAAACATACCTGCCCTCACTGTGATGCTCTTCAGATAAACAAATCATCATTAACGTCACATCGTGATCATCAAACCATCAGAACTGAAGACAGATCGCTCCTTAGGTCGAGTGTCAATAAGAAAAAAGTTTGCCTTATCTTCCACATCTATAAATGTATGGAAATGTTGCTGAAGGAAAGAGCTATTTTAACATTTCAAGCCATAGTTTTAACTTTTCGCAGTCAAGCAGGAAAACAGATTCCAGGTGCAGGCAGCAGCATCAGATATTAAAATGTGAAAGCTTCCGAGGACACCCCGAGGAAGGCTCTGTGAAACCCTGGATGTTTTAAGGCTGCTTTTTGTGCCGCTCCTGTTTTAAATTTTAAATCAACTTCAGCATAATTTTTGTCCCAGCGCTTCCCCGTTTGAGCGTTTTGCACCAGGCTACATATTAAAATCTCGAAGTGATCTAAACAGGCAGAATGAAAAAGAAATTTAACCCTCTGATTTATGGTGCTTATAAATAGACGTAAAGAAAAAAAATACCCTACTATGGATTATTAGATGATGTTGCAGACCTAATCAAATATCATTTCTGTCCATTATGCCCCTCGTACCCTCCTGCCCTTATCCCTTCACATGTTACAGGTGATCTTGAATCTGTCTTTGAGTTGCCTTCGGGCATGAAGCACTTTGTCTCTCTCCCACGCTGCAGGGCTTTGTACGACTAAGGCTCTTAATATGTGATTCTCTTCTTAAACTGTGCTAAACATGCCTTCCTAGGCCTCCATGGAGCCTATTGATTAGCTAGCTTTAGGGACTTTGTGCATTGTGTTGTTCTTTAATGGGACTCTGTTGTGTTAAGGTGTGCCCGGAGAAAAAAAAAAGAAAAAAAAAAAAAAAAGAGCAGAAAGTTGTTATTGCAGCGTGGTGTTTGTTGATACGAGCCTGGGCCGGGGTGCGCAGTGGAGGAATCATGAGCTTGTATAATGATAGCTCTGCTCAGTGATGATGCATCCTCCTACACCGAGGGCTCGAGTCAAGGACGAATCCCAGAATAAGGTGTGTGTTGTTGTTTTTTTTATGTGTGCACTGTTTTGATGTTTATGAAAGCGGGTGAGGAAAAGGGTGAGTAAGTCCGATTTTAGCTGAGTGTGAATCACTGCGCGTCTGCCCGCCTATCAGTGTCATTCTCTGGGTACATCAGTGTCACGCTCCTGGTCATGAATCAGTGCGTGTTTGTGTGTGAGAGAGATCTTTTTTTCTCTGGCTTGGCTTTTGTGCCGTCGGTTGAGAGCGCTGGCTGAAGAGGGATATGATTAGAACGGATGCTTCCTGCGGAGTGTGGTTTAGTGTCACGCCAGCGTCCGCTGATAGACACGCTGCCTAATGCTGTTGGACTAAAGTATAAAAGCTCGTCTCCATTCCCGAGGACATATGCACGCCGCGCCCAACAGACAATTTCCACCCCTCGTTTCCCGCCGCTCGCCTTCTCGCCTCCCTTTCGCTTTCACACCTCTCCATCTCCCCTACCTCTGTCGCTCACAATCTTTGGCTGCGTCCTGCTCTCTTTCAACTCTCTGTCACCAAGCTGTGACGCGCTCCACGCCATTTCATATCCATTTACCCCTCCGCATCCTGCTCCTCTCTGTCAGCCTGTCTCTAATTGTGTTTTTCCTCTCCATCTTGCCATCTCACTGGTCTCATCTCTTCTGTGCCTGCCGCTCATTCCATGCTTTTTTCCATGCACCATCACTTTTATGTGCTACTACATATTTTCCTCTCTTTGTCCCTGTTTCTCTCTCATCCAGCTCCTCTTTCATGTACTTTTCATCTCAGCCTTTACCTGTGCTGAAGTGGGTTTAAATCAGCTCATAAGCCCTTAAAAAAAGAGGATGTCTGCTCTCCATCCCCAGATGTCGACTCGCCTGCACGAAATGGTAAAATGTGAGGTTATTTAACATTTCCAGACAATTTCACTTGGGTAATTATAGCAGGAAACCTCAAGGCTGCAAATAATCATTATTTCATCAGCAGAAAAAAGACAGTCATTATAAATAAAATTCAGGTCATCACAAATTACAGAGCGCAGGACCTCTGGCAATCACGCTGAAGGTTTTCAGACACGAAAATTGCCTGTAAGCAAAGCTGGCTAAAATAAGCAGGCTTGAACGTTGTTTCCTCTTGCAGATATCTTTGCATTAGTAGTATTTGCTTTGGTTATTTATATCCTCAAACTTCTAAAAGCTTTCCTTGTCATCCATACATCAGACTGGACAGTGTGATCTGTGTGCGGCTGAAAACATGAAAAGGCAAGTAACGCTTACCTCTGTGGTGTTGCTTTGATCAGTTACAGCAATATAACTCATTAGGTGGACCTAATTATACCATCAAATGAAATTTAACAGAACGGCTCAATAGCATGCTTTTAATTGCTTGCCATTGACCCCAGCGAGTGTTGTCTGAGCACGAGTTTGTGAGGCGTTTATCCTCGTGGTCTTTGAAACAGAAGTGGAGAAATGGAAAGCTTTGAATGGTTGTAATCAACCTCTGCTTTATTGTGCTGAGCTGAACTGCTGCTAATGAAAGAAAATTACCTCAGCAGGGAGCCCAGAAAGCGCTGGAATTAGACCGGCTGTTAATGGGCGCCGGCCACTAAAACGGCCAAAATTTCTCAGCTGTCAACTTGGCCAGACAGCTTCGCATCTTCACAGAACAAACAGCGCAGCAAACACAGGCGTCGGCTGTGCTTTGTCCAGGTCTCAGTCACAAACTGCTGCTCACACAAAGGCTCGCAGCACAGTCACGTACAGAAGACGGATCCTTAGCGCAGAGCCGGTTAAGACTTGAAGCACTGCGCTTCTTTCATATAATAAATAAGAAATAACGAGAGTGTTTGACAGTGTTGCAAGTCTTCTGGGAGAGATGCTCACTTTTTATAGGAAATGAACAGACTTGATGATTTGTTGATTGTGCTGCTCACAGGGCTGCAACTCGCAGTGTTTTCATATTCAGCTCCAGTTTTTCATTAAGCAGGAGATTATTTTCTGGTTTAATTGTCATTGATGTCAGATTATAGTGAGCTCGACACTATACGGTCAAAGTGTGTGGACAGCAGTGTGTATCTGGTCTGGAGCGGTTTGTCATGGTTACATTAACGCTACAGCATACAATGATATTTTTTATTTAATCTCTGATTAATTTCTTAAACGGTTTGGAGAAGGCTCTTTCCTGTTTCGGCGTCACAGTGCCCTCCAGCCTCTGACCTCTGGTTGGACCTTACAGTACAGCAAAACTGCTGGTGGAGTTTAAAAGGCATTCTGGGAAATGTAGGACCCAGTGTTATAGAGCTTGACTCGTGCCAGTGACCAGCGGTGAAGTGTAACTACTGGAATGCTGCGTTTAAACACAGATTTGAGGTACTTTGCGAATGTATTTCCATTTTTATGAGGCAAGTATTTACTTTTTACTCCTCACAGCTTTAGTTACTAGTTACTTTTCAGATTTTTCATACCCATCCTGTCCAGTGAAAACCATGTATCTCCTAATTTGGTGTTGTTGATTTTTTTTTCTGATAAACCAAATGATTAAGTGTGAAAATGTTCCCACTTTATAAACTAAACAAACGATTTAAAAACCCCTCATTGATCAGATGGAAAATCCATCTGATCAATGAGGGGTTAGTACATTTACTGAACTAAAGGATCTGAATACTCACTGAAAAGTCAGGATATCGTAGCCTCTACTTGTTTCATTTTTATTTTGTAAATTATTAATTTAAAGTGCACTGTTTTGGTCACATGGATGTAATGTTTGGGTGTCCACACACCTTGTCCAGATGTGCGTAACTGGCTGCACGCGCTCGATTTTCACACTCACCCGGAACTTGAAGCTATTACCAAACACTTAGTGTTGCAGAGAGACAAGATCCACAATCTGAAAAGACTCTCAGAAGTCCTTTTAAAATGCAGTTATCAGCAGCCCAGGGGAGCACAGGATGTATAAGAGGTGTGGGTGAGAACAGCCTCGGTGTGTGATGTATCAGTACAGTGTATCAGAAGCAGATGCCTTTTACACCTGAAACCAACAAGCAACCCCCCAAAATCATCCTGTCAGTCCCACAGAGAGAAGGCGAATCCCTGCTGTGTGAAGTGCTGCCTCCTCCCTCATCTATCCTTTCTCTCTGCATCCATCTCTCTCTCCCTCTTTGCATCTGCTCCCTTTTCTTCCTCCAGCCTTTCTCTCTACCTGTTTCTTTTAACCGTCTCTCGCTCCACATCTATCACTCTCTTTATCTCTGTCTGCTTGCTCTTTGTGTCTGTATTGATTTTGTGGCAGTGCACACTCCATGCTTCTCGCCCTTTTTGATAGAGGGAGTGAGATGGAGTCTCAGGCTGCCAAATGAAAGTCTTTTTTTTTTCTCCCTCTCTCTTTTCCCTCGCTCCATCGAAACAAGCGCGAACTCCATCGGCTTTGAACTGGTGTGTGTGAAATGAGCTCTCTGTGCTCTGATTGTCAACCCATCTCTGTCCAACACCCCCCCCCCCCCTTGTTCTCTGGTCCCCGTCCCTCTTTTTTTCTCACCTCCCAAATTCACTTCAGTTTGACACTTTTCACTTGTGTGACGGCCAAAAATTACCATCATTCCAACTGTGGTTTACCGCACAGGTATGTTCGCTTTCTCCACGGCGGTCCTCCTTCCCCGCATGTCTGCCTCGCCAAGTATCCTCTTTCTGGGCTCTTTTTCATAACGCTGCAATGTGGAGCAATTATATCTGATGAAATTAGGAGCCAAACAAATAATTGATGTGTGTCACACATTGCACAATGAATCTGCATTAAAGTAGAGAAGACTGTTGCTGTGGATGCGATCCATCCATCCCTCCCTCCTGTTAATCTGGGTCATCTTCTCATTGGCAGCACAGGAGGCAGAACAGCCTAGATTCCATTTTTATTTCTCTACTAACTTCCTCCACACACCTGGGGGATCCCGAGGCACTTTGAGGCCGGCCGGGGGACTGACTGACTACATGGCACAATTACACAGCAGCTAAACCGACAGTGTGTCTCCTCCCGAGGAGGTTTTGGATGTTTTCCTCCTCTTGTTGCAGGAGCGGTTGGAAGAAATCTGGGCTCTGTTATTTAAAATTAAAGTTGCGGTAGGCAGGAATTTTATGTTGAAACACAAATCCCAAAGTAGCAACAGAGAGGAGCAGCCGTCCGCTGATGGGCTACGTTTGGCCGTTTCTGCTGCAGAAAATGAAGGTCGCTGATCTTAAAAGACGAAAAACTGTAATGATGAGCAGCAAACCAGCAGCGCAAGACAGTTTATAGACATGTCCCGTCACGTTTAGTTTACTGTTCGATGTTACATTATTATTTCATATATAGTTCCTGAAAGTTCTCAACTTTTAACATTTAATAACTAACAAAAATGGACATGATCAGTTTTACATGTCGACGGTTCATTTTAGTATTGGCTCCAGACTCAGTAATTGTTTTGGAGCTTGTACCAAAAATTTCCAGAAAAAACCCCAGAAGTTCTTCCATCGACGCAGGCAGAACTAACAGTACTCTGATGGATTCATGCAATGATGCGAGGCGCTATTAAGAAACCTAGATGTTCTCGTTCTTGTTCCGAATGTTGTTTCTCAAAGGAGAATGGAGCACATGCAATTTACACAAACAGATGTGCGATTTTATATCACGAGGCCGTAAATGATTTCCCTCTTGAAATTGTTCTCATTTGTAAAATATTCTATAAATGTGCTGGTTTTCATCCCCAAAACATTTCTATATATATTTATATATAGATACCAAGATGCTGTGACATTTTTATTTCATACGTCCTCTGCTCCAGTTTAATTCCTTCTTACTTACTTGTCTTGGAGGTCCACACAGCTCTCTAAAGTTCACACACTTTAACTGTAAAATGTTGGTTTTGCAACGCCTCCCGAAAGGTCCTGTAGGTCCCTAATGTCAGATTTAGAATGAAAAGGCAAAATGTCACAGGACTAATGTTTAAAAATGCATGTAAAGAGTTTCCTCTCGCTGCCATTTCAACCTGCAGAGTTGCCCGGTGCAGCATTAAGCATTAATGGATATTTTGTATGGATCACAAAGCCTGTAACAACGCAAGCAAAGTCTCACCTGCCTGCTCCCTCTGCCTCGGCTCCTCTCTCGCAGGGCGATGGCTTGCAGCTGGAGTACGAGATGAAGCTGACCAATGGCCAGTCTTTCTGGACGCAGCATTTCTCTGCAGATGAGTTCGGTAAGAGTGATTAGACAGAAAGAGAGAGATTATGGAACGAATCGCTGGTGGCACAAGCCAACACCACTTAGCACGGCCAATAAAGCACACTGAACTGAACAAATTACAATAATGAAGGGACGGCTGAATGAATTAATGATGATAGATGAACTGAGAGGAGGGGATGAAAAGAAGAAGAGGCCCGAGTAGCTCCTAAATGAATTATTCCTACATCTCCAATGTTCTCTCTCCTTCTACTGTAACTCTCTGTTTCTTAACTAATCCGATATCCTCATCTCGTACCTGCCTCTGTTTTTCTGCTTTCCTCTCCCTCTGTGGTCCCCTCTCTTCTTCACCTCCATGTTCTCTGAACCTCATTGACTCACTTCTGGTTTTCATTCCACCTCCTCTCTCGAACCTTATTTCTCCTTTTCCCACCTCCCTGTTTTTTTTTTCCCCTCTTTCTTCCTCATCAATTATTCGTTCCCTTCTCCACTTTCTCCATTCCTCTGCTCACAGGAATCTTGGAGACGGACATCACGTTCCTGGTCATCTTCTCCATGGTGTTCCTCCTCTCCTGCTACTTTGCCTGTAAGTACTGTCTTTTCCACTCACCGTATCTCACTTTCTTCCTCTTCTTCCATGAACAAGCCAATTTATTCTGACTTCCGACACTGGCAGAAGTCATGAAGTGCCCTTTACCTCAGATCTATTATAAAATCTACATGTTTTCTTGATGGGATAGGAGTAGGTCTTCGTGTTTCCTCTGATAAGTGAAGGTGGAGCACGTGCCTATCTTTTCTCTGGGATGGAGGTTTGTCAGAGTGAGAGGATGGCGAGAGCGGGGTTTGGTTTTCGTGTAAAGGTGAACGGTTGACTGGAGAAGGCAGCGGTAGCTTCAAGGTTAGTGAAGCGAGTTTGTCACATGAAGGTCACAGCTCAAATAACCCGAAGCAGCTGAGAACAAAAGCTCCGGTGCAGTGGTTCCCTACACGTTAGGCCTGTAACCAGCGGCCCCACTTCATACGTTAGGACCTTAATGTGGAGATGAGTTATGAACGGGTCAGCCGAAGACACGTTTTCAGTCCCACACTGTTCCTTCTGAAGGATTTTTGGAGGCCTGAAGAGGAGGAAATAACCAGTCTTTCACACAGATAATCAGAAAAAATGGATAAAAGTCTTGTTTTTTTTTTCTTTCACATCCACTTAATTATCATTTGGGGGTTTCCCAGCCTTCGGCTTTACAGCTGCTATGCAAATAGTGTTGGTTTTATTAGCGAGGAAGTTGAGTTATCTGTTTTCTGCAGCCACTCCATCACCGTGGAGGTGAATGGAATTTGTGTTTGTGCTCAAAGCATTAAAAAAAGTCACCAGCAACTGATCCTCTGGATATTACGAAGAACACAGTGTCAACAGTTTTTATTGGCTCTGTTTCTTTGATGGAGACCATTTCCAATGAAAAACTGTTGACACCAAAGTGTCTGGATCATCCAGAGTAATGAGAACATGATTCTATCTGCATGGCTGAACATGACAAGAGGCACATGAGCAAGTGCTTAATTTGGGTGAACTGATCCTGTTGAAGTGAAATTAATCTGGATATTAAGCTTCATATTTTGGCAGAAAATATCCTTCAAAATCCTCAAATTAACTTGTGCAGTGTCATTCAAGTGTCTCGCAAATGGAAGTGGACCTGTCATAACTATAAATACAGGGGGGGGGGGGTCACACAAAGTTTATTCCTGCTTTGCTAGTCATCCATGCAGAGGAATGAAGCTACATAATGAGGTGCAAATATATATTTTGACTCTCTGAAATCTGAAATTGCGATTTTATGCAGACTGGGAGAAGGCTTTGAATGAACTGCTGTATCTTCTCCACCAGGTGTAGGCTGCTTTTACCAGTTTAATTGGAATATTCACTGACATGGAGGCTTGAGTTTTATTTATTTGCACAAAATCAAACAGAAGACACAAAAATGAACAGTTTAGAGTGTGTTGCACAAATACAGGAGGAAAGGCCTGAAGGGTTTTATTCATTCCTTAGAAAGTAACATTCGCCGTGTCGTAGATATATGCAGATTTTGAAGGATGGGAGACGTCTTGAAAGGTTATTAAACCTTGAAGTCAGGAGGAGATGACAGGAGGAATGTTCCTTTGACAGCCATCATTACCTTTGAGGAAGCCACAGGAGGATCCAGCAGCGTTTGGCTGGCCTGTGGTTATATGGGCCAGCTGTGTGTGTGTGTGTGTGCGTGTGTGTGTGCGTGTGCGTGTGTGTGTGAACGTTTATGGCCCTTCCTCCCCCTGTAAACTTCCCCCCAGGCGGCTGCTGTTTGGGAGTGCTTTGGTAGTAAAATTGGCTGTTTAAATACACATTAAAAATATTTCCTCCCAGATTAGACAGAGAGGATGGAGAAGACGTACAAAGCTTCATCAAGAGACGGACATCATAGGATGGATGCGTGCTAATGGCCGCTCGCCTCCTTCATCAGGCCCGTCCCCTTGTTGTTTTCCTCTTCTCTCTGTTGCTCACTCTCTGTCTCTCACCTCTCTCGCTCTCCTTCGCCATCTGTTAGCATATCTCCATCCTTTTCATCTCTATCCCCACACACACACACACACACACACACACACACACACACACACACACACACACACCTCCATCACCTCTATCTCACTCTTGTGTTTTTTTCCTCCTGCAGATAATCTAAAGGGAAGACAGCTCCTCCACACAACCTACAAAATGTTTATGACGGCAGCAGGTGTAGAGGGTGAGATCCTCTGTCCCCGGCACGCACACACACATACACACACACACAAGCCATGACACACACCTTTTGCCATAACACACACACTCAAGATGACAATGAGCCTCTCACACGGCTGCAGCATCTCTTACCTTAATCCCAGCTTCGAGAGCCGAGATATTATCGTCATTATTAGCCTCTGAATAGGGACTATTGCAAACAGCTGTGCTGCACTACAGTGTTCAGTGGAGCATGTCGTTACTGACAAACACCCTCTCACTCTTTTCACCCCCCCCCTTATCTTCTTCCTTCTCGCTTCCTTGTCCCCCCTCCAAATCCCTTCTTGATTCTCCTGCCACCTCTAAACTGTCTTTCTCCCGCTCCTCTCAAGCTCTCTGCTCCTCTTTTTATCTCCTTTCATCAATTCTTTTCTGTCCCCGTTTCTCTCCTACCCCTCCTACACTTTCTTTTCCCTCATTACCATCTCTCCCTATCTCCTCTGTTCTTTATCTTTTCTTTCACTTCTTCTCTGACATCTACTTGTTTTCTGCCTTCTCCCATCTCTTTCCACTGCTCTCCTCTCTTCTTCCTCCTTCTCCCTTTCTCTGTTTTGTCTCCTCCCTGCATCTTTTCCACTTGGCAGTGCTCAGCCTGTTGTTCCATTGTGTCTACTGGGGCCTGTATGCCAGAGATGGAGTCGGCAACGGCAGCCTGAAAATACTTGGTGAGTTCCTCCCCGGCATCGGTGACGTACTGACGGACTGACTGGCTGACTGACTGACTGACTGGCTGGCTGACTGACTGACTGGCTGGCTGACTGGCTGGCTGACTGACTGACTGACTGACTGACTGACTGGCTGACTGACTGACTGGCTGACTGACTGGCTGACTGACTGGCTGACTGACTGACTGACTGACTGACTGACTGACTGGCTGGCTGACTGACTGGCTGACTGACTGGCTGACTGGCTGGCTGACTGACTGACTGACTGACTGGCTGACTGACTGACTGACTGGCTGGCTGACTGACTGGCTGGCTGACTGACTGACTGACTGGCTGACTGACTGACTGACTGGCTGACTGACTGACTGACTGACTGACACTGCCTCTGTGCCAGAAAATCACTCACTACCTGAGCAGAATGAATGAGTAGATGATGATGGATGTGTGTGTGGGTGAAGAGGAAGTGCAGTAGCTGGTTTGATGGGCAAGATCACGCATGATTTTGAGTGTGTGCGTGTGTGCGTGTGTGTGTGTGTGTGTGGTGACCTGATTTTATCTTTCCCCTCTGATATTACAGATTCAGAAACCACAGCCTAATTACCCCCTCTGTCTTCTCTTTCTCACTTTCTGTCTCCTCTCTCGCACTTTCTCTTTGTCTCCAGGGAAATTACTGTTCTCCGTCAGTTTCCTGGTGTTCCTCCTGATGCTCATATTGTTGGGCAAAGGTTTCACTGTCACCAGGTGCATTATTTTTTGCATCTTTTACATGTGTGCGTGTATGCCTTTGTGCCTATGCTTGTCTCTGTTTATGCACAAGCCTGTCACCCTGAGCGGCTGCGTATGTGCTGCCAGTGTCTCTCCCCGTCAGCCCTCGCTGTCACAGCCATAACGCTAAATGTCATGACATGACAATGTTAAATGTCAGTCAAAAAGTCTGTTAGTATGCCGGGTCTGATAGCGTCGATGAACACCTGATCCGTGATGGACGGATGCAGCCCTGTGGTGAACTTTATGTCATTTTTGTGTTTTTGTGTTGGCTGAAGGATTACGTTCGCCCTGCAGAGCCAGCTGACAGATTTTTGGTTCGCTCACTGCTTTCTGGCAAGGTTTGGTGCACATTTGCTTGCAACAGGCATCATTTCAAAGAGCCCGTAATAGATGATGTACAAGTGCTCTCTTTCACTGGAACATCAGCATGTATCCATCTCACACATGACTGGACAAACGCCTGTCAGCGGACTTTCCACTTGTCCAGTTCCAATCTGAAAAAGCAGCTATCAAACGCGCGCGCTGTTCTTGAAATGTGTTAAAATGTGTGCCAGAAGTGGGATTCTTAATCAGAAAAGGGCTTTTTAAGCGATCTAAACAGCTGAGATGTTCTGTTCACGAGGTTTTGAGTTTTGATTCGTGGTGACTCATCGTCTCAGCCACAGCTCATGGTTTGAAAATTGATCCTGCTTCAGGCTCAATTGAACCTCAGTGGATTTTTTCCAGACTGAACTCTTGTAGCGAAAACTGAGATTGCAAGATTTAAGCAGGCTTTTTCGACTCTAGGATTACATCGTCCTCTGGGTTCGGAAGATTCTGTGATTTCTCTCACTTATTAAATCCTCTTAAAACTCCAGTGAATAAACTTAAAACTGCATCACCGTCAAAGCTGCGAACACGTCTGTTTATCTGCAGAAACTGATAAGTTGACAGTTTGGCGATAACTTCGCCACAACTTTGATATGTTTTCTCTGGTGTGTGGTTTTGAATTAGTCTGAGCAAAAGGATGTTTGAAATGCTGCCGAAGGCTTAACGCTGAAATTCCTCTATTTGTTGACTGCTGCTGTGCAAATGAAAATGCATTAATTTCTGCTTTTGTTAGCGCGGACAGCCTTTTTCACAGCCTGCCGTGTCCATGAGTCTGCAGCCATTTTATATATAGAAAATTCAGGGCCGAGCGCACCAGCGATTGTGCTGTGTGGCGTTGAGTAGCTGCATTTAGATTAAGCTTTGATTTGAGTGTTTGTTTCTGTTGTCCCACTTAACTCTGTGTGACCTCTGACCCTCTTTACATGTGTGTTAATGTGCACCAGGGCGAGGATCAGTCACAGTGGCTCAGTGAAGCTGAGCATCTACATGACCGTCTACACCATCACCTACGTCATCCTCTTCATCTATGAGGCAGAGGTACAGCACGACACACACACACACACACACACACACACACAATGCATCACCCACAGTGCCCTACATAACACACACAAATTTTAATCTCTATGTCAAACAATTGTTAAAAATCCCCATCATAAATTCCCAGAGCCTGCAGTAAGCTGACGCCTTCAAACCCGAAGACACTGAGTTTTGCTTCTTTATTATCAAAATGCTTGTTGGTTCATTTCAGCTCCATCCTCCACTTTCCCCATCAACAGCTGGATGGGCAACAGTTGTGCCACATTCATGTTTAGCTGGGTTTTCTGTAAATATGAGTTGCCAGCTGGGAAAAATTCCTGTTGTTCGTAATTACAAGGTGGAAGAACATCAACAGCGGTGTTGGTAATAAATTGTTTAATGCCAAGTGTTCCCTGGTCCACCACAAGCTGATTGGTTCTACTCATATTGAGCTTGAGGTGATTGTTGCACCATGTGATTGAGCCCTCTGACAGTCCTCTGGAAAAACTTTAAGTCGTTTTATCTTCTTAGAGTCTTCAGGACATGTATGATTCTGGACAGACATGGATGTAAATTTGTCTGCTTGGTGGAGGCATTCAAGTGTGAGGCGGTAATTCTAGTTTTGAATTCAGATCCCAGCAAGTTCCTCCTCTTCAGATGTGACTTGAAAGCAGCATCTGATTTACACTCAGTATGACTCGATGCAAGATTTCTGACTTGAGGATGCTTGACACTCTATCTGTACCCATATTATTGCTCTCCTTGGCTTATTTTTAATAATCTCACAATGATTCATGGAGGAGTTGAGCCCACAGATCAGTGTGGGCTGCAGTGGCTTTTCCTGTCAAATCACTCATTACACTGATATATTGCTAATTATGAAGATGCATGAAGTCGATTGTTAAGGGAAAAAAATCCTTCATGAGTTACAAATTATGGATCATGACAGGCGGCTCCCGACTACAAACACAACTAAAGAGGATTAAAGTACTTGCTAGTGTACCAGAGATAATAAATCTTAGATCAGTGACTGTTTCTTTAAGGTTTCCTGGGACTGGATTTACTAATCAGCATTCCCCGAGACCTCCACCCTCTTTAATTATTCTGTGTCTCTGCACGTACGCGTGGAGACGGAAACGCATTTCACCAGCTATGATGTCGAGCATATGAGCTCATGAATTATTTCCACACTCGTGAATGTTACTTACATACGTTTCCGCGCACTGCAGCGGCTTCAGCACGGTCTCATGTAATGATGGTACATTTAGGGCCAGTGGAACACGGTCTTTGAATACAGCGTGGTAATGACCCAGTGGGAACAGTGCAGCGGAAATATTCGTGCTATATTTAACGCCGGAGCCTATAGCCATCTCTCACGCTGCAATGTGCGGATCTGAAGCAGTGTAATTTATCTGCCGCCTGCCCTCTTACATGGTCCCTGCTATTAAAGAGCTCAAAACTCAGGGGAGCACCTGCTAAAAATACGCCAAACTAGGTTACAATTGGAAAGAAAGACTTGAAGAGTGTTCCTGGTGCTGGGCCTGCAGTTGAGGATCTGACAGGCTCTGGTTGGCTGGTCGGATCCCAAGAAGCTCCACACCCAGCCATCAGACCTATGCATTATGTAGCAAGGGTAACCCTGTATGGTGGCCAACGCTATCCAGTCACTGGACTGTGAAATGCAATCTCGTGTCCGCAGATGCAAGCACATGCGCCACACACACACACACACACACACACACACAAACCTGTGCGCACACACGCCGATGACCTAGTTGTGTAGGAAAAGCGTCAATGTCAAAGACACAGAATTCTACAAGCTGAGCTTTGGCTCGGTCATCGCAGTGCATCTGCTGAACCGTGAGCCATCCATCTCAGTAATTAGGGCACAGACTACGAGCCAAGCCAATGGATGCTTCTTTTCTACTTTGTGTAAAAGTTTAGTTTGTTTAATATGCATGTCTTCATTTTGGCCTAACGTCTCACTGTTGTTCCTGTGCCAGTTCTTTGACCCAGGTGAGGTGCTGTACGCCTATGACAGCCCTGCAGGCTACGGGCTGATGGGCCTGCAGCTGCTGGCCTACGTGTGGTTCTGCTACGCCGTGCTGGTCTCCCTGAAACACTACCCTGAGAAGCAGCCCTTCTACGTCCCTTTCTTCACCACGTACACACTATGGTGAGCTTCCCCCCTCTGCCCTCGCTGCGGATAATAGCACCTGAGCCCGAGATTGCAGGAGTAGGAAAATACACATTTCTCTATTTGAGGTCTCTTCAATTTGAATAATTTATGCCGCTCTGTAAAAATGTGCACGAGATAGCTGATGCCTTAGCGGTCCGGGAATGAAAAGTTGTTTATTTTACACTACCCTTTTCCAACAGTGTGTGCCCAAGCTCACGCTCCACTAACACTCCAGATAATTGTACTTGAGCGAATGATTGCTAGTGGAAGGAATCTATTTTTGCTCAGCTGATGAGGTCTCTTCTATTAGAATAATTTATGCTCCCATATATGTGTGTTTGATAGTTTAAAGCTTTGTACTTGAAAGTAGCGTTTTTCATTTACACGACCCTGAGAAAAACCCTTCCACGCACACGGCTCAGCTTCTCTGCCCTTCACTCACTGTGTATAATAGCACGAGCTTGAAATGAAGAGTCGATTACAAAGACTAATATTATCTCTGTATTTCTCTCTCATTGCTGCCTCTATCTCCCGCCTCATTATCTACGCCTCTCCTCCCATCTTTATCATTCTCTGTGATTTACATCTATTTCTGCTCTCTGCCTCTTTTTCCTCTCACAATCAAACTGTTCCCATCTTTCCTTTTAATGTGTTTTCTCCTCACCATTATCCTAAATCTGCTCACTTGTCTTCCTCAGGTTTTTCGCAGTGCCTGTCATGGCTCTGATCGCCAACTTTGGGATTCCTCGTTGGGCCCGGGAGAAGATCGTCAACGGCATTCAGCTCGGCATCCACCTCTACGCTCACATCGTCTTCCTCGTTCGTACCGCACACACACACACACACACACACACACGCGCGAGCGCTCATGCAGACCCTTGCACTTTTACATAGTTCACATTATTCAAGAGTCATTATTGCCACTGTCAGTCATACATTATTCACTATCCTTGAGTCATAACAGCTTCATGCTGATTGTCTCCTCCACACATCATTATCTACCTCCTCCTCACCTTCGACACATTGTTCTTTACTAATGGGCCATACTGCTCACTCAGATTTTCTTTTTTATTCCTGCTCACCGCACACATTGCATCTCCAACTTCTGGCTTGGACCTTGTATTCTCTGGCTGTGCGTCAGCTGCTGTATTTACTGGTTATACATGGATTTATGTGTAAGAATCAGTAGAAATCATCAGGTCTTTTCATCCTTTCACCCTTTAGGTTATCACGCGACCTTCAGCAGCCAATAAGAACTTCCCGTACCATGTTCGGACGTCCCAGATCGGGATCCTGCTGTCCAGTCCGAAAGGAGGCGAAGGGGCGGAGAGTTTCCCCCATCATGCCTATGGAAACAGCTCCTTCCTGGGAGACTCTCAGCACAACTTCACCGAACTCTTCTCCATCCAGTCAGTGAGTCTAACTTTACCTGTTTTTGGACGCTTGCTTGATATCCTGGATTGAAGCCGTTGAGGCTGAAGACACAGACGAACAGAAAAACGTGAGAACTGTTGTTGAACTGTTGTGAGAACAGGTGAAGGCAATGAAGGTGCAGAAACAGGTTAAAGGTAAATACAAGCATCAGGTAGCTCCTTTTCTCTCCAGTGTGTGTCTATCCAGTATAAACGTCTCACAGTCATTTTGCAGTGTTTGCTGTTCGTAATTAGATTCATCTAAGTTGTACTCATTTTTTGATGCTTTTAAAGCGAGTCAAGCCTATCTTGAAATTAACTGCTGTCTCTCCTAACAAAAATGCCTCAAAATAGAAGGCGTCAGTACAACAACGTAGTTTGCAAGGGGACGTTTCTTCAAGGATTATTTGTTGGCACAAACTGCCGTCTCCTCCTGTGGGCTTCAGGTGACTGACAGTAAGCACAGTGTAACATAGCACAGGCACTGATATGAAAACACTTCAGCACAAGGAAATAATGATTAAATAGAAACTATGACAAGAGAAAATTAAGGTGTCGTGTTTGCCGTGATGAATTGTCTTGCTTTGGGGAACTTTCAAATCTGTGGAAGTTGCCTTTTCATACTGCACAGATATGAATGACAGAAGAAGAGCTCTGAGTCTTCATCTGCCCTGATACAATGTGCTCAGGCTGGCAGGAAGAATACAACACAAAGGGGCAACCCAAATACTTGGTGCAAGTTGACAAAATGCATGACAGCTGACACAAAGTCATGAGAAGGAAAGATGAGTTTTCAGTGCAGCACCTTTCAAACACAGAGGCAAAATGTTCATTATATAAAAAGACATAAAAACTTTAACAGACAGTGGAATTAATAAAGCTGCATGGCAGTAATTAATTACCCAAAATATGATAAAGCGCAGTAGAAAAAACAAGCAAGTTTCAAATTGACATTTGAAAGTGTCTTAAGATGAAGGAAGCTGGATGTTGCGTTGACGTTGGTCATTATGTGTTTTATGATCTGGTACCAGCACTTAGGAATTAATTGCCTAACTTCCTGGGAGCCTGTATAAAGAGGAGTAATGTGCCGCTGGTTCTTGTTAGAACGCCGGAATTGCTGCATTTGCTGCAGACATCTAATTGGAAGACACTGGAAAGACCATGCATAAAAAAAGTCCAGTAAAACACCAACTTGGCTCTTAGTCTTTATTACTGTGGTATCAAGGTAGGCAGTAAAAGTCTCTGCTTTCTGTTGCCGTCGATGAAGGAAATGTAGCTGCCTGTGATTACTTGCATTGACACAGCGAGTCCACTGGAGGAGGGTCATTTAGTGAAAGAGCTAAGTAAATCTTGGCTGGCGTGCAGTCTTATTGTTTTGCAGGATTTGGCCTGAGGGGTGAATTTCGAGTGTATCACAGCAGTCTCTGTGTTGTAATGTGGTCGGAAGGCAGATTGAAAATTGTCTCCAGAACCATTTACAGATAAAAAAAGATTTGTCAGTAGATTTTCCCAAGACGGGTAAGGCTTTCAAAAACTATAAAATACTGTATTTAGTATAAGAGCATCTAAGCTGGAGGGAGCTTGATTCTGTAACTGCAGGTTGTAGTCGCTTTGGAAGAATGCCTGATGAGCCATTCATAGGCTGCAGCACATGAAATGCTAAGTGCTGCACCTGAAGACAAGAATCAAATGACAAGAGAGTCAAGTGAGATGAGGACTGTGTAGAATCCAAATCATCACAAAGGTCTTTTTTATAATTCTTTGTGTATATATTTACTTAGATGACATGAAGACGGGGTTGAGCGACAAGTCTCTCTCTCTCTCTCTCTCTCTCTCTCTCTCTCTCTCTCTCTCTCTCTCTCTCTCTCTCATCATGTTTTATTTCTAGTGATTACTATTAATTAATGACTCAGTACAAGCTGTAGCTGGTTACTAAAATGTTGGTTACCCACATGAAAAGTTTGGTCTCATCCACTGTGATGCATAACAGTTGTCATTTGTTTGAAAATAGTTTATTTTCTATGGGATCATTGGAGCGTTGTGCAATGATTGGTCAGTTAGTGGATCAACAGACAATTAATGTGCAAGAAACAAAGAACTGGTGAATCATTTAAAGGTCCAGTGTGGAGGATTTAGTGATTCTAATGCCTCACCCTCCCCTGCAGCAGCCACTTAATATGCGAAAAACACCAATGGCCCTCTCTAAAGCCAGTGTTTGGTTTGTCCACTCTGGGCTACTGTAGAAACATGGCGGTGCAACATGTTTGTGTGGAAGAGGACCTGCTCCCTCTTTGGATAGAAAGAGCTCATTCTAAAGTAACAAAGCAACAATAGTTCTTATTTTCAGATGATTCCACTCTAAAGAAAACCTGACTATGAATGTGATTATGAACCCTGCACACAGGACCTTAAAGTCATTTTCAGGACAAAACACCAAATACTTTATGGTCCCAGCTTCAGTGCTTGCTGATAATCCTTACCATACATGATACTAAATGTAATATCTTTGTTGATCAGACAAAAAGAGAGAGCGGCAGGAAGTTTTGATGGACCTTTCTCACTGTTTTAATAGACAGTTAAACAGTTAATAGATTGATCCAGAAAATAAGTGACAATAATCTGCAGCCCTAGATTTGCCATGTTGTGATAGACGTATACTGATACTAAAAAATGTCCTTCATAATATGACTCTATTAACTCCTGCATAAAAGCTCTGCCATACAGTAAACACAAATATGCAGTAGGGTCAGTTTGTGGAGAGTGAAGTAACTGAGCTGGAGGTCAGGAAACCCTGTACAGGTGTAATTCACCCCGGCCTATATAACCAGCACAGCATCGGTGAGCTGCAGAGAGGAAGCTTTCAAAATGTGATGTATAGTGTGGTGTTAGTGACACAGTGTCTGCGAGGACCCGCTTTGTGGCCGGGGCAACAAATTTCAGTAACCTGCATCCAGACGATGAGATCGGGTCAAACGTGTAAAACCGTCATCTTTTTCCCTCCAGGACCCGGTGAAGACGGTGGAGGAGACGGTGGCCCGTAAAGGACCCGAGGTGCCGAGGAACAGCGAGCAGAAGATCATCACCACTGCCGCTGACTTGACGTCGATATTGCCCCCGCCTCCGCCCCCGATACCCCCACGCCCGGCCGCACGCTCGCCCCCGCTGCCGCCCCGGCTCCCTTCCTTCACCGAGTATTTCAGCATGCAGAGCGGAGGCGGTGGAGGAGGAGGCTTCGGGACAAAGGCATGAGACGGGGAGACAGATGGGACAGAAGGAGAGAGGGGACGGCACGGAGGGAACAGACAGAATGACAATACAAAGTAAAAGAAGAGTCAGAGTGGAAATGAAGGCGTCGCTGTTAAAAGACAAAAGGGAAAAAGCTCGGATGGATGAAGACGAGAAACCATCAGAAAAGTGAATCCCTAAACTGTCCCCTTTCACCTGTGAATGGAAATAAATAACCCGAATGGAGGAGTAAGGGGGGGAAATGGCTGTGAGATAGGAGCGCTGAGCTTGTTAAAGAATAAAGAAGCAATAAATATTTGATGTTGACCAGTAAAAGGCACAGAGGGAGAAAGATGACAAAGTGGATGTAGCCAGAGCAATAGAATGATAGCTGTGCACGATGCGGAAATGAACAAAATTCTTGAAATACTTTTATTCAAAAATTCATGAGGCATTGATGGTGTGCCTGGAGTTTGTAAATAGCTAAAACTGGAGGGAGCTACAACTCTATATAGTTTGATTCCAAAAAATAAAAAAGGAAATTTGTTTTCATGGGGTTTTGTTTCCACATCATTAAATTCCAGTTGGTGCTGTGACCATCAGAAGCATCTCATGCCATTACATTTATCTAATTAATGTTAAAAAAGAAGACTTTTTTTTTTTTATGTTTGACACATTTTGATAAAGCATAGATATTTACTCTATATGGAGTTTGTTGGGTTAATTTATATTCTTATATGCCTTCATTGCAGCTGGTTATTCTGGATTGATATGCTGATGTGTAAATGTAAAATGTCACGTTTACTGTGGGCACTGCTAAGTACTCGTAAAACACGCATGTTTGTATTGTATTTCCCGTCCAAAAAGCTGATATATGTACTCCACAGGACCATACGATATTCGCTTATTGTGTGTATTGAAATCTATACTTTTGTAAATACATACAATAGGCTTGGGTATATTTTCAACTGGATGAGTTCTGTTAACTGTTATTCCGATCAAACCCTCTCGCGCTGTCCGAAACGCAGTATAAAACCAATATTATACTTAATCCAGTTTTCAGTGGAGCGCAGAATACGGCTGCAGAAAACTCATTTGTGTATGTAGACGTTGGTGAATGTACTGATGCAATACAGCACAAGGACAGGGGTGATTTTACTGCTTACTGGAATACTACAGGACCCCTTTGTCGCGTAGTCTTTTCTCTCTTTGTGGCTTTCGGCGACAACACATCCATGATTTAAGAGCAGGAGGCTGCCTTTTTTTAACATCGAGTAACTTCACCCCTGAAACACGGGAAACTTGGATATTTGTGGTCTTTATCTCACTTTAATGTTCAAACCGTGCGAAAATCTGAACAAATATTACTACTTTCGTACCCCCCTAACATGAAGCTGTGACAAAAAAAAGGAAAAAAACAAACAAAAAAAAGCCTTGTAGATGAACTGTGAAAACGGCAACACAACTGTACATTTTGTCTGTCCTGCATGGAGCACTTTAATGTTCCTGGTCTTCGTCTGTTTATTCGTGATGATGTCACCTTATAAGACTGCTTTGAAACCTGTATTCACACCACACGGAGTCGTATTCCAGATGCATACACCTGTAAATACAGTCTGAAAATGTCACCCGACCGTCCGGACGTGCCACGCGTAGTCAGCGTACTCTAACACACACAAGCTGAAGAGTCATGTCAGAGTTCATTGAAACGGAGCTCGTTGTTGTGCTCATAAGTTTACACCCCCAAAACAATTTGTGTCCATTTTTTGGAAAATATATGATCATGCAGAAAACTTATTTAGGGACAGGGGCCCTTTTTAAATCCTAATGATAACTGAAATCACCCAGATGACCCTGATGAACAGCTGACACACGCAGGCTTAATTGGCTGTTGAGGGTAAGCTGCCACACCTGTGACTTGTTTGAGCGTCAGTGTATAAATAGTCAGTTTCTTGGCTCTTGAGAGAACCCTGCATGTTCCATCCAGGGCTGCGCTGACTTTGCTGTCCATGAGAAAAGCGAGTTGAACTTAATAAATCAGAAAAAGCAAACAAAGATATTCAGAGATTTGAAAACGCCAATCAGCCGTGTTCAAACTCTGATGAAGAATGGAAAATTAGGGGTTCTGTCAGGTCGACCAGCAAAGATATCAGCCAGAGCTGCCAGGAAAATTGATCGGGGTGCAAAGAAAAACCCACAAGCAACTTCAGCTAAAATACAGAAAGCTGCGGTGGTTTCAAGGTGCACAATAAGGAGGCGCTTGATCAAAAACAGGCTGCACGGTCGAGCTGCCAGAAAAACAGCCCGCTCACAGACAGCACGTAGACGAGCCCAAAGACTTCTGGAAGTAAATCAGGAGTGATGAGAACAAAATTGAACTTCATGGTCCCAAACAAAACAAAGACGTACACATCTTAGAAACTCTGCCACTGCGTGTAAACATATGAGCCACCGGCCTCAGTGCAAAGAGACTGAAGGGAAGAAGACACTAACAAATTCAACCGTTTTATCTTGATCGTCCGTTGATTTGATTCATAAAAACACTCGGCTGATAGTCCACAGATTAATCAATGGCAGTTTCGCTGTGACGGTTGGGATGTTAGGACTGTGGCGTGTAACTTGTGAGAGGTGTAACTTAGTCTGTGCAACAGAATGATACTTGAATTAGAGTACTAGTCGTTAATTCTCATTATGTGTCTGGTTTATATGAGGCATGTCTGCCATTTTGTCTGCTGCTGCCTATTGTTATGGTTGCCATGGCTTGACTGAACAGACACTGGGTGACTCGACTAACAGATGGGCCTACTGATACCATATCACTGCTTCAACCCTGTGTATATTGACTTACGATTACAGTACTGAGAGACACTTAAGGGAGAGGGCTTGAAGAAAAGAGATTATGTATGCATGACAGAAAACAGCACAGCTTTTAGGCTACTCAGAGCGATCTGGTTAAGAGCACATCACTGAAGCACTGTTCAAATGCATTTTAATGGTGTCAAATAACAGTTCTAAATATGCTGTAAATATACACTTTTTGCCAAAATAATAAAAAAAAAATATGGTTTTATTAGAGGCCTTGTCTGGGTGTGTGTATTATTTAGCTACCGTGTCTTTGTTCCAGGTAGGACAAGGACGTGTGTCCAAAGGAGTCGATCTAATATCTGTAAATCATATTTAGACTCTGTTCTCATTACAAGAGTCCATTAAAGCAGAACACCACAGGGACAGACTCCAGGCTGGTCGCAATCTGATGTAGGCTAGCCTAATTATTTCACAGCCAGTGCCAGGATTGTGCTCTGCTGCGACTGCTGAAGTGCAGAGTCACAACAAACTGCCTGTCTGTTGTCGTTCTCCAGCGACACACGAAATCTGTAAATGACTTCCAGCCTCATCGCTGTCACCGCCTTCAAACTTCTCCCACTGTTCAGTAACAATTCTGTACTCAGTTCAGGATATTTTGTGATGAAGTGACAACATATTTTGTCTCCCTGTCATGTCTCCATCTGCATACAGCGTAATACAGCTTTCTCACTGCAGACGGTGACTTGGCATGAAGGGTTTCTGCAGGGTTCATCAAATTTAAGACCTTTCCATGACCCCATCGAATGAAGTTTAGTACCTTCTTCACAGTCATGTCTGTCAAAGAATGATGGAAAACCAGTAGGGACAATAAAGCCCAGAATTATTTAATAAGTGCATGAATTTATTGCCACTTAGATCACATTTTGGTCAGCACTTCCCAGCTCTATATAACGATAATTACTCATGATTTAATTAATCAGCTCACGTGATCTGAACCTGCACAAGTAGCAGAAATTAATGCATTAACCCATTTTAAAATTTTATTTACATTTTTGCTAAAAATGACATGAGCCACTGCCACAACAGCCCCACCTTTAGTTTAGAAATGCACGACATCTCCTAACAGCCTGCAGCAGTGTACAATGGGCCTTTTCTTTTGGTGGCAACTAAATTTGATGTTTTAGACTTTAAGACCTGCAGATATCCTGTCACAGCATGAGCAGCACAGGTGTAATTAATAACATAATGAAGGTTCAGTTCCATTCATGTGGAAGTGGAGGCGTCGTTACTGTTAGCAGTTACACCTGTGCAGTCAAAACGTCTGCTGTGAAAAGCTTCTGTAGTGACTTACACAAACTGAACCACAGACGATGCCCCGAAAAATACTTTTTTAATACGAGTTGAAATGACACAAGTAAAATTAGTTCTGAAATTAAGGTTTTAAATTGTGTAAGGATGGTTTGTTATCATCCTCTGTCCAGTTTTTTGCTAAAAATCCCTAAAAACCATCATTTAAAGGGGCACTCCTCACACTGAGTTTACTCATCATGAGGTGTGCGACTCACTCTGTAAACAGGTGTGTGGTGTCTTCAGGGACTCGGCAGGGAGCTTTCCAAAGTTTAGAAAAAATCAAACCCTGACGACGTCATAAGTTATCTGTGTTTATGTTTAAAAAGGGAATGAAGCCCTCAGGTCCATCGTGCAAATGTGTTGTTTTTAGCCACACAAGCTAATTTTCATGTGCGTACAAGAAACATTAAAATGTACAAAAAGCAAATAAACTCTGACAATTAGTCCACTGCTTTGATATTTGACCTCTTTTTTTTTTTTTTTTAATTGTAAAATTGGTCTCATGTGTCCCCAAACTTCATGGAAGAGCAACACTCAACTCCAACAGGAGTCTAACCTGCTGACCAAATGTTCAGAGAAATTAAGTGAAACTCCGTTTCTTCTGTTAAGAAATATTATTTATTAATACATAATCTGTCAGAAACGTCCTTTTACAGAAATGTTCTTGCCTTCGGTTGACTCTGGAGCTGGAAGTGTTGTTCTGGTGAAGATGTGCGTCAGTCTCTTATAAGCAACAATTTGCAGCATCTGCATGTGACCCCTCAGAACATCTCAGCAGCAGACCACCCCCCCTCAGGGACCGCTACCACCGACCCAACACCAGGATGGTTGTAATTAAGCTTTTGCAGCTAACTGTTGCGCTCTGTCCTCTCTGTAGCCTTTGAGCAGCTGGTTGATGAGAGTGAGTTCGTTCTCTTTTTTCACGGGATAGAGAGGCGGGAAGGGGTTGCCTTTGTACTCCAGGACGGCCATCTTGGCTTGGTCCAGGTTCTGTTTGTTGGGGATGCGAGCCATCCGTGTGTAGCCTTTTGGCTGAGCCTCAAACCGTGGAGCGAGGACCTTGAAGAGCTTTGGGACCAGATCCTTTTCCTGCAGAGAAGAAGCAGATAAAAGCTAAACAATGATTTCACATCAGCTGTTTAACATTCAGAGAGACTTAAACTTTAACTTCACACAGTGGAGAAGAGCTGCAGACACGTACCGTCAGCCAGAAATTAGCCATTTTCATTGCCTTCTCGTCTGTGTCTCCCTTCTTGGCGTAGTCAATCAGCTGGGAGAAATGAAACAAGAGGACACACACAGTCAGAACCGTTGTGTGTGGAAGAAAGAGAAATTCTTCACATCTTTGTCTTCATTTAAAAATAACCTTGGCGAGAGCAAGTTAGAAAATGTGGGACGAACATTGTGGGATAAAGCAAAATCAAGCTGCAGGTGCAGTGATTGTCACACGAGGTCGAGGGAACCCTAAAGCGTCCTGCAGGCGGTCTCAGGAATTCTGCAGAAACACTTAACATGTCCTCTCATTACAGCAGTTTGCACAGCGTGAATCATTTGTAAAAATGACAGAACTGATCCAAAGCAAAGCATAACACAGGAGGTAAGCAGTAAGTAGCATTTTGTTTGGACAGTTTAATGACTATACTGCTCTAACTGCAATATGATGGGGGAAAGGGAGTAAACCATTCAGTGAGTCTAAAGTATCTGGACACCCTTGTCCAAATATTTGCTACAGACAGCAATCGTCCACCATCACCGCCCGAACTAACTAATGCTCTTGCGGTCCTTTCCAGAGGAGTGGAGGCTCACATGGGGTGTAATGTCTGAGAGACCACATAGTTTTACCCTTCTTAGCTATCCCGACTGGACTACTGGACAAAGTCTGACTTTAAAGCAATGGTGGGATTAAATTACTATTGAATGATGCATTGCATGTAGAAAGGCTGCTGCGTGCACATCCTGTTCAATATTTAGTCCAGATGCAGGATAAGATTCAGAGAAGAAGCAGTGCAGAGTATCGCAGCACTGGACTAAAGCGCCTTAAACTTAAATGGATGTTAAAAAAAGAAAAGAAAAAAAAAAAGAAAAAAAAGACTGTTTCGATGTGTGAGTTGGCCATGAACGATGATGCTAATTAATGTTGTGCTTACAAACACCTTGATGACATGAAGATTCAGTTCCCTCTGTGCCTGTCAAGCACATTTGGGGAAGTGTACAACAGATCAGGGATTTTTATTCTGAAAAACTGACTTTTCTTCATCCACGCTAAAACACAAAGAAGCACCAGTGTCGAGATTAAAGACTAATCTCTGTTATTTGAGTTTTCCGGGGCGAATTAGAACCGACACTGTAGCATTAGCTTAATGTAAGCTAGCTAGCAGCATCACCAGGATGTCGTTACCTTTTCGGCGTAGAAGCGGACTTCATCTGCTCGGGCTTGCGTGGTTTCTATCCTCTCATGTCGGATCAGTCCTGTCAAAATGTTCCGCAGCATGTTGATTCGGGACTGCGGACCCAGGCCCATCTTCCGGGCCACCCGGCCGTGGGAGATCAACATATGCAATGTGAGGCGCATCTTGTCCGGTTAGTCTCCTGCGAGAGCCCGCGACAAACAAACGGAAAACTAAACAACGTAAATGGGGAAAAAATGTTTCCAAGTGAAACGAAAAAGATTATTAAACCGTCTTCCCCTGGAGAACAGAGCAGCTATTTCAGTGTAAGAACTGATCCCGAGGTCAATTCAGTCAACTTTCCTGCGTTTGACATTGGTGGTGCGTCGTCAAAGTTGTCCGACTTGGTCATGGAACTTGGACGAAACCGTTCCGCCTGACTCCAATCAGTAACGTTGAAAACCAAAAACCACAGAAAAAAAATCAAATATTATTATTCTGATTTTATAAAACAGGTGATAGACGTCACTTCGGCCTCTGCATATCTTGTTGTTTGTTTGGAATATTACATACAAAGCTTGTTTTATCTTAATATTTCTAATTTAACAGTTAGAGGGGAAATCAATATATTTTTTCTAGTGTTTCCTAATTTCTAGAGATACATTTGATTATTTTTAATACTATTTCTTCATAATTTTCTTCTGTTATATCTGTTATTTGTCTATTATAACTGCATGACCTCAATATTGTATAATATGATTTTTAAATAAAATGTAAGACTTAAAACAAAGGTTTTAAGTTGTCGTGTACATACTAAAAATGTAGGTGTCACCGTTCAGTCTCCATTACAACAGGTAAAGTTTCATTGACACAGAATTTGCAGTATAGAAACAGCTGTGCCAGAGGTGCAATTGGACTGGACCCAGTAAGTGGCCATAGTGCTCTGCAGCCAGTCTGTGAAAATGACAGTCTGATGCAAGAGAGACAGGAACATAAATGGAAAAGGTATATTGAAAACTTCCTATCACATCAGGTTTTGAGAACACTTCTGTGTCAAGAAGCTATTGCTGTGGGACACTTCATATTATTATTTGTGTTATTTTATTATTTTTTATTTTTACCTTGACACAGACACCAAGATGGTTCTTTTCTGCAAAGCCAAAGCCCAAGGACACAACACCTGGCAGCTCACCATTACACGCAACAAGACCACCTGAGTCACCATGAAAGTGGGGAAGCAAAGACATATATGAGAGTCTCAACTGAGTGCTGAGGACACAAAACACATAATACTTTGTGCACTTTGCAGCAGTGGAGATACACACCTGGCAGCTCTTGTCAGGTGTCCAGCACAGAGCATGGCCTTGACGATCATGCTGGGGTAGGAGCTGTCACAGTCCTAATCGGACAGGATGGGGATATTCAGGCAGTGCAGCCTTAGCAGCTGTGGGAGACATAAGGACAAATAAAGAATGGACAGAGTGAAAAGCACAAGCCCTGTATGGAGGCAGCGTTTGCTTCTCACAGGAGCTCATGGTCACACCTCATCCTCTAAATGTGTAAATGTTGAGCTTTTTTTTTTTTCTCAGTGCAGCCCATATTCACACGCAACTCAGAGGAGCAGAGCAAAGACCACAGACCTCATGACTGGTTAATGGTAGATGGAGACGCAGATTTCCTTGGACCCATGCCAGGTTTTTATCGACCGCTTTAACCTATGCCAGCTGTCAAAACACACGCCTGGTGCTGCTGACCAGTCAAAAGTGTGCTGATAGGAAACCGGTGCTATACTTAATTCAAAATTCTGCTAAAATGGGGCTTCACAGTTTTAATGGGACTCTGGTTTTAAGGATGTTGCTCAATACTGCCAAACAAATGCACCAGGGAACAGTGTTTACTTCTTATTTGATCCGTTCTTGCTCTAACCTGGTTTGAGCACAGTATGTTTTTTGCAGGTTGTAATCAGCATCCTGACCTTGACTCAGCCCCAGATGCAGTGCCAGGTGGAGCTGACTCACTGGCTGGCTCTGGCCTTCGATAATGAAAACTGCTGGGAAATCTCTCCTTCACAGAGCAACTACTGCAAAATGTATGTATGAGTTATTTCAGTGAATACAGCAAACTGAGGCAGTGTTATTGTCACATTCAGTGGGAAGTTGACACAGTTTGTGCCATACAGTCCACTGTTGTGCTTAGATTTCCAGTCTTCTACTATAATATAACTATATTAGTCACATTTTACAAATGGTAATGGGCTGTTTAGGTGATTCTAAGTAAAATGAATAGAAATCAAGTTAATATTATTTTATGAGAAGGCATCATTAAAGGAAAAATGAAAAGACTACACCCTTAATTGAGTGTAGTTGTGCAAACACTTAGCATTTGGCCCCATTTGCCTCCTAACGCATCATAACAACATCATAATGTATGAGGTCATAAAGGACATTAACATTTAAGTTCAGGTACTACTTGGCATTCAGGCTGCTAAATCAATTTTAACACAAGCTGCTGTATTTTAAGCATGAAAGTTACACACCACATCTCTGAAAGGATTGATGTAAGAAATGATCAACGCTCTTTCTTGCATTGTTTGTGCTGCTGGTTGAATGGACGTTAGTTAACTCATATTGTTGTCATGCAGCATGTTGTGTGGCTGATTTTATAATAACGTTTGTCATTTCACCAGTTTGGATGTCCAAATAAAATATGTACAGATACAGGATAACCAGTAATTCCCTTGTTTCAACTATATATTTAAGAGCATGAAAGTAGAAATATTTAGGGAAATATCAAAGCATGATTATGAGCATTGTGATGATAATACCATGATGTAGGAAGACACAGGCAAAACAGGAGAAAGAAAATTGTGTTTCAGTCAAGGTGAAAGACTTTATTGAGTCATTTGGAAATTGGCTGCACTTTCCAACAACACTGTTGTTAGAATGACAGAGGAAAGGCAGCAGAGGATGGTGATCGCAGGATCAAACTTAATTGCTTTCCATGGTGCTCTGCAGCCAGTCGGTGAAGACGCAGACCTGTGAATGGAGACAGGACGAGGTTTGTCAGTATGGACGGCCAGTGGCAAATATGGTTCATTTCAAACATTTATATTATTGATCATATATAGGTGTTTTGGGTTTACCTTGGCGTAGACACCGGGCAGGTTCCTCTCAGCACATCCGTAGCCCCAGGACACAACACCCTGCAGCTCACCGTTGCAGATGACGGGGCCACCAGAGTCACCCTGAGAACAGAGAGAAGAAGAACAATACACAGAATGAAATAAAATGAACTATTTCAATTAACTTCAATACTGAAACTGAAAAATGTTAAATGTGAAGAAAATGTTGCACTGGTGTAGGACAAGGACCTCTGCAGAGTCCTCTTGTTACATACCTGGCAAGAGTCCCTGCCTCCCTCCAGGTAACCAGCACAGAACATGGCGTCGGTGATCTTGCCGGGGTAGGAGTTCTTACAGTCTCTCTCAGACAGGATGGGGATCTCCAGACACTGCAGCTTGTTGCTGTCAACACCTACAATGTGAAAAACAAAGAATAGGTGGAAAAGGTTTTAATCAAATAAAACAAATGGAAACAAATGTTGCCTTGAAACCTTCTGTTAAAATGCAGAAAACCTCACTCACTGGAGCTCATGGTGTCGCCCCATCCAGAGACTGTGCACATGGTGCCAGCAGGAGCGCAGCTGGTGGGCAGAGCCACAGGCTGCACGTACTGGTTGAAGACGGCGGGCTCGCTCAGCTTGATCAACATGATGTCATTGTTGATGTTGTAGGAGCTGTATCTTGGGTGGCGGATGACACGGGAGGAGCGGATGAACTGCTCAGTGTTCTCGTTGACCCTGATGTTGTGCTCTCCAAGACGCACCTCAACACGGCTGGAGAGGAAAGTGAGGATTAGAGCAGCCATGTTTCTTGATGCCTCTTAAAATCAGCTTGATTCCAACATGCAACACTTTGTCTTTAAAATATCAAGGAGTGACATACGACTTGTAGCAGTGAGCAGCAGACACAACCCAGTTCTCATTGACCAGGGAGCCACCACAGAAGTGGTACCCAGCATTCAGAGACACCTGGTGGGGCTGGGAGTGGCGTGCGCACTCATACCCTCCGACGATCTTGTCGTCCTCGGTGGCGACTGAAAACACACAGGAGGCCAAATAGTCAGCAAACCACTGAATGCTTTGTTTACTTCAGTGATGAGAACTAATGAAAACAGGAAGAAAGACACAAGCTTACAAGCAGCTCCGATGAGCAGAAGGAAGACCAGAGACCTCATGGTTGCTGTTTGATCCTGTTGATGAGAGACTTGTCTTGGAGACCTGGTTTATATAGAATGGTTCCTGTCCTCGTTCCCTGCTGAACACACCCCCAAGATTACTTTTGACCAATCAACAACCTGGATCAATGATTTGTGGGTATAGGAAAAGCAAATATTAAGTTTGCTGTAGGGTGAGCCGTACTGACAGACTGCATGGTTGAAACTGTATTATTGGTAAATCTTTCAAATAATGTAGTTGTAAAGGAGGGACTGTGGGCAAATAAACAAAAATAGCAAATAATAGCTAGCTGATATAGCAAATTAGTGAATTTATATGAAAAAGCTTCTTTCATACAACATTGGTTGATCGATCTTTGAGTTCATGTATATACTTTATATTAGTTCCCTTATCTCGGGAACAAAAACTACAAATTCATAGCTCTTGTTTCATGAGATAGTTTACATGATGCTGTGACTTTTCTAAACTAAGCGCTAAACATTGATGAGTACACTTTATATATGGGGTTGCATCTGCATTCAGCACATAATGTGCTAATGGTTAACCTTGACATGGATGGATTTGTCCTGTGAAGACCTGGTTGCAGCTCTGCAGGTGGTCTGTTCACAACCAAAAATGTTGAATGTGACTCTCACAGGTGAAAAATCTCACGTGTCTTTAGATAGAACACCTCAAAAAATGCTGATTCAGTGAAATGACGAGACAACACCAAGAAGCAAAACCACTTCATTGCAGAAGACTTATGGTATGTTAAGTATCCCTTTTCATTAAATAAACTTTAACAGGGATCTGGTTTTAACCTCACTGTCAAGTGACTGACTTTTTAACTTCTTTTCTGTCTTAAAAGTAATCTGATAATGTTTTCATAACATTGTTACAGTGAATATAGATATTGAAGTAAGAAGAATTGTAACTGACTGTGATAATGAAAAACAAAAAACTTCACGATCACACAATAAATGATCCTGATATCTGGATGAAACAGTGCAGTTCTGTCCACTATGTACAGCATTTTGTTTGGTGACGTTGGGATTTTTAATCAATTTTTTCCTCACTTTCATAGGTGCTCTTAAATGACACTTTCAGATGCTTAACCACATAATCTTTTGCAGTGACGGCCGTTAAATGTCAAACAGCAACTGGAACAATGACGTGTACTCCAGTATTATTTGCTTATACAGTAATTATCTCATTGAGTTGACCATAAAAGTTCGGATCTCTGAATGCCTTAATTTCACAATAAGATACGCTCCTTATGTCCCAGTCACTGTATTAGGCTTGCTATAATTTAAGTTTCATGTATCTACATGTCTCAAATAGCGTTTAGAAAAACAAACAAACCAACAGCCAAAAAGTCATATGTTGTGCTTAGATTTCTACAATTAATTATATTTGTCACATTTTAAAAGAAAGGGTATGTCGGTCTCAGTCTAGTCTGAGATTCTTTAATTCAGTTCAAGTCAATTTCATTGATACAGAACTAACAAAAACAGGAAGAAAGACATAAGCTTACAAGCAGCTCCGATGAGCAGAAGGAAGACAATAAGGAGACAAAAGAAGTTGTCTCAGGACACTTTCCGTATAGAGTTGGTACAGACCCCAGTCTTTTTCTATAGAGACCCAACAATTCCCCCATGAGACAGTGGTGAGGAAAAACGTCCTTTTAACAGGCAGAAACCTCAAGCAGAACCAGGTTGAGGGAGAGAAGGTGAGACAGAGAGAGGGGGATGGAGTGGGGGTTGGATAGAAGTGCAATGACAGCAGACATTTGACTACAAATAAAATGTATATGAAATATATCTAGACACACACACACACACACACACACACACACACACATATACATATAGTATATAAGTATATAACAAATTTTAATACAAGCTGCAGTATTTTTAGCATGAAAGTTATACACCACATCTCTGGAGGAATTGATGTAACAAAGTTCAGTGCCCTTTCTTGCATTGTTTGTGCTGCTGGTTGAATGGACATCAGTTCACTCATATCGTTTTCATGGAGATGCAGCATGTTGTGTGGCTGATTTTATAATAACAACTTTTGTCATTTCACCAGTTTGGATATCCAAAAAAGGGGGAAAAGGTTCAGGAGAAGCAGTAATTCCCTTGTTTCTACTGTATGTTTAAGAGCATGAAAGTATAAATATTTAGGGATTTATCAAAGCATGATTATGAGCATTGTGATGATAATACCATGATGTAGGAAGACACAGGCAAAATAGGAGAAAGAAAATTGTGTTTCAGTCAAGGTGAAAGACTTTATTGAGTCATTTGGAAATTGGCTGCACTTTCCAACAACACTGTTGTTAGAATGACAGAGGAAAGGCAGCAGAGGATGGTGATCGCAGGATCAAACTTAATTGCTTTCCATGGTGCTCTGCAGCCAGTCGGTGAAGACGCAGACCTGTGAATGGAGACAGGACGAGGTTTGTCAGTATGGACGGCCAGTGGCAAACACGGTGCATTTCAAACATTTATATTATTGATCATATATAGGTGTTTTGGGTTTACCTTGGCGTAGACACCGGGCAGGTTCCTCTCAGCACATCCGTAGCCCCAGGACACAACACCCTGCAGCTCACCGTTGCAGATGACGGGGCCACCAGAGTCACCCTGAGAACAGAGAGAAGAAGAACAATACACAGAATGAAATGAAAATGAACTATTTCAATTAACTTCAATACTAAAACTGAAAAATGTTAAATGTGAAGAAAATGTTGCACTGGTGTAGGACAAGGACCTCTGCAGAGTCCTCTTGTTACATACCTGGCAAGAGTCCCTGCCTCCCTCCAGGTAACCAGCGCAGAACATGGCGTCGGTGATCTTGCCGGGGTAGGAGTTCTTACAGTCTCTCTCAGACAGGATGGGGATCTCCAGACACTGCAGCTTGTTGCTGTCAACACCTACAATGTGAAAAACAAAGAATAGGTGGAAAAGGTTTTAATCAAATAAAACAAATGGAAACGAATGTTGCCTTGAAACATTCTGTTAAAATGCAGAAAACCTCACTCACTGGAGCTCATGGTGTTGCCCCATCCAGAGACTGTGCACATGGTGCCAGCAGGAGCGCAGCTGGTGGGCAGAGCCACAGGCTGCACATACTGGTTGAAGACGGCGGGCTCGCTCAGCTTGATCAACATGATGTCATTGTTGATGTTGTAGGCGTTGTATCTTGGGTGGCGGATGACACGGGAGGAGCTGATGAACTGCTCGGTGTTCTCGTTGACCCTGATGTTGTGCTCTCCAAGACGCACCTCAACACGGCTGGAGAGGAAAGTGAGGATTAGAGCAGCCATGTTTCTTGATGCCTCTTAAAATCAGCTTGATTCCAACATGCAACACTTTGTCTTTAAAATATCAAGGAGTGACATACGACTTGTAGCAGTGAGCAGCAGACACAACCCAGTTCTCATTGACCAGGGAGCCACCACAGAAGTGGTACCCAGCATTCAGAGACACCTGGTGGGGCTGGGAGTGGCGTGCGCACTCATACCCTCCGACGATCTTGTCGTCCTCGGTGGCGACTGAAAACACACAGGAGGCCAAATAGTCAGCAAACCACTGAATGCTTTGTTTACTTCAGTGATGAGAACTAATGAAAACAGGAAGAAAGACACAAGCTTACAAGCAGCTCCGATGAGCAGAAGGAAGACCAGAGACCTCATGGTTGCTGTTTGATCCTGTTGATGAGAGACTTGTCTTGGAGACCTGGTTTATATAGAATGGTTCCTGTCCTCGTTCCCTGCTGAACACACCCCCAAGATTACTTTTGACCAATCAACAACCTGGATCAATGATTTGTGGGTATAGGAAAAGCAAATATTAAGTTTGCTGTAGGGTGAGCCGTACTGACAGACTGCATGGGTGAAACTGTATTATTGGTAAATCTTTCAAATAATGTAGTTGTAAAGGAGGGACCAAATAAACAAAAATAGCAAATAATAGCTAGCTGATATAGCAAATTAGTGAATTTATATGAAAAAGCTTCTTTCATACAACATGGGTTGATTGATCTTTGAGTTCATGTATATACTTTATATTAGTTCCCTTATCTCGGGAACAAAAACTACAAATTCATAGCTCTCGTTTCATGAGATAGTTTACATGATGCTGTGACTTTTCTAAACTAAGCGCTAAACATTGATGAGTACACTTTATATATGGGGTTGCATCTGCATTCAGCACATAATGTGCTAATGGTTAACCTTGACATGGATGGATTTGTCCTGTGAAGACCTGGTTGCAGCTCTGCAGGTGGTCTGTTCACAACCAAAAATGTTGAATGTGACTCTCACAGGTGAAAAATCCCACGTGTCTTTAGATAGAACACCTCAAAAAATGTTGATTCAGTGAAATGACGAGACAACACCAAGAAGCAAAACCACTTCATTGCAGAAGACTTATGGTATGTTAAGTATCCCTTTTCATTAAATAAACTTTAACAGGGATCTGGTCTTAACCTCACTGTCAAGTGACTGACTTTTTAACTTCTTTTCTGTCTTAAAAGTAATCTGATAATGTTTTCATAACATTGTTACAGTGAATATAGATATTGAAGTAAAAAGAATTACTGACTGACTATGTGATAATGAAAAACAAAAAACTTCACGATCACACAATAAATGATCCTGATATCTGGATGAAACAGTGCAGTTCTGTCCACTATGTACAGCATTTTGTTTGGTGACGTTGGGATTTTTAATCATTTTTTTCCTCACTTTCATAGGTGCTCTTAAATGACACTTTCAGATGCTTAACCACATAATCCTTTGCAGTGATGGCTGTTAAATGGCAAACAGCAACTGGAAAAATGACGTGTACTCCAGTATTATTTGCTTATACAGTAATTATCTCATTGAGTTGACCATAAAAGTTCGGATCTCTGAATGCCTTAATTTCACAATAAGATTTATGCTCATTATGTCCCAGTCACTGTATTAGGCTTGCTGTAATTTAAGTTTCTTGTATCTACATGTCTCAAATAGCATTTACAAAAACAAACAAACCCACAGCACAGCATATACACAGCATATAAAGATAGATATATTTATATATGTAATGTTTGCACATATTAGTGTCAGATACTATATATACATAACAACAACACTATGAATCTAATCATAATGGAAGTATGACTGAGAATAATAGCAGGTGCAGTGGATGTCAGGCAGGGCAAAGGCAGGAGGCGTAACCATAATCCACAATCCAGGTTCAAGCACCACCCACAGGAATTTAGGAGATGAAAAAGCACAAAGTTTCCGCAGAAGAAGCCAAGTCAATAAAATGTTGTGGTGGGACATGCCTGCACACAGATGGAGAGGTAGAGAAGAAGAGAGGAGCTTGATGTATCATGGGAAGCCCCTGGAAGTCGAATCCTATAGCAGCATAACTAAGGGCTGTTTCAAGGCAAGCTTGAGCCAGCCCTAACTGTAAGCATGATCAAAATGCAACGTTTTAAGCCTTAAATGTAGAGAGGGTGTTTGCCTCCCGGACTGAGACTGGTGTCACATCTGTCAACTCCTTACCTGCTGCCACTCTCCCTCTCATATGCTCACCTGCTCAGCCAGAACTCTTCACTAGTCAGCCACACCCACCTGCTCAATCACCTGACACATTCCTGGTACTCATCACTAATGGACCCATCTTGCCTTTGACCTTGTCTGTTCTCCTGCCTCTTGGTAACTACCTCTGCTTTGTAGTCCTGACTACATCTTTTGCCTTGCCCTGCCTGAATCTGATACTCTGTAAGACTGTCTATCGTCTGTTATATGAAACAATGCCTGAAGTGATTGTTTGCTCTGAATGGGGCACCATGCCAGCCCCAACCAAGAGAGTCATGAACTTCCGGGTTCAGGTGGCGCTGCTCGTGGATTCTGGTATTACCTGTGACAACTGGAATATGATTCCACAGGAGAGGAGCTTGATAGCTGAAGTCTCTGGCTTCCTTTCTGCTTTTGGAGGCTTTATGAACCATAAGTACGCCTGCATTCTGGGAATGCTGTGTTGTATTGGAGTAGTAGGGTTATATGGGCTCTTGAAGATAAGGCGGTGCTGGACAATTTAGGGTTTTGTTGGTAAGGAGAAGCATTTAAATTCTATTCTTGATTTTACAGGAGCAAGTGCAGACCGACTAATATGGATGAAATGTGATCTAATTTCCTCATCTTTGTCCAAACTCGTGCCACAGCACTCTGCCTCAGCTGGAGAATATTGAGTAATGTCTTGGGACAGATAGATAACAAGGAATTGCAATAATCCAGTCTGGAAGTAACAAATGCATGGTCTAGTTTTTCTGCATTGTTTTGAGACAAGGTGTGCCTGATTTTTTTTTTTTTTTTTTAGAATGGGACCTTGGTGAAGAAAGGCAGTTCTTAAAATCTGGAGGCCTGTGCAATGCCATCCAGAATTGCTATATCATCAGATATTGTTCAGATACCTGTGCCTCCTCCTCCCTTTCCTTGTGTTTCTCTGTGTTTTTCCCTTCTCCCTTGTGCCATGGAAGTCTTCTCTTGGGGTCTGTCCTTGTGTGTGTGTGTGTGTGTGTGTGTGTGTCTAAACTTGGCGATTCCTCTACAATCACGTCTCACCTACACCTGCTCCTTGTGCCAATCAGCCACCACAGCTGCAGTCTTCATTCATAAATACAGTTGTATATCATCAGCATAGCTTTGAAAATTAATGGAGTGTTTCCTTATACTATTGCCTCAAGGAAGCATGTATAGGGTGAATGGTATCGGTCCAAGCACAGAGCCTTGTGGAACTCCATGACTTGATTTAGTTTTTAGGTTTCCAGGACTCCTTGTGTCATTTGTTCTTGTTGTCCAGACTGTGGTTACTCAGTCTGTACTTTTATCAACTCTGTCTCTGCTTCAGAGTCTTTCAGTGAAAGGGTTTTCTGCAAATTCAAATTGTCTCACAATTACTAACATAACTGCAGTGCTTCTATTTTGTCTCTTGGTCTTGTTTATCTATTTCATTTCTCTGTGGGGGTGTCGTGTGCTACATAAGTATACTGGCTTGATGTGATTCTCTCATGATAATGGGCTGTTTAGATAAGTCTAAATAAAATGAATAGAAATTAAGTTCATGTTAATTTGAACTGACAGATGAAAAAACAAAAAGATACAATCAAACTCAAGTGTGGTTGTGCAAACACTTGGCAATAAGCCCTATTTGCTAACCAACACATTACAACAACATCATAATGTTTGAGGTCATAAAGGACATTGATATGTAGGTTCAGATAATTCTTGACATTAAGGCTTTTAAACCAATTTTAACACAAACTACAGTGTTTTGAGCATTAAAGTCACACACTATATCTCTAAAAGGATGAATTATTATGCTATCCATGTAACAAATGATCAATGCTCTTTCTTGCATTGCCTGTTTTGGACTAATCTGTGCTGCTGGCTGAATGGACATTAGTTAACTCATATTGTTTACATGCAGCAGCAACATGTTGTATGGCTTATTTTTGTAATAACATCTGTCATTTTACCTATTTGGATGTCCAAATAAAGTACAGATACAGGATAACCAGTTAATTCACATGTTTCTCCTACTACATATTTCTAAGAGAGAGTAATTATTAACATTTAGGAAAATATCAAAGCATGTTTATGAGCGGGCGGCACAGTGGCGCAGCAGCTAGTGCGCGTGCCTCACAGCAAGAAGGTTGCTCGGTCGGGCAGGGTGAAGTTTGCATGTTCTTCCCGTGCATGCGTGGGTTCTCTCCGGGCACTCCGGCTTCCTCCCACAGACCAAAAACATGCTCATTAGGTTAATTGGTCTCTAAATTGTCCGTAGGTGTGAGTGTGAGTGTGTGAGTTGTCTGTCTGTGTGTCTGTGTATGTAGCCCTGCGATCGGCTGGCGACCGGTTCAGGGTGTACCCCACCTCTCGCCCATTGCTAGCTGGGATAGGCTCCAGCCCCTCGCAACCCTGAAATGGGATGCGCGGGTAAAGAAGATGAATGAATGAATGAATGTTTATGAGCATTGTGATGATAATACCATGATGTAGGAAGACACAGGCAAAATAGGAGAAAGAAAAACTGTGTTTCAGTCAAATTGAAAGACTTTATTGAGTCATTTGGAAATTGGCTGCACTTTCCGACAACACTGTTGTTAGAATGATGGACGAAAGGCAGCAGAGGATGGTGATCGCAGGATCAAACTTAATTGCTTTCCATGGTGCTCTGCAGCCAGTCAGTGAAGAGGCAGACCTGTGAATGGAGACAGGATGAAGTTTATTAGTATCGACAACCAGCGGCAAATATGGTTGATCTCAAACAGTGATATTGTTTATCATGAAGAAATATTTCAGGTTTACCTTGGCGTAGACACCGGGGTGGTTCCTCTCAGCACATCCGTAGCCCCAGGACACAACACCCTGCAGCTCACCGTTACACACAACGGGGCCACCAGAGTCACCCTGAGAACAGAGAGAAGAAGAACAATACACAGAATGAAATAAAAATGAACTATTTCAATTAACTTCAATTCGAAAATTGAAAAATGTTAAGTGTGAAGAAAATGTTGCACTGGTGTCGGACAAGGACTTCTGCAGAGTCCTCTTGTTACATACCTGGCAAGAGTCCTTGCCTCCCTCCAGGTATCCAGCACAGAACATGGCGTCGGTGATCATGCCGGGGTAGGACTTATCACAGTCTCTCTCAGACAGGATGGGGATCTCCAGACACTGCAGCTTGTCACCATCAGCAGCTACAATGAATGAAACAAAGTGCAGATGGGCAAAGTTGGAATCAAATAAAACAAATGGAAACGAATGTTGCCCTGAAACATTCTGTTAAAATGCAGAAAACCTTACTCACTGGAGCTCATGGTGTCGCCCCATCCAGAGACTGTGCACATGGTTCCAGCAGAAGCACAGTGAGTGGGCAGAGCCACAGGCTGCACATACTGGTTGAAGACGGCGGGCTCGCTCAGCTTGATCAACATGATGTCATTGTTGATGTTGTAGGAGCTGTATCTTGGGTGGCGGATGACACGGGAGGAGCGGATGAACTGCTCGGTGTTCTCGTTGACCCTGATGTTGTGCTCTCCAAGACGCACCTCAACACGGCTGGAAAAGAAAGTGAGGATTAGTGCAGCCATGTTTCTTGATGCCTCTTAAAATCAGCTTGATTCCAATATGCAACACTTTGTCTTTAAAATATCAAGGAGTGACATACGACTTGTAGCAGTGAGCAGCAGACACAACCCAGTTCTCATTGACCAGGGAGCCACCACAGAAGTGGTACCCAGCATTCAGAGACACCTGGTGGGGCTGGGAGTGGCGTGCGCACTCATACCCTCCGACGATCTTGTCGTCCTCGGTGGCGACTGAAAACACACAGGAGGCCAAATAGTCAGCAACCCACTGAATGCTTTGTTTACTTCAGTGATGAGAACTAATGAAAACAGGAAGAAAGACACAAGCTTACAAGCAGCTCCAATGAGCAGAAGGAAGACCAGAGACCTCATGATTGCTGTGTGATCCTGTTGATGAGAGACTTGTCTTGGAGACCTGGTTTATATAGAATGGTTCCTGTCCTCGTTTCCTGCTGAACACACCCCCAAGATTACTTTTGACCAATCAACAACCTGGAACAATGATTTGTGGGTATAGGAAAAGCAAATATTAAGTTTGCTGTAGGGTGAACTGCATTGATAGACTGTATGGCTGAAATTGTATATTGCAATTAATAAATTATTATTGCTAAATCTTTCACATTAACTTGTAAAGGATGGACAAACAAGCATTCACAATCATTTTAAAATTCCTGATCCTGATACAGTAAATTTGTGCCTTTGTATGAGACAGTTTTATTTATTTGTCATGGATTGATTGATCTCTGAGTGCATATATGTCCTTCAAATTAGATCAGTTATCTCAGGATCAAAAACTACGATTTTGTAGCTCTGGTTTCATTAGAAAGTTTACATGATGCTGTGACTTCTCTAAACTAAACACTAAACATTGATGTTTATCCATAATGTATGGGATTGCATATGCATTCAGCACAGCATGTTTCTTGTAATGGTTAACCTTGACGTGGATGGATATATGCTGTGAAGACCTGGTTGCTGCTCTGCAGATGGCCCGGTTCACAACAACAGTTGCTGAATGTGCCTCTCACAGGAAAACCAACCACGTGTCTTTGGATAGAAGACCTCAAAAAATGTTGATTCAGTGAAGTGATAAGAGAAAACACCAAGAGACAAAATCACTTAATTGCACAATTATTCCATGAAGAATAATAAAAATTTAAAAATAAAAAAAAGATGAAAAAGCACAAGAAGAAAGATAAAAATCACTATATATGTACATTATATGCAAGATTATAGAAATGACTTTGCCTTGAGAGAGAATGGCTCATTTTCTCCAAAGGGAGACCAAATAAATTGCACATCTTAGAAAAATATAGTCAAGTCACGATTTATTTATAAAGCACATTTAAAAATGACCTCAGTCAACCAAAGTGCTGTACAGTAGTAAAATCACAATATATCATAAACACTATAATAAATAAAACAATAGAAGGTATAATAAGAAGTCAATCTAAAACAAATTTAGAATAAAAGAAAGTAAAGAAGACAATAAAAACATGTTTCATTGCACAAGAACTAATTCACTATAACTGACCACAGTATAACCAAAAACAATAAAATGTAGACACAGTTAATTCTCCTGATATCTGTGTTAAAATATAGTGCAGCTCTGCCCACTATGTACTTTATTTTCTTAGTTAATATTGGGATACTTAATGTTTTTTACTTACCCAAAAGTTAAGGTCTCTGAATGCCTTAATTTCATTACAAGAAATACATCCATTATGTGCCCGTCATTATGTTAGACTTGTTGTAATCTAAGTTTCATATACTCTGATACTGTCAGTGTTTGTCAAAGGTTTGGACACACCTTGTCATTCACTGGCTTTTCTTTAATTTTATCGTTTTCTGAAAATATTCAATACATCAATGAATAAAAATATGTAAAAGCAAATGCACTCAGAAAAAAAACAATTGAATATGTTCCTGAGAAAAAGTGAAACACTGTTGAATCAAAAATGCCATTAAATTCAGGTAAACGACAGTAATAATCAGTGAATACAGCCCACTGAGGCGGTGTTTTTGTGACATTCAGTGAAACATTGACACAGTTTATGACATACAGTCCCACGTTGTGCTTAGATTTCCACAGTATTCCACTAGAATAGAATTATATTTGTCACATTTTACCAGACAGAACGTCTCAGCCTCAGTCCAGTCTCTGATTCTTTAGTTTTTAGGTTTCCAGGACTCCTTGTGTCTTCTTGTCTTGTTGTCCAGACTGTGGTCAACCAGTCTGTATTTTTATCAGTGTGGATTTCTCTGTAAGTAATTTGGCTTGATGCGACTCTCACGGTGATGGACTGTTTAGGTAATTCTGAGTAAAATGAATACATATTAAGTTAATATCATTTTAAAATGAGATGCATCATTAAAGGACAAATCAAAAAGATGCACCCAAAATCAAGTGTAGTTGTGCAAACACTTAGCATTTAGCCCGATTTGCCCTCCAGCTTTTATGTTATGCTGGATTGAATGGACATCAGTTCAAGGTGGCACGGTGGCACGGTGGCAACACTGTCGCCTCACAGCAAGAAGGTCCCGGGTTCGATTCTCGCTGCGGGCACCGGGGGTGTGTCCTCCACCATGCCTTCGCTGCCTGCTGCTTTCTGTGTGGAGTTTGCATAAAATATACCCCCACTAAAAAAACATGCAAGAAGATCACCACCTGACCAATGGTGACACAAGGAACTGGGTCCCCGGCGCCGGTTGGATGGCAGCCCACCGCTCCTGGTCTGCCGCGGTCTGCCGCGGAGGAAGGACGACCAGGATGGGTTAAAGGCGGAAGATAAATTTCACCAGTGCATGGCGTGTGTAGGCATGATGCATGTATCTGTGTGACGAATAAAGGGGATTGTCCCTCTGATTCTTCTTCTTCTTCAGTCAGATTCAGTCAGTTGGAGCCTATCCCAGCTGTCAACGGGTGAGAGGCGGGGTATGCCCTGAACTGGTCGCCAGTCGATTGCAGGGGCTGCAGCATGTTGTGTGGCTTATTTTTGTAATAACAATGTTTGTCATTTCACCAGTTTGGATGTCTAAATAAAGTATGTACAGATAACCAGTAATTCCCTTGTTTCAACTGTATGTTTAAGAGCATGAAAGTATAAATATTTAGGGAAATATCAAAGCATGGTTATGAGCATTGTGATGATAATACCATGATGTAGGAAGACACAGGAGAAAGAAAAACTTGACTGAAACACATGAAGGTGAAAGACTTTATTGAGTCATTTGGAAATTGGCTGCACTTTCCAACAGCACTGTTAGAATGACAGAGGAAAGGCAGCAGAGGATGGTGATCGCAGGATCAAATTTAATTGCTGGCCATGGTGCTCTCCAGCCAGTCGCTAAAGAAGCAGACCTGTGAATGGAGACAGGACGAGGTTTGTCAGTATGGACGGCCAGTAGTAGCAAATATGGTTGATTTCAAGCATCGATATTATTCATCATGAAGAGACATTTTTGGTTTACCTTGGCGTAGACACCAGGGTGGTTCCTCTCAGCACATCCGTAGCCCCAGGACACAACACCCTGCAGTTGACCGTTGCAGATGACGGGGCCACCAGAGTCACCCTGAGAACAGAGAGAAGAAGAACAATACAAAGATTTTAACTTAAAATAACTTCAATACTAAAATTGAAAAATGTTAAATGTGAAGAAAATGTTGCACTGGTGTAGGACAAGGACCTCTGCAGAGTCCTCTTGTTACATACCTGGCAAGAGTCCTTGCCTCCCTCCAGGTATCCAGCACAGAACATGTCGTCAGTGATCATGCCAGGGTAGGACTCTCTACAGACGCTCTGAGACAGGATGGGGATCTCCAGACACTGCAGCTTGTCACCATCAGCAGCTACAATGAGTAAAACAAAGTATGGGTGGAAAAGGTTTTAATCAAATAAAACAAATAGAAACAAATGTTACCCTGAAACATTCTGTTAAAATGTAGAAAACCTCACTCACTGGAGCTCATGGTGTCGCCCCAGCCAGAGACTAAGCACATGGTGCCAGCAGGAGCGCAGCTGGTGGGCAGAGCCACAGGCTGCACGTACTGGTTCAAGACGGCGGGCCGGCTCAGCTTGATCAACATGATGTCAAAGTCATAGCCGTAGTTACTGTAGGATGGGTGGCGGATGACACGGGAGGAGCTGATGAACTGCTCGGTGTTCTCTCTGATCCCGATGTTGTGCTCTCCAAGACGCACCTCAAAACGGCTGGAGAAGAAAGAGAAGATTACTGCAGCTGAGTTTCATCATGGCTCTCAAAATCAGTTTGATTCCAACATGCAACACTTACGACCGGTAGCAGTGAGCAGCAGACACAACCCAGTACTCGCTGACCAGGGAACCACCACACGTGTGGTAGCCAACATTCAGAGACACCTGGTGGGGCTGGGAGTGGCGTGCGCACTCATACCCTCCGACGATCTTGTCGTCCTCGGTGGCGACTGAAAACACACAGGAGGCCAAATAGTCAGGAACCCACTGAATGCTTTGTTTACTTCAGTGATGAAAACTAATGAAAACAGGAAGAAAGACACAAACTTACAAGCAGCTCCGATGAGCAGAAGGAAGACCAGAGACCTCATGATTGCTGTGTGATCCTGTTGATGAGAGACTTCTGTTGGAGTCCTGGTTTATATACACTGGATCCTTTCCTCGTTCCCTGCTGAACACACCTCCGAGGTTATTTTTGACCAATCAACATCTTGGAACAATTATTTCTGGGTACTGGAAAAGCAAATATTAAGTTGGCTGTGGGTGGTTTGGACTGATAGACTGCGTGGGCACAATCGTATTATTGGCACATCTTTCACTTAAATGCAGTTCTCAAGGAGGGACATGGACTAATAAACACTTCTCGAAATCCAACGTAGCAAATTTGTACATTTATAATAAAACGCTTTATTCTTTGGATTGATTGATCTCTGAGTGCACGTCTGTCATTAAATTATCCTAAAGAAAATATTCCATGTGGCATTGTTAATAAGTACCCTTTAGAAGTGGGATTAAATTGGTATTCAGCACAGAATGTTTCACAATTAACACTTTAAAAACAATATTTTATATTTTAGCTTATTCAACGTAGCCACATTTTGCTTTGATGACAGCTTTCCACACTGTTGGCATTGTCTCAACCAGCTTCATGAGGTCATCACCTCAATTGACTTTTGCTGAACAGGTGAGCACAACACTGGAGTCTCTGGGGGTAAACAGCAGTTCACTGGTGCTTGACATATCATCTAGCCCTCCTTCTATAATGGCTACACCCTTGAGAAGACATCATGCTGCTTGGACTGAGAAAGCCCACCACCCTCGACAACTTTGTGAGGCCTGTGGTTCTGCCCACCAGCTTTGCCCCTGCTGGCAGCATGTGCAAACTCACTGGCTGGGGCATTACCATGAGCTCCAGTGAGCAGAAAAAAACATTTCAGACAAACATACATCTCTGATGTGTCTAATTGCACATCTGCCTACAATCTCCAACCATCCATCCCTAATGCACACTTCTCTTCTGTTTTCTTGCTGCAGCTGCTGTGTGTAGACATCTCTGATGAGGACTGTCCTCATGTTCTATGCTGGATACCTGGAGGGATGCAAGAATTTCCGCCTGTCTATATATTTTCCTTTTTTTCACTCTTTTCTAATTCCATTTTTTTTTATTGCCATGACATGCGATAATTAAATAAAGCATTGCAATGTAGTATAATAATTCTCTTTCTTTCTTTTAGAGTGACTCTGGTGGTCTCGTCCTGTGTGATGGTGAGCTGCAGGGTGTTATGTCCTGGGGCTGTAATCATCCTGGTGTCTACGCCAAGGTTACATTTCACTGCAGACACTAAAAGTATAACTATTACCTCCTTTAATGTTTCCACTGGAACAAACTGACTAATATCTTTCAGGTCTGTGTGCAGACTGAATGACTATGCAGCACATTGGCCAGCTAGTAACTCCACCATGCAACCTCTGTTGTTTTCCCTTTTGTTTGTGCATGTGTAGAAAAAATAAAAGAGAAAAAATATCCAATAACATAAAAACTTGGTGCGATGAAAAAACCCCTGAGGTCTTTCAGAAGGAACCCACCTATTATTAAAAAACAGTGAGGACAGCTGTATATGCTTGCCAAACATTTACAGACTCCAGTGTTTTTCAAAAATATCTAAAAGAGGGAAGAGAATACAATTTCCAAACAAGAAATACTAGAAATTAAAATACCAACGAGGACAAAAAGAAAAAAAAGATGGAATTGTAAAGAAATTGAAACACAAAAGTACCTATTAAAGTACTTATCTGTAGTTTATTCATGCCAAATAAGTTAAACAACTCCAGGATTTGAAATAATAGGACAGTATGAGCACTCCAGACTGATTTTAGATGTACTTGTTTCATATTTAAGATATGTATACTACTGCTTTTTACCTATTTCTAATTTGTTTCCCCAAAGGCAGACTCACTCCTCATATCTGAATTTAGTTTCAGCTAACAGGTGCTGGGAAACACACATCTGTGAGATACCACATCCAGGCACATCTAAATATAACGATGACTTGTGTCCCTGAGAAATCTAACCAATGAAACGCAAGTCAAACTTCCAACAAGTAGGTCGTCAAACCATTAAAAAAAAAAAAAGACAAAAGAATAAAGAAACAAAAAAAAGTCGCAATGCTAAATAATCCACTGAAAAACCTGCTTTCAAATCCTGAAGTAAAAAAAAAAAAAAAAAAAAAAGTGGTAGAAGTACTCATTGTGAAAAAAGTTTTCTTGTAGACTGTTTAAGTATTGATGTTTTTATAGACTGAATTGGACAAAATGATGCTAAATAAAACTCCATATACTACTTAATAGCAATAAATCACATTTTAGAGATTATATTTTTTCTAAAGCATTATTCTGCCGGGTAAGCACAGCCAATAGAATTGTAAAGCTGATTAAAAACAATACTTCTCTCTGAAATGTAATTGAGTTATACAAAGTATAAAGAATGCATGACTGTCACTTTATTTCAGCACAGTGCCTGCAACTGCACATAGGTACAATGCTCTTAATCTCAGGAGTTTTCTGAAAAGAATATTGAAACGTTCAACCTCTCTGTCATCATGTTAATCAAGATTAAAGCCAGTCCTAATAATAAGAAAACAAAGAATTAATAATTTTATGACAATGGTCATGTGTGGTCATTAAGAAACATTTAGTAACGATGTAGGAATTTAGTTAGAAAATGTTTTATTTGACATAAATCCTTTGTTTGTTCATGTTAATGTTAAAAAAACAAAGCGATAATACAACCATAGACGTTTTTAAATTAACACACTGTCCAGATATTATTTATCCTAGAAGAATCCTCTTTACTCGTGGTGTGATACATGAATGGATACATAATCCAGAACCAAATATAATTTTATTTATGTTCATGCTTTCTAAATTTGCTGTCAAGAAAGCCATCCTTACTTCTGGAATGAAAAGTGTTTATTTTTTTATCTTGCCTAACTCTGGAAATGAATTGCCTAATCCCAACCCCCTGCTTCAGAGATTGGCTCTTCATTGACCAATGAGGACGGCCAGGTCCAGGGTGGCTCTCCTGACTGTGGTCATAAACCAGGGTTCCAGATGGAGTCCTCTCACTGACAGGATCTGTCTTTCAGAAGTTGTCTCAGGACACTTTCCACATAGAGCTGGTACAGACCATACTCTATCTACAGAGACCCAACAATTCCCCCATGAGACAGGACTGAGTGACAGTGGCGAGGAAAAACTTCCTTTTAACAGGCAGAAACCTCAAGCAGAACAAGGCTTTCAACTGGTTGTGTATGTGTTTGTATGTGTGTGAGAGAGCGAGAGCGAACGGGGAGTTGCACAGAATGGCAAGGACTGCAACAATGACAACTTTAATTATTGACATTGAACTAAGAATAGTATATATATATATATATGTGTGTGTGTGTGTGTGTGTGTGTGTGTGTGTGTGTGTGGGTGGGTGTGTGGGTGGGTGTGTATGATTATGCATACATATATACTTACAGAGGGAGAGGTAGAGAAGAAGAAAGAGAGAGTCCCCCAGCAGTCAAATCCTATAGCAGCATAACTCAGGGCTGGTCCAAGGCAAGCTTGAGCCAGCCCTAACTGTAAGCATTATCAAAATGCAGTTTTAAGCCCACTCTTAAATGTAAAGAGGGTGTCTGCCTCCCAAGTCAACACTGGAATATAGTTCCACAGAAGAGGAGCTTGATAGCTGAAGTCTCTGCCTCCCATTCTGCTTTTTGAGACTTTATGAACCATAAGTACGCCTGCATTCTGGGAATGCAGTGTTGTATTGGAGTAGTAGGGCTCTATGAGCTCTTGAAGATAAGATGGTGCCCAATTAAGGTTTTGTTGGTCAGGAGAAGCATTTAAATTCTATTCTTGATTTTACAGGAGCCAGTGCAGAGTGGCTAATATGGATGAAATATGATCTCTTTCCTTGTCTTTGTCCAAACACAGCATTCTGCATCAGCTGGAGAATACTGAGTAATGTATTGGGGCAGATAGATAGCAAGGAATTGCAATAATCCAGCCTGGAAGTAACAAATGCATGGTCTAGTTTTTTTTTTTTTTTTTTTTGCAGTGTTTTAAGACAAGATCTGCCTGTATTTTTTTTAGAATGGAACCTTGGTGACGAAAGGTAGTTCTTAAAATCTGGAGGCCTGTGCAATGCCATCCAGAATTGCTGTATCATCATATAGTGTTCAGATGCCCGTGCCTCCTCCTCCCTTTCCTTGTGTTTCTCTGTGTTTTTCCCTTCTCCATTGTGTCCTGGAAGTCCTCTCTTGTGGTCTGTCCTTCTGTGTGTGTCTGGACTTGGTGATTCCTCTGCAATCATGTCTCACCTACACCTGTTCCTTGTGCCAATCAGCCACCACAGCTGCAGCCAATCCATCATCACAAGCCACAGGATAAAAACCCAGATGTCCTCACCAGTCATCACCAGAGTGTTGACTAGCCTGATAAGACATCTCTGTGAATGAGCTCTCTCTGTGCTTTGATCATACTCAAATTTGTTTGCCTTGTCTGCCTTCTGAGTTACTAAATGTGTTTTTCTTGTGTCTCTGGATCATCTCCTCATCCATCAACCTACCAAGTCTGCCCAGCTCCAGTTCACCACCTGAAAACCTGCTGACTCACTTCACTTGCCTACCCTTTGCTGGGTCTGCATGGATTGTCTCTCAGTGATCAATATTTCCTTTTGTGACAATAAATCCTTTTATTATTCCAATTGTCAGTATCTGTGTCCTGCATTTGGACTCCAGTCATTTCCTCAGCCCATATCAGACAGATAGTTTCTAAGGTGTTTTAGGGCCATGCACTTTAACTTCAGTTTTGTCTGAATAATAACAAAAAGTCTTTACGTTTTTAAGACATGCTCGGAGTTTAATTAATTAGTTTCATCTGGATCCATTCATAAATATAGCTGGGTATCATCTGCAAAACATTGAAAACTAATGGAGTGTTTCCTGATAATGTCGCCTAAAGGAAGCATGTCTCGGGTGAATGGCATCAGTACAAGCACAAAACCTTGTGGACCGTACTTTTCAGGTTTTCAGGTCTGCTTTTATCATTTTTTCTTGTTGTCCAGACTGTGTTCACTCAGTCTGTATTTTTATCAGCTCTGTTTCTGCTTCAGAGTTGTGAGCATCGCAGTCTCAGAGTCAGTAAAATTATTTTCTGCTCCTTCAAATTGTCTCACAATTCTTAACATAACTGCAGTGCTTCTATTTTGTCTCTTGGTCTTGTTTATCTATTTCATTTCTTGGTGGGGGTGTCGTTTGCTCCATAAGTATACTGGCTTGATGCAACTCTCTCACAATAATGGGCTGTTCAGGTAAGTCTAAATAAAATGAATAGAAATCAAGTTATATAATTTTAAAAATTTTAAGCATTAAAGTCACAAATTCTAGCTTTGAAAGGATTAACTTTTATATCACTCATGTAACAAATGATCAATGCTCTTTCTTGCATTGTTTGTTTGTGTAGGACTTATTTGAGCTGCTGGTTTGAATGGACATCAGTTCAGTCAAACCAATTACATGCAACTGCAGCATGTTGTGTGGCTTATTTTTGTAATAACAATGTTTGTCATTTCACCAGTTTGGATGTCTAAATAATGTAAAGATAAAAGTTAACCAGTAATTTCCTTGTGTCAACTGTATGTTTAAGAGCATGAAAGTATAAATATTTAGGGAAATATCAAAGCATGGTTATGAGCATTGTGATGATAATACCATGATTTAGGAAGACACAGGCAAAACAGGAAAAAGAAAAACAGTGTTTCAGTCAAATTGAAAGACTTTATTGAGTCATTTGGAAATTGGCTGCACTTTCCAACAACACTGTTGTTAGAATGACAGAGGAAAGGCAGCAGAGGATGGTGATCGCAGGATCAAACTTAATTGCTTTCCATGGTGCTCTGCAGCCAGTCAGTGAAGAGGCAGACCTGTGAATGGAGACAGGACGAGGTTTGTCAGTAAGGACGGCCAGTAGTAGCAAATATGGTTGATTTCAAACAGTGATATTGTTTATCATAAAGAAATATTTCAGGTTTACCTTGGCGTAGACACCGGGGTGGTTCCTCTCAGCACATCCGTAGCCCCAGGACACAACACCCTGCAGCTTACCTTTACACACCACGGGGCCACCAGAGTCACCCTGAGAACAGAGAGAAGAAGAACAATACAAAGATTTTAACTTAAAATAACTTCAATACTAAATTTGAAAAATGTTAAATGTGAAGAAAATGTTGCACTGGTGTAGGACAAGGACCTCTGCAGAGTCCTCTTGTTACATACCTGGCAAGAGTCCTTGCCTCCCTCCAGGTATCCAGCACAGAACATGGCGTCGGTGATCATGCCAGGGTAGGACTTATCACAGTCTCTCTGAGACAGGATGGGGATCTCCAGACACTGCAGCTTGTTGCTGTCAGCAGCTACATTGTGAAAAACAAAGTACGGGTGGGCAAAGTTTAAACCAGATAACACAAATGGAAACGAATGTTGCCCTGAAACATTCTGTTGAAATGTATAAAACCTCACTCACTGGAGCTCATGGTGCTGCCCCAGCCAGAGACTGTGCACATGGTGCCAGCAGAAGCACAGCGAGTGGGCAGAGCCACAGGCTGCACATACTGGTTGAACACGGCGGGCTTGCTCAGCTTGATCAACATGATGTCATTGTCGATGTTGTAGGCGTTGTATTTTGGGTGGCGGATGACACGGGAGGAGCGGATGAACTGCTCGGTGTTCTCGTTGACCCTGATGTTGTGCTCTCCAAGACGCACCTCAACACGGCTGGAAAAGAAAGTGAGGATTAGTGCAGCCATGTTTCTTGATGCCTCTTAAAATCAGTTTGCATCAAGCAACACTTTGTCTTTTAAATATCAAGGAGTGACATACGACTTGTAGCAGTGAGCAGCAGACACAACCCAGTTCTCATTAACCAGGGAGCCACCACAGAAGTGGTACCCAGCATTCAGAGACACCTGGTGGGGCTGGGAGTGGCGTTCGCACTCATACCCTCCGACGATCTTGTCGTCCTCGGTGGCGACTGAAAACACACAGGAGGCCAAATAGTCAGCAACCCACTGAATGCTTTGTTTACGTCAGTGATGAGAACGAATGAAAACAGGAAGAAAGACACAAGCTTACAAGCAGCTCCGATGAGCAGAAGGAAGACCAGAGGCCTCATGATTGCTGTGTGATCCCGTTGATGAGAGACTTGTCTTGGAGACCTGGTTTATATAGAATGGTTCCTGTCCTCGTTCCCTGCTGAACACACCCCCAAGATTACTTTTGACCAATCAACATCCTGGAACAATGATTTGTAGGTATAGGAAAAGCAAATATTAAGTTTGCTGTAGGGTGAACTGCATTGATAGACTGTATGGCTGAAATTGTATATTACAATTAATAAATTATTATTTCTAAATCTTTCACATTAACTTGTAAAGGATGGACAAACAAGCATTAAAAACCATTTTGAAATTCCTGATCCTGATACATCAAATTTGGGCCTTTGTATGAAACAGTTTTATTTATTTGTCATGGATTGATTGATCTCTGAGTGCATATATGTCCTTTTAATTAGATCAGTTATCTCAGGATCAAAAACTACGATTTTGTAGCTCTGGTTTCATTAGAAAGTTTACATGATGCTGTGACTTCTCTAAACTAAACACTAAACATTGATGTTTACCCATAATGTATGGGATTGCATATGCATTCAGCACAGCATGTTTCTTGTAATGGTTAACCTTGACGTGGATGGATATATGCGGTGAAGACCTGGTTGCTGCTCTGCAGATGGCCCGGTTCACAACAACAGTTGCTGAATGTGCCTCTCACAGGAAAACCAACCACGTGTCTTTAGATAGAAGACCTCAAAAAATGCTGATTCAGTGAAGTGATAAGAGAAAACACCAAGAGACAAAATCACTTAATTGCACAATTATTCCATGAAATTAGCAGTTCGGACACCTTTCCTTGAGCATCCTTAAAAGTGTTTTGGTTTAAGCCTCACTGTCAAACGAATGATTTTTAACTTCTTTTTTGTCTTCAAAGTAATCTGATGATGTTTTCAGAACATTGTTTAAGTGATAATGAATTATAAGACAAGATAAAACTCTGTTGATCCCATGCTGGAGAAATTAGGTTGTTACAGAAAGCAAGAATAAAAAAGAGACATAGAAAAAGATGAAAAACACAAGAAAAAAAAAAAAAATCAAAATCACTATATATGTACATTCTATGCAAGATTATAGAAATAATTTTTGCCTTGAGAGAGGATGGCTCAATTTTTCAAAGGAAAACAACTGAATTGCACATCTTAGACAAATATAGAACACAATAATTACAATTACAATTACATAATTTGTCACTTGGCAGACGCTTTCATCCAAAACAACGTATATGTGAGATTTTCATACATCACAAGCAAGGTTCTATTCGGGGGAGAACAACAAGACGAAGTGCCCTAATGCAACTTTCTGGTCCAATTGGACGTAGGTGCTATGAAACATTGCTACAAAGTAATGCATAGAGTGCACAGAGTGAAAAGAGAGGATTTTTTTATTTTTATTTTTAAAGAAAGAAGGTGTTCAGTAAAGTTGGTCTTTAGTCTTTTCCTAAAGATCGAGAGGGACTCTGCAGAACGAATGGAGTTTGTTAACTCGTTCCACCACCGGGGAACCACCGAAGAAAAGAGTCTAGCTAGAGAGTTCAGGTAGGTCGGAGCAGTGTTGGTGGCACAATAAAAACATGTTTCATTGCACAAGAAGTAATTCACTATAACTGACCACAGTATAATCAAAAACAATAAAATGTACACACAGTTAATTCTCCTGATATCTGTGTTAAAATACAGTGCAGCTCTGCCCACTATGTACTTTATTTTCTTAGTTAATATTGGGATACTTGATGTTTTTTACTTACTTTTTCTTACATTATCTGACTTCCTTTTTCAACCACATAATGTTTGTCACAGTGTCTGTTAAGTGTCATAGAAATGACATGAATTGTCAACAAACAATTAGAATAATGCAATGGATTCCAGTATTATTTGCTGAAACAGCAATTATGCTGAGTTGACCCAAAAGTTAAGGTCCCTGAATGCCTTAATTTCATTACAAGAAATACATCCATTATGTGCCCGTCATTATGTTAGACTTGTTGTAATCTAAGTTTCATATACTCTGATACTGTCAGTGTTTGTCAAAGGTTTGGACACACCTTGTCATTCACTGGCTTTTCTTTATTTTTATCGTTTTCTGAAAATATTCAATACATCAATGAATAAAAATATGTAAAAGCAAATGCACTCAGAAAAAAAACAATTGAATATGTTCCTGAGAAAAAGTGAAGCACTGTTGAATCAAAAATGCCATTAAATTCAGGTAAACGACAGTAATAATCAGTGAATACAGCCCACTGAGGCGGTGTTTTTGTGACATTCAGTGAGACACTGACACAGTTTATGACATACAGTCCCACGTTGTGCTTAGATTTCCACAGTATTCCACCAGAATAGAATTATATTTGTCACATTTTACCAGACAGAACGTCTCAGCCTCAGTCCAGTCTCTGATTCTTTAGTTTTTAGGTTTCCAGGACTCCTTGTGTCTTCTTGTCTTGTTGTCCAGACTGTGGTCAACCAGTCTGTATTTTTATCAGTGTGGATTTCTCTGTAAGTAATTTGGCTTGATGCGACTCTCACGGTAATGGGCTGTTTAGGTAATTCTGAGTAAAATGAATACATATTAAGTTAATATCATTTTAAAATGAGATGCATCATTAAAGGACAAATCAAAAAGATGCACCCAAAATCAAGTGTAGTTGTGCAAACACTTAGCATTTAGCCCTATTTGCCCTCCAGCTTTTATGTTATGCTGGATTGAATGGACATCAGTTCAGTCAGATTCAGTCAGTTGGAGCCTATCCCAGCTGTCAACGGGCGAGAGGCGGGGTATGCCCTGAACTGGTCGCCAGTCGATTGCAGGGGCTGCAGCATGTTGTGTGGCTTATTTTTGTAATAACAATGTTTGTCATTTCACCAGTTTGGATGTCTAAATAAAGTATGTACAGATACAGGATAACCGGTAATTCCCTTGTTTCAACTGTATGTTTAAGAGCATGAAAGTATAAATATTTAGGGAAATATCAAAGTATGGTTATGAGCATTGTGATGATAATACCATGATGTAGGAAGACACAGGAGAAAGAAAAACTTGACTGAAACACATGAAGATGAAAGACTTTATTGAGTCATTTGGAAATTGGCTGCACTTTCCAACAGCACTGTTGTTAGAATGACAGAGGAAAGGCAGCAGAGGATGGTGATCGCAGGATCAAACTTAATTGCTGGCCATGGTGCTCTGCAGCCAGTTGGTGAAGACACAGACCTGTGAATGGAGACAGGACGAGGTTTGTCAGTATGGACAGCCAGTGGCAAATATGGTTGATTTCAAGCATCGATATTACTCATCACAAAGAGACATTTTTGGTTTACCTTGGCGTAGACACCGGGGTAGTTCCTCTCAGCACATCCGTAGCCCCAGGACACAACACCCTGCAGCTTACCGTTACACACCACGGGGCCACCAGAGTCACCCTGAGAACAGAGAAAAGAAGAACAATACAAAGATTTTAACTTAAAATAACTTCAATACTAAAATTGAAAAATGTTAAATGTGAAGAAAATGTTGCACTGGTGTAGGACAAGGACCTCTGCAGAGTCCTCTTGTTACATACCTGGCAAGAGTCCTTGCCTCCCTCCAGGTATCCAGCACAGAACATGTCGTCAGTGATCATGCCGGGGTAGGACTCTCTACAGACGCTCTGAGACAGGATGGGGATCTCCAGACACTGCAGCTTGTCACTATCAGCAGCTACAATGAATGAAACAAAGTATGGGTGGAAAAGGTTTTAATCAAATAAAACAAATGGAAACAAACGTTGCCCTGAAACATTCTGTTAAAAGCCAGAAAACCTCACTCACTGGAGCTCATGGTGTTGCCCCAGCCAGAGACTCTGCACATGGTGCCAGTAGAAGCGCAGCTGGTGGGCAGAGCCACAGGCTGCACGTACTGGTTCAACACGGCGGGCTTGCTCAGCTTGATCAACATGATGTCATTGTTATAGCCGTTGGTGCCATAGTTTGGGTGAGGGATGACACGGGAGGAGCTGATGAACTGCTCGGTGTTCTCTCTGATCCCGATGTTGTGCTCTCCAAGACGCACCTCAAAACGGCTGGAGAAGAAAGAGAAGATTACTGCAGCTGAGTTTCATCATGGCTCTCAAAATCAGTTTGATTCCAACATGCAACACTTTGTCTTTAAAATATCAAGGAGTGACATACGACCGGTAGCAGTGAGCAGCAGACACAACCCAGTCCTCATTGACCAGGGAACCACCACACGTATGGTAGCCAACATTCAGAGACACCTGGTGGGGCTGGGAGTGGCGTGCGCACTCATACCCTCCGACGATCTTGTCGTCCTCGGTGGCGACTGAAAACACACAGGAGGCCAAATAGTCAGGAACCCACTGAATGCTTTGTTTACTTCAGTGATGAGAACTAATGAAAACAGGAAGAAAGACACAAGCTTACAAGCAGCTCCGATGAGCAGAAGGAAGACCAGAGACCTCATGATTGCTGTGTGATCCTGTCGATGAGAGACTTCTGTTGGAGTCCTGGTTTATATACACTGGATCCTTTCCTTGTTCCCTGCTGAACACACCTCCGAGGTTATTTTTGACCAATCAACATCTTGGAGCAATGATTTGTGGGCATTGGAAAAGCAAATATTAAGTTGGCTGTGGGTGGTTTAGACTGATAGACTGCGTGGGCACAATCGTATTATTGGCACATCTTTCACTTAAATGCAGTTCTCAAGGAGGGACATGGACTAAGAAACACTTAAAAGCATTCTCGAAATCCAGTGTTGGAAGTTTGTGCATTTATAGTAAAACGCTTTATTCTTTGGATTGATTGATCTCTGAGTGCATGTCTGTCCTTTAAATTGGTTCACTTATCTCTGGAACAACGACTACAATTTCCATGCTCTTGTTTCACAAGATAGTTTACAGGATGCTGTGACTTTTGAAACTAAATATCCCATGTGACATTGCTGATGAGTAAACTTTATTTTTGGGATTGCATCTGTACTCAGCACAGACTGTTTCTTGTGATGGTTAACCTTGATGTGGATGGATTTGTGCTGTGAAAACATGGCTGCAGCTCTGCAGGTGGTTTGGTTCACAACAACAGTTGCTGAATGTGACTCTCACAGGAAAACCAACCCACATGTTTGTAGATAGACCACGTCAAAGAATTATAACTGACTACATAATAATCAACAACTTTGCATTAAAATCTATGCCATTATACAATGAATTATTCTGACATTTTGGTTGGGTGATATTTCTCACTTTTATAGATATTCTTAAATGACTGTTTCAATTGCTGTTGTGAGAAAAAGTTAAATTGCTGTTTAGAAAAATTAACTTTGAATGCCTTAATTTCAGCATATACACCCATTATATACCAGTCATTATATCAGGGTTATTGAAATTTAAGTTTCATGTACTCTAAGATTATGTTTTGGTTTACTTTCTGCACTCATTCAATCAGTCAACGGTTTGGACACATTTTCTCATTCAATGGTTTTTCTGTATTTTTATTATCTTCTACATTGTAGATTGACACTTAAAACATCAAAACTATGAAATAACACATGTGGAATCATGTGGTATTAATTATTTATTGCACATCTGCCTACAGTCTCCAACCATCCATCCCTAATGCACACTTCCCTTTGGTTTTCTTGCTGCAGCTGCTGTGTGTAGACAGATACCTGGAGGGATGCAAGAATTTCCGCCTGTCTCCATATTTTTTGTATGGCCACATATTTACATTGAAATACATTTTTCACTCTTTTCTAATTCCATTTTTTTTTATTGCCATGACATGCGATAATTAAATAAAGCATTGCAATGTAGTATAATAATTCTCTTTCTTTCTTTTAGAGTGACTCTGGTGGTCTTGTCCTGTGTGATGGTGAGCTGCAGGGTGTTATGTCCTGGGGCTGTAACCACCCTGGTCCCTACGCCAAGGTTACATTTCACTGCAGGCACTAAAAGTATAACTATTACCTCCTTTAATGTTTCTACTGGAACAAACTGACTCATATCTTTCAGGTCTGTGTGCAGACTGAATGGCTTTGCAGCACAATGTCCAGCTAGTAACTCCACCATTCAGCCTCTGTTTCCGTCCTTTCATTTATGCATATAAAAAGAAAAAAATAAAACAAAAGAGAAAAAATATCTAATAACATAAAAACATGGGATGAAAAAAACCCTGAGGGCTTCTAGAAGGAACCCACCTATTACTAAAGAACACTGAAGACACACACTATATGCATGTGAAACATTTACAGACAAAATTGTTTTTTCAAAATATCTAAAAGAGGGAAGAGAATACAATTACCAAAAAAGAAATATGTTTTGTCCAATTAAGCAAATCATCTCGGATTACACCTGAGAACTTAACATGGGAAACATATTCAAGCACATTATTAGCTATGAGAATGGGGCAAAGATGACCAGATATGGTTCTTTTTTAAGCCTGAAGATCATACAGGCACTCTTCAACATTACGGGATAATTTAGTCAATATCCATCCTGTCTTGAACATTGTTCATACATGTTGTCAGCCTATGTTCACCTTTATCTTTAAGGAAAACATTGGTATCATCAGCATGTGAAACAAAGAGCACTTCTTTTTGATATCAAATGCAAAGCATTTTTGTATATAAGAAATAAAAGAGGACCTAGTACGGAACCCTGTGGAAGACCACACTGTATGTGACTGTATGATGAGTCAGTTGTTTCTGTAAAGCAAGTAGCTTTTAAACCAGTTAAATCCAGTGCCATCTGGGCTTGAAGCTCATTTAATACTATATGAAGTTTAATGACTAAGTTCAGAAACAAGACCACGCCTCAAACACACCCTATTTCCGCACCAAAGTATTTAAGCGCTCCTGATTCATTCATTTCCCCTTCAGCTCGTTTTCTGCTCCCCTTCCCCCCAACCTCCCTTCTTCTGCTCTCCTTTTCTCCCTCCCTTACCTCCCATCTCAATAAAGGGGGCTCAGAGGACATCAGAAGAGACGGCTGCCCCACCCTGAGTCTCTACCTTCCCTGGTTTCCTCTTGTCACCAAACCAGCAGCCAACACCTATCTAACATTGAACCCTGTCCATCCAAGACCCAGAGTCCACCATCCATTCTTTCGTGTCCTCCTTCCTACCCCTTCCCCTTTCATTCTCTTTGACCTCATCCTTCATCCCTTCATATCTCCTCCCCTTCACCATTCCATCCCTCAACCCCCATCCCCTCATCCTTTCATCCCTTCACCCCTCGACCCTCATTCTTTCATCCCTCCTTTAATCTGCACATACTAGTCATCCCAAGACATATTAAACGACTGTAAATCTGTATCTTTGTGGCGTGGTCTTTGTTAGTGAAATTATGATCTAGAGTGTTAAAAGCTTTTGACGCATCAAATAATACTTTAATTGTGAATTCTTTGATGTCTAAAGCTGTAACTGTTCTGTGAGCTGGTTGGACAAAGGCCATAGAAACGAAATCCATACGGACAGTCAAACAGTAACTTCTTACCCCTTAAATAATTGACTAATCTATTGTACACAATCTTTTCAAGTATTTTGGAGAATCATGATAATGGAGAAATTGGTCTAGAATTTCAAGATAATGATGAATTTCAACTTTGAGTGTTGGGCTGGGAGTGTTAAAATATTGATTTTCTTTTCCTTCATTTTCATTGGTCAAGAGTTGATATTCAGGACACAAACATCCAAGAAGTATTTCTATAAAAACTATTATATTTTCTTAATCAGCTGTCCCCTCACCGTCTCTTTTGTCAATGGAAACTGAATTTTGAAACTTTTTGTTCATTCTGAGATCATTAGAACAATGGCACAATACAACCTTTGAAATATGAGAGCATCATTCATGGTTAAATGCTGATATTTTCCGTTTAGGTAAACTTTATGCCATATAGAGAATGTTATGCTGGAATTTACATGATATCACCATGAAAGCCAAAGCTGTAATTTGTCCCAAAACAAAACTAACTTGTGCATGAAAGATTTAAAAAGTATGGTCATATTTTTCGTAATAATTACTTTTACTTTTGATTCTTTGAATGAATTTCCTGATTATACTGGTAGTTTTACTAAAACAGAATTTCAAATGCGGGACCAGAGTATTTTTAATTGTGGTCTTGCTACTTTTACTTAAGTAAAGGATCTGAATACTTCCACACCACTGCTTTCTACCTATTTCGTAGAAGAATATTACAGAGATTGTAATTTGTTTCCCCAAAGGCAGGCTCACTCCTCATATCTGAATTTAGTTTCAGCTAACAGGTGCTGGGAAACACACAGCTGTGAGATACTACGTCCACGCACATCTAAATATAACGGTGTCCCTGAGCAATCTGATTGATAAAACACAAGCCAGCTTTCAACAAACTTGTGGTGGAGTCAAACCTTTACAAACACAAGAAAAAATTAACAATGCTAAATAATCTATTGAAAAACCTGCATTAAATTTTTTAAGTAACCAAAAAAAAAAAAAAGAAAAAGAAAAAAGTAAAAAGCAGTAGAAGTACTCATTGTGAATGATGGCTCTCTTGTAGACTGTTTCATTTTTGAGGTTTATATATAGAGATGAGTTGGATGAAGTGATCAAATTCCATGTACTAATTAAGACAATAAATTATATTTTAGAAGTCATAATTTTTGCATCTAAAGCATAATTCTGCTGAGTAACTACAGCCGATAGAACAGTAAAGCTGATTAAAAACAATACCTCTCTCTGAAATGTAATTGAGTATAATATATATAATATATAAAGTATAAAGAATGCATAACTGTCACTTTATTTCAGCACAGTGCCTGCAACTGCAAGAAAGTACAATGCTCTTCATCTCAGGAGTTTTCTGAAAAGAATATTGAAATGTTCAACCTCTCTGTCATCATGTTAATCAAGATTAAAAGCCAGCCCTAATAATAAGAAAACAAAGAATTAATAATTTTATTGAACAAGTCATGTGCGGTCATTAAGAAACACGTAGTAACAATGTAGGAATTTAGTTAGAAAATGTTTCTTTGCTAAAAATCCCTTTTTTTCACGTTACTGTTAAAAAAAACAAAGCGATAACACATCGAAAACATTTTTAAATTAACACACTGTCCATATATTTTGCATCATAGAAGAATCCTTTTTTACTTGTAGTGAAATACATGAATGGATATGAAATCCAGCGGCTAGTATAATTTTATCTATATTCATGCTTTTCCTCATGACTTCCTAAATTTGCTGTCAAGAAAGCCATCCTTACTTCTGGAATGAAAAGTGTTTATTTTTTTTATCTTGCCTAACTCTGGAAATGAATCGCCTAATCCCAACCCCCTGCTTCAGAGATTGGCTCTTCATTGACCAATGAGGACGGCCGGATCCAGGGCGGCTTTCCTGACTGTGGTTATAAACCAGGGTTCCAGGTGGAGTCCTCTCACTGACAGGATCTGTCTTTCAGAAGTTGTCTCAGGACACTTTCCACATAGAGCTGGTACAGACCATACTCTATCTACAGAGACCCAACAATTCCCCCATGAGACAGGACTGAGTGACAGTGGCGAGGAAAAACTTCCTTTTAACAGGCAGAAACCTCAAGCAGAGCGAGGCTCTGGATGGGCAGCCATCTGCCTCGACTGGTTGTGTGTGTGTGTGTGTGTGTGTGTGTGTGTGTGTGTGTGTGTGTGTGTGTGTGTGGGAGAGAGAGAGAGAGAGACAGACAGAGAGAGAGAGAGAGAGAGAGAGAGAGAGAGAGAGAGAGGAGAGAGAGAAAAGGGGCAGTGGTTTTGGACAGAAATGCAATAACAGCTGTAATAACAGATATTTGAGTAATAATAAAATTGTATATGATACATATGTAGTATATCTAGTATAGTATATACATGTATGATATATTTGTATATGTGATGTGTGCACATATTAGTAACAGATACTATATATACATAATAGCAACACTACGAATCTAATAATAATGGAAGTATGGCTGAGAGTAATAGCACGTGCAGTGGATGTCAGGCAGGGCCACTGCAGGAGGCGTAACCCTAATCCACAATCCAGGTTCAAGCACCATCCGTGGGAAGCTGGGAGACAAGAACGCACAAAGACTCCGCGGAAGAAACCATGTTGGTCACATGCCTTGGAAGGACATGCCTGCACACAGATGGAGAGGTAGAGAAGAAGAGAGGAGCTTGGTGTGTCATGGGAAGTTCCCTGGAAGTCTAATCCTATAGTAGCATAACTAAGGGCTGGTCCAAGGCAAGCTTGAGCCGGCCCTAACTGTAAGCATGATCAAAATGTGAAGTTTTAAGCCTTAAATGTATAGAGGGTGTCTGCCTTCCGGACCAAGACTGGAATATGGTTCCACAGGAGAGGAGCTTGATAGCTGAAGTCTGTGGCTCCCATTCTGCTTTTGGAGATTTTAGGAACCATAAGTACGCCTGCATTCTGGGAACACAGTGTTGTTTTGGGATAATAAAAAAGTCCTTTGTGAGAGTGTGATAGAGAGAAGTGAGAGAAGAATATGGATGAGATATGATCTCTTTTCCTCCTTTCCAGAATCTGTGCTGCAGCATTCTGGATCGGCTGGAGAGTATTGAGCAATGTATTGGGGGCACATAGATAACAAGGAATTGCAATAATCCATCCAGGAAGTAACAAATGCATGGTCTGGTTTGTCTGCATTGTTTTGAGACAAGAAAAAAAGGCAGTCTTTGAAATTTAGAGGGGGTGTGTGTGTGTGTGTGTGTGTGTGTGTGTGTGTGTGTGTGTGTGGGTGTGTGTGTGTATGCATGCTTGGACTGGGTGATTCCTCTGCATTCACGTCTCACCTACACCTGTTCCTCGTGCCAATCAGCCACCACAGCTGCAGCCAGTCCATAAATACCAGCCACAGGATAAAAACCTAGATCACCTCTCCAGTCTTCGTCAGATTGTTTCACTTATTAGCCTGATAACGCGTCTCAGCCGTTTAGCTCTCCTTGTGCTTTGTTCATGCTCAAGACTGTTTGTTTTGTCTGTCTTCTGAATCACGAAGTGTGGTCTCCTGCTGTCTCTGGCTCCTGTAACCGTGTATAAACCTGCCAAGTCTCCTAAGGCCCAGTTCACCACCTGAAAACCTGCTGACTCACCTCACCTGCTTGCCTGCTCTTTACTGGATCTGCCTCTCAGTGATCAATATTTCCTTTTGTGACAATAAATCCTTTTATTATTCAAATTGTCAATATCTGTGTTTTGCATCTGGAGTCCAGCCATTTCCTCAGCCCATATCAGACAGTGAGTTTCTAAGGTGTTTTGGGCCAAAAATTAGAACTTCTTTTTTTGTTTTGTCTGAAATTAGTAACAAAATGTTGCAGGTCATCCAGGTCTTTATGTCTTTCAGACATGCTTGGAGTTAGTTAACTGATCGGTTTTCATCTGGTTTCATCAATATATATAGCTGGGTATCATCTGCATCTGCATTGTTTGATGTCTATTCAAACCAGCAGCACAAACAGTTAAGTCAAACCGTGCAGCTGCCGCATGTAGTGTCATTTCACCACTTTGGATGTCCAAATAAAATATATACAGGATAACCAGTAATTCCCTTGTTTCTACTGTATCCTTAAGAGCATGAAAGTAAAATAAATAAGTAAAGTAAATATTCAGGGAAATATCAAAGCATGATTATGAGCATTGTGATGATAATACCATGATGTAGGAAGACACAGGCAAAACAGGAGAAAGAAAAACCGTGTTTCAGTCAAGGTGAAAGACTTTATTGAGTCATTTGGAAATTGGCTGCACTTTCCGACAACACTGTTGTTAGAATGACAGAGGAAAGGCAGCAGAGGATGGTGATCGCAGGATCAAACTTAATTGCTGGCCATGGTGCTCTCCAGCCAGTCGGTGAAGTCGCAGACCTGTGAATGGAGACAGGACGAGGTTTGTCAGTATGGACGGCCAGTGGCAAATATGATTGATTTCAAACAGCTTTTTTAATGATTATACATAGCTATTTTTGGTTTACCTTGGCGTAAACACCGGGGTGGTTCCTCTCAGCACATCCAATGCCCCAGGACACAACACCCTGCAGCTCACCGTTGCAGATGACGGGGCCACCAGAGTCACCCTGAGAACAGAGAGATTAAGAACAATACACAGAATGAAATAAAATGAACTATTTCAATTAACTTCAATACTAAAACTGAAAAATGTTAAATGTGAAGAAAATGTTGCACTGGTGTAGGACAAGGACCTCTGCAGAGTCTTCTTGTTACATACCCAACAAGAGTCCTTGCCTCCCTCCAGGTATCCAGCACAGAACATGTCGTTAGTGATCATGCCGGGGTAGGACTTTCTACAGTCTCTCTGAGACAGGATGGGGACCTGCAGACACTGCAGCTTGTTGCTGTCAACACCTACAATGTGAAAAACAAAGAATAGGTGGAAAAGGTTTTAATCAAACAAAACAAATGGAAATGAATGTTGCCCTGAAACATTCTGTTAAAATGCAGAAAACCTTACTCACTGTAGCTCATGGTTTCACCCCATCCAGAGACTGTGCACATGGTGCCAGCAGGAGCGCAGCTGGTGGGCAGAGCCACAGGCTGCACATACTGGTTGAAGACGGCGGGCCGGCTCAGCTTGATCAACATGATATCATTAGCGTTTGTGGCCTCATTGAAATTGGGGTGAGGGATGACACGGGAGGAGCGGATGAACTGCTCGGTGTTCTCGTTGACCCTGATGTTGTGCTCTCCGAGACGGACCTCAAAACGGCTGGAGAGGAAAGAGAAGATTACTGCAGCTGAGTTTCATCATGGCTCTCAAAATCAGTTTGATTCCAACATGCAACACTTTGTCTTTAAAATATCAAGGAGTGACATACGACTTGTAGCAGTGAGCAGCAGACACAACCCAGTTCTCATTGACCAGGGAGCCACCACAATGGTGCGCCCCGATATTCAGAGACACCTGGTGGGGCTGGGAGTGGCGTGCGCACTCATACCCTCCGACGATCTTGTCGTCATCGGTGGCGACTGAAAACACACAGGAGGCCAAATAGTCAGGAACCCACTGAATGCTTTGTTTACTTCAGTGATGAGAACTAATGAAAACAGGAAGAAAGACACAAGCTTACAAGCAGCTCCGATGAGCAGAAGGAAGACCAGAGACCTCATGGTTGCTGTTTGATCCTGTTGATGAGAGACTTCTGTTGGAGTCCTGGTTTATATAGAATGGTTCCTGTCCTCGTTCCCTGCTGAACACACCTCCAAGGTTATTTTTGACCAATCAACATCCTGGAACAATGATTTGTGGGTATTGGAAAAGCAAATATTAAGTTTGCTGTGGGTGGTCTGTGCTGACTGACAGCATGGGCGAAATCGTATTACTGGCAAATCTTTCAAATAAATGCAGTTCTAAAGGAGGGACATGAGACAAATAAACACTTAAAAGCATTCTAAAATTGCTGATATAGAAAATGTGTGTATTTATATGAAAAAGCTTTATTCAAATGACAAACTGTTAAACTGTGCACATCATTTATTCATTAATTTATTATCTTTTAAATATTTATATTTATTATTTTATTGGTAATGTGTGTTTTTATCTGTTTTTATCTGTTCATGTGTGCTACTGGACACCCGAATTTCCCCTCATGGGGATGAATAAAGTATCTATCTATCTATCTACATCTGTCCTTTAAATTGGTTCACTTATCTCAGGAACAAAAACTACAATTTTTGATAGATAGTTGACATGATGCTGTGATTTTTGAAACTAAACATCCAAACATGAACTTTATTTTTGGGATTGCATCTGTACTCGGCACAGACTGTTTCTTGTGATGGTTAACCTTGATGTGGATGGATTTGTGCTGTGAAAACATGGCTGCAGCTCTGCAGGTGGTTTGGTTCACAACAACAGTTGCTGAATGTGACTCTCACAGGAAAACCAACCCACATGTTTGTAGATAGACCACGTCAAGGAATTATAACTGACTACATAATAATCAACAACTCTGCATTAAAGTCTATGCCATTATACAATGAATTATTCTGACATTTGGGTTAAAATTCAGTGCAGATCTGTCTGCTATGCACACTGTTTTTTTTGTTGACAGTTGCATTTTTCATAGTATTTTTTTCTCACTTTTATAGATGTTCTTAAATGACTGTTTCATTTGCTTTTTGAGAAAAAAGTTAAATTGCTTTTTAGAAAAATGAACTAACTAAGTATTATATCTCATACGGTAGTCATCCTGAGCTCAACATTGAAATTAAGGTCTCTGAATACCTTAACTTCAGCTTATACACCCATTATGTGCCAGTCACTATATGAGGGTTGTTAAAATTTAAGTTTCATGTACTCTAGGATTTTATCTTGGCTGACTTTTCTACCTTTTCAGTCAAAAGTTTGGATACACCTTCTCATTCACTGTGTGTGTAAATGTACGTTTGCCTACAGCCATCCATCCCTAATGCACATTTCACTTTTGTTTTCTTGCTGCAGCTGCTGACAGCAACAAGCTGCAGTGTCTGGACATTCCCATGTCTAATGAGGACTGTCCCCATGTTCTGCGCAGACACCTGGAGGAAGACAAGGATTTGTGCCTGTGTGTATATTTTCTATGACCATATATTGAAAATGGAATGTATTTTTTAACTCTTTTCTAATTCTTATTCATGCCATAATTAAATATAGCATTGCAATGATTTACAATGTGAGCATAATATTTCTCCTTCTCTTAGGGTGACTCTGGTGGTCTCGTCCTGTGTGATGGTGAGCTGCAGGGTGTTATGTCCTGGGGCTGTAATCATCCTGGTGTCTACGCCAAGGTTACATTTCACTGCAGGCACTAAAAATACAACTATTACCTCCTTTAATGTTTCCACTGGAACAAACTGACTAACATCTTTCAGGTCTGTGTGCAGACTGAATGACTATGCAGCACAATGTCCAGCTATTCTCTCCACCATTCAACCACTGCATTTTTTTCCTTTTTTTTTTTTGTTCATTTAAATAGAAAAAAGTAAAACAAAAGAGAAGAAATATCCAATAACATAAAAAATGGTGTGATGAAAAACCCCTGAGGGCTTATAGAAAGAACCCACCTAACATTTAAGTGTTTTTCCAAATATCTAAAAGAGAGAAAAGCACACAGTTTTTAAGCAAGAGATACTAGAATAAAGATACCAAAGAGGAGAAAAGATTATACAATAACATGTATTTGCACTGCTTTCTTACACTGTTCCCGTACCTCATTAACACACTGCTGTAGAATTGAGGAGCGACTGCGAAGTGAAACCGGTTTCTGTTAAGCAAGTAGCTTTTAAACCAGTTACGTCCAGTGTCATCTGGGGCTTGAAGCTCATTTAATACTAGATTATGATCTATAGAGCCAAAAGCCTCTGACACACCAAAGACTACACCAATTGTGAATTCTCGGTTGTCTACCATTTAAATAACTGACTAATCTATTGTACACAGTCTTTTCAGGTATTTTGGAGAATCATGGTAATAAAGAAATCAGTCTAGATATTGAAAATAAGGATGAATTTTTAGCTTTTTTTCAGCTTTTAGTGACAGAAAGCCCATGTGACTAATGAAGCAAATCTGTTGAAGTTTTCAACAGGTCGCAGGTTATTATTGTTGATACGAATGGATTCTTAAGTGAACAGGAAAGCAAGTAAAAATCAAAAAATTAACATAAGTGAAATAAAAATATTGATTTTCTTTAAACTTTAAAATTATTCCAGTGTTGTTGTTGTTGTTGTTGTTGTTGCTGTGTGAAACTGTTTGCCTCAGGAGGAAGCAAACAGTTTCACAGTGTCTTTATATGAACTCAGGCTGCCAGAGTTCATATAAAGACACTTAAAATCACACTTGTTTCATTCTATAATAATTTCTCTCTTATATTTATGCAAAGTGCTTTCTACCAGTGGTGTAATGTAACAAAAGACGTTTACTCAAGTATTATACTTAAGTGCAGTTTTGACATATGTGTACTTTATTTGAGTGGGGCTGGAGTTGTTCAAAGTTATGCTGGAATTTACAATTTACATGATGTCACCGTGTACTGATAAGAAAGACAAAGCTGCAATTTGTCCCACAACAAAACTAACTTATGCATGAAAGATTTAAGAAGCAAACAAACAAACAAACAAACAAAAAAAACAATACAGAGATTCTAATTAGTTTCCCCAAAGGCAGACTCACTCCTCATGTCTGAGTTTAGTTTCAGCTCACAGGTGCTGGGAAACACACATCTGTGAGATACTACGTCCACGCACATCTAAATATAACGGTGACTTGTGTCCCTGAGCAAACCGATGAAACACAAGTCAAACTTTCAACGAGTAGGTGGTGGAGTCAAACCATTTCAAAAAAAGACAAACGAATAAAGGAACAAAAAAAAGTAGCGATGCTTAATAATCCACTGAAAAACCTGCTTTCAAATCTTCTGGAAAAAAAAAAGTAGTAGTAGTAGTAGTAGTAGTAGTAGTAGTAGTGCTCATTGTGCATGATGGCTCTTGTAGACTGTTTGATTATTGAGGTTTATATATAGAGATGAGTTGGATGAAGTGATCCTAAGTCAAATTCCAAGCACTAATTACTAGCAATAAATCATATTTTAGAGGTTATAATTCTGCTGACTAACCACAGCTGATAGAACAGTAAAGATGATTAAGGAACAACACATCTCTCTGAAATGTAATTGAGTATAATATATATAATAAATAAAGTATAAAGAATGTAAGACTGTCACTTTATTTAAGCACAGTGCCTGCAACTGCACCTAACTACCATTCATGCTTTCCCTCATGACTTTCAAAATTTGCTGACAAGAAAGCGTTTCTTGTGTTTTTTTTTTTATCTAACCGAACTCTGGAAATGAATCACTTAATGCCGATGTCCCACGACAGAGATTCACTGACCAATGAGGAGGCAGAGAGCAGGACAGCTCTGTGGATATAAAGCAGGGGTCCAAATGGAGTCCTCATCAATTGGATCGCACAGCAACCATGAGGTCTCTGGTCTTCCTGCTGCTCATTGGAGCCGCTTGTGAGTGGGAAGTTCTTTTCCAGCAGAATGTCTTTTTTCCTGCTTGGCCTTAGTTCCAGAACTTTGTCCAGAATAAACACAGAATCTCCGTAGAGCGAGGATTTTTGAGTATGAGGAGGACTGAACCATCCACAGCACTCAAATGAACAATGCAGGCTTTGGGGTTCGACTAAAAATACTCAAAAGGACATTCTACATTCAAAGAGATATCTGTTTCTACTAATGTGTTGCTGATGTGTGTGTCTGTTTTCAGTCGCCGCCGAGGACGACAAGATCGTCGGAGGGTATGAGTGTGCACGCCACTCCCAGCCCCACCAGGTGTCTCTGAATATTGGGTCGCACCATTGTGGTGGTTCCCTGGTCAACGAGAACTGGGTTGTGTCTGCTGCTCACTGCTACAAGTCGTATGTCACTCCTTGATATTTTAAAGACTAAGTGTTGCATGTTGGAATCAAACTGATTTTGAGAGCCATGATGAAACTCAGCTGCAGTAATCTTCTCTTTCTTCTCCAGCCGTTTTGAGGTGCGTCTCGGAGAGCACAACATCGGGATCAGAGAGAACACCGAGCAGTTCATCAGCTCCTCCCGTGTCATCCCTCACCCCAATTTCGATGAGGCCACAAACGCTAATGACATCATGTTGATCAAGCTGAGCCGGCCCGCCGTCTTCAACCAGTATGTGCAGCCTGTGGCTCTGCCCACCAGCTGCGCTCCTGTTGGCACCATGTGCACAGTCTCTGGATGGGGTGAAACCATGAGCTACAGTGAGTAAGGTTTTCTGCATTTTAACAGAATGTTTCAGGGCAAAATTCGTTTCCATTTGTTTTGTTTGATTAAAACTTTTTCCACCTATTCTTTGTTTTTCACATTGTAGGTGTTGACAGGAACAAGCTGCAGTGTCTGCAGATCCCCATCCTGTCTCAGAGCGTCTGTAGGAACTCCTACCCCGGCATGATCACTGACGACATGTTCTGTGCTGGATACCTGGACGGAGGCAGGGACTCTTGTTGGGTATGTAACAAGAGGACTCTGAAGAGGTCCTTGTTCTACACCGTGCAACATTTTCTTCACATTTAACATTTTTTGGTTTTATTATTGAAGTTAGTTCGTTTTTATTTCATTCTGTGTATTGTTCTTCTTCTCTCTGTTCTCAGGGTGACTCTGGAGGCCCCGTCATCTGCAACGGTGAGCTGCAGGGTGTTGTGTCCTGGGGCTACCTCTGTGCGGAGAGGAACTACCCCGGTGTCTACGCCAAGGTAAACTGAAAATAGCTATGTATCATCAGTAACAAAGCTGTTTGAAATGAACCGTATTTGCCACCAGCTGTCTATACTAACAAACTTCGTCCTGTCTCCATTCACAGGTCTGCGACTTCACCGACTGGCTGCGGAGCACCATGGCCAGCAATTAAGTTATCCAAACAACAAGTCCAGTCAAACAGCTCAGCATCCTTTGCAGTTTATGTTCCATCGTCTGTACTGGACTGTGAATAAATAATTTCAAGCACATCATTTGTGTCCACGTGAAATAATTAATAAGAACAGATTTTAGTTTTTAGTTCGTTTTTTCCCCAGGTCCACCACAACACTGCTCCATGTTACGCCTGGGTTGAAGTGACATGATTAATAATGCTTTCTAAGTTTTAAATGTACATGGAATTCACATTCACATGGATTTTTCATTACATTTTTTATTATGAATTGTTGATAATTATCAGATTACCCTGGAAGAATGACTTAAAATCCGACTATTTCCCTTTAATTATAAGACATAAATAATACTACTAAATATACTAAGTAACCTTTCTCTTCAGGGCTATATTGTAAAGCATAATCTCCGCTATATTGTTCATATCTCTTCCACATTTTGAACTGGGCTTGTTTTATAACCCTTTTTGAGAGTATTTGAATTGATTTATGACGCATCTCGAAGGACAGGTGGACGGACTGTGGGTACTTCTGCATTATACAGTACTAAAAGTCTCGCAGCTCGTTAGAGGAGGGATGTCTGCTGTGGTTGTTTCCAATTAATAATTCAAATTCGTACCCCAGCATTTGAATTATGACTAAATTAATTATAAATGGATATGTGAAATGATTTTCAAATGGGACTTCAAATTTTACACTTAGTCATTCATTTACTGATCTGTCTTCCTGTCATATTCCATTTCATCATCTCTGTCTGTATCTTGTGTCACTGTGTTAATGAAGAAAAGGGATAATTCACATTCCTGGACAGAGCAGCAGGTGCGTTCCAGTCTTCCCTGTCTGTGGCGAACAGATGGGAGATATTTCTGTCCATCCATTGATTTTGGTCTATTGCTTGGAGCAAAAGTGTCAGACATGTGCCGTCACTCCGGCATAACTGACTGATGATACCTGTTTCTCAGCAGCTCCGACTAACCTTTCATGGACAAGAAAACAAGGCAATTATGGTGCACTTGACATCTCTTTTCGTGTCAAAGAGTAAAAGTAATTGCAGTGTTTTCATCATAATGTTTACCTGAATGGTTGGTAGCGTTTAAGATGATGATTTTCTGTGCTTTTTCCGATTGGATGAGGCTGACAGGCTTTCTGGTCAATCGAAAATGTGTGACTGCAAGCTTGTGTTGCATCACTTTCCAATCGCTAAGGCTTAAAAGACTTTACGATCTTATAAAAAAGGCACTTTTTTCCATTTTCATGAAGTATAGTAGAGCACCAATTTGTTTAAAATCCTCGGGAAACTCATGAACTCAAAAAATGTCATGCAAATGTAATTCAGTCTGCATATTACTCTAAAAGAGTAAGTGGTTTGAAGCATTGTGATGGGAATAAAATGAAGGAAGCCACATGACTTTTGAACCACAAAACTTATGACAGAGATTTAAAGATTTAAAGAAAGATTTAAAAAAAAACTGTTGTTCCTTTATTTGAGTTTGTCTGCCATTAGAGTTTTGTTAAAGAAAAGATTCATGGCCAAGTTCTCAGTTCTGAATGGAGCTCATTGGACAAATTTCAATGGGAGTCGAACTCGTTTTCAGATTCTTGTGCTGACTTTGATAAATGGGCTGTTGCGACATCTGCGCCCTTTCGTTCCAGGTGTATAAAACATTCTGCGCTCAAGGGACAGAAAATCAAAATGAGGCCAGCGTTCATGCACTCCAAGAAAACTAAAAGACTTATTAACACTCCTCATGCAGCTTTTGAATGCTGAACACCAATGCTGTTCCCTCATTAATAGATTAAAGCAAAAGTTTGTGTTAGTTTGTGCGTCTTATTCTGATGGAACTCTTACGGCGGGATTGTTTGGTGATAAGGATCAAAAGAAAAAAGCTAATTCACACATTGACATTAGCTGTGATTGTTTGACTCTGGTTTATATTTGCTTTGGTGGAAATAAATTATTCAGAAAAGTCTTACAGTCACCCAAGAGCAGATGCAACTCTACAGTATTGTCGACAATAACAAACACACAGGTGCGTCACAAAATGGAAGATTTTATTGACTGTGCCCTTGCTAAAGACATCTTTTTTCTCTCTTTCACCTACTGTTTCTCCTTGTGGCTCTCTCTCAGCGACTCTCCCACTGCTGTTCTTTCTGACACCACCCACCACCACCTCCTGTCTCTGTCTCCTTCCATCTCAATCTCTCTCTGCTTTCCCTCTATCACTTAGATATGTGATGGGAGATGACAGCCTAGGTGTATCTGGAAAGAATATCTTCGATCCAGGGCATCAGAGAGCAGACTTTGGTGTAAACGCCCGGGGCGTTAGGCTGAGCACAGCCATCGCCCCAAGAGACAATGCCCTGCAGCTCCCCATTACACACCAGAGGACCACCGGAGTCACCCTGAGCAGGGAAGAGGAAGAGAAAGAGGAAGAATTTATTCACTCCATCATCTCATCTCATTGAATGTTTTCTTTTTTTTCACATGTTCACAGACCACCAAGCCTTATTTCACGTGCTGTGTGATTGTGAGGAAATACCTGACAAGCATCCATGCCTCCCTCCAGGTATCCTGCGCACACCATGCGGTCAGTGACTCTGCCGGGGTAGGACCCTTCACAGTCCGCATCAGACAGAATGGGGACTTCCACACACTGAAGGTAAAACGGGTTGAACACTGCAGATAAGAGCAAGGAAGACAGATAAAGAAACATGGCCACAGAACATCAGACCTCTTTGACTCTTTGTCAACTTTTTTGGAGGTGAAAAAAATAACAAAACCCCACCCGTGACGTTTGACTGTCCAGTCTTAGCTTAGCGACCATGGCTAGGTTTGACAAACCTGTCAAGCCGTGTGTGCAAGGCACCGTGGTAAAGACAATACTCTGTGGAAGAGTTTGGAGGGTGGTGTCTCTTTTATCACTTTTCCAAAACCAAAAACACAGGATCAAAGGTGTAAAGAATATGCAGTGATAATAGTGTCACTCACTGGTTATTCCTTGTTCTCAAACTCTTTTCTCCTGTAATAGTGAAGCATATTGGTTGAAATACAACCATTGAACCTCTATCTCATCTGTCCAAATATGTCTTTCTGTAGCAGGCTTTCAAATCATCCCAGGGTTGTTAAATTAGAACAAATGACAGCTTAATTAGATTGTTATTTACCAGAAGAGTGCCCTCAGTAGAGTGCAAATCTCTATTAGGATTGTCTGAGGGCATGTGGGTGGTGAACAGGGAGTCCAGGACAGCCTGTGTCCATGCAGTGTGTATGCACGAGAGTAGTGGAAAGAAGGGGAGGCGACATGCAGGTTCCAAAATACCAGTGATGTAAAATATCAATTAGCAGTGTCAGTTACACCTTAGCAGACATCATAATACTCTACCGCATAATAACGCAGTGGCTAACAAGCTCTACCGTGCAATACACAAACACAGCTCCTTTAATCTGCTTCATGTCTTAGATCATTAGGTGGTTAGGGTGTCGACTTTTTGCCTGGCACATGCAGATTTAGCCTCTGTTTGCATTATATCCAGCATGCAGGAATCAAGGCCTATTTAAGAAGCCACTAAGGCTTCACTTTAAAAAAAAAAAAAAAGAAAAAAAAAGAAGAAAAAAAAAGAAGTAGCTGAAAATATTAAATACACAGCTGGAGACAACAGCTCACTCAGCTGTTAGCATTCGCTTATGCTACATTAACCTAATTGCAGATCCACAGTCGTAGACTAGAAATGAGTCTCCTGGTTTTGTTTGTCTTGCGTGTGAAACTGAAGACCTGTTATTTAAAAGATTATTAAAGTGGTGAATATGTCCCCGTTATCACGGTAAAATGCATTTTGTGCAGTGACAACGGAAAATTTGACAGACAATGAACGGCCAATTACTCACACTGTCACCGCTCCAGTCAGATCATGGTGTTCATTCTGTTTTTTGCTTCATTCTCTCTGTCGTACACTAACTGTCAACTCATTCTAGATCCAGCCCTCCCCTCCCAGCTCCTGCTGTCCTGCTGTAACCCTGCCCCGACCTTCCCTGCCTCCCACTTTCCCTCATCAGCCCAGTACCATGTATACTGGTTCCATTCTACTCGTACAAGGCTAGATTGTCCAGTTTGCATCTGCTCTCAGTTTCCAGCCTTATTTCTGCCTGATCCTGCCTGATTCCCTGCTGGATGATTCTTCACCTTCCCCTGGTCTGTTTTTGGGCTGCTTTAGGGTTTGAATCTGTTTTGATCACAATTTGATCACAAAACAAATGGTGTTGTACTGGTTTTAAAAGGGTTCAGAAATGTGATTGGGGATATTTGTCAGCCATCAAACAAACCTGAGCTTTCAAATGAAGTTAAATCTTTTTAACTTACAGTATATGGACTAATCATATGGCATTACATACGAGAAACAAATCCAAGCTAATTTTCAAGCATTCTTTTCATAGAATACAATGATTAAGAATATGTACATATACTGTACACTGTATATATTGAGAGAGAGAGAGCTAAGATCCTGTGGGACATCAAGTTACAGACTTACAAGCAAGTGGTGGATAAGCAACCACACATTGTGGTGGTCAACATGGAGCAGAAGACTGTCGTAGGAATCGATGCAGTGATCGAGCCACAGTAACGAGCGTGAATAGAAAGAGCATGAAAAACTACAGAAAGAGCTGATGGAAAAACCACTGGAGCTGAAATCGACTGCAGTCCCAGAAGTGATATTAGCACCAGGGGCAGTGACCTGGTGTTGCCCCAGCAGGTTCCAGGAACAACATCTGAGGTCTGTCCAGAGGAATGAAGTCCACGGAACAGTTAAGATACTGCACAGAGCCCTCAGGCCTCTGGTAGAGGACCCAAGCTTGAGGAAGACACCCAAAAAAGGGTGAGAGGGAGTTTTGTTTCTTCAGGTGATCGCAATAAAAACATCTGCAGGATCCCAACAAAATGACGAAAATGTTTTAATGAATTTTGATATCAAGATCAGGTGCACCTCACCTTCATCAGTGTAGATGTTCCCCCATCCGGACACCGTGCACATTTCCCCAGGTGTGGGGCAGGCTTTGGGCAGGGCCACTGGCTGGACGTACTGGTTAAAGGTGGCGGGATGTGCCATCTTCAGCATCATGATGTCGTAGTCCAGGGTCTGGTAGTCATAACTCTCATGCCAGTAGATGGCGTCCACGGGCATGTACTGCTCCGTGAACTCGTTCACCCAGATGTGGTTGTCACCCAGGATGGCAATCTGTGAATGGGGGCTGAAAAAGAGGCCAAGAACAAAATGACCATAGTTATCTTAAAGGTACAGTTCATTAAGAAACTTCTGAACGCATCGATGTAATACAAACCTTTGCCAGCAGTGGGCAGCAGAGATGATCCACTGATCATTGATAAGGGAGCCACCGCAGAAGTGATAGCCGATATTGAGAGACACCTGCCAGGGTTGGGAGTGGGCCTGACACTGGTAGCCACCCACAATCCTGTCATCCATAGGGGCTGCAGCTGTATCGTAAAAGAAATGCAAAATTCTTCATATTTATCATAGTAGTTCATTTTTACCCTAAAGCCATTGTAGAACTGCAGATACGCTTTACCTGCAGCACCCAGGAGCGTGAGAACAATCAGGCCAATCATCCTGTGGCTGACTCAAGCCTTCCTATGACCAGACTCACCGCGAATAATCCGTCACTCACGGCATTTATACCTAAACTCCTCTGTGTCTTTCCATGCACCCCCTCCCCGTCCACACCTCCATCCCTCCACCCAGTTCTACCCACCCACCCCTGAATCTCTTCAACTCCTCCCAGCCCAATCCCTGCCCTTATCATTTTATGTGCCACGTTTGTCCTTTCAGTTAATAAGTGAGCCACATGTTCACGTATTTGTGGCCTTGGAGGGGTTGGTGTGCTCATTTTGTAAGATTTTCTGCACCTAAATAAACTTATCTGTTATCTTTATAGGTGACACATTTCCAACTCCCTTTTTAAAAGACACCACAATGAATTACTGTAACCAGCCATGTAGTGTTATTACTTATTGGTTTAATACAATATAATAAGTGAAAATGTTGTTGATTGCTATCTGACACCTATACAGCATGTTGTTTTAGCTTGCTGCTTCAGAGATCACAGATGATTTCTTTCTCAGCTTTCTCAGCTTTTATTCAAGGGCAACCAAAGCAGAACTGTAAAACAGCATCTTTGTGGCGAAAACTAAAATAATCACTGACCGCAGACTGAATTCTGATGAAAATAAGATCTCAGCTGCTGTCCTCTTAGATCTCAGTGCAGCGTTTGATATGACTGACCACGGTATCTTGATTAATTGTCTCGAATAGCTTGTTGGTCTTTGTGCCTGTGTGTTAAACTGGTTTGAAACAAACATCAAAGGCAGAAAGTCTTATGTCAGTCTTGGAGATCATGTGTCTCAGAAACATGACATCTGTTTTGGGGTTGCACAAGGGAGCTGCCTTGATCCATTCGAGAGCACAATGTATATTTCCATAGTTATGGAGATGCACACAACTGTACATCTCTGATGAACCACAAGATGCTGCAGCTATAGCTTCCATTACTAACTGTCTTTTGGCAATAAATAAATGGATGAGCAATAATTTCCTTAAATGAGGACAAAACTGTAATCCTATTAGTCTGCATGAAGTTAAATCTCTCACTTTCTCATGCTTATACACTGCTACACCTCTTTTAAAATTGTTGTATTTTACCTAATTTTATGCATTCTTTGTACTCTATTTTAAACTTTATGTTTAATCAAAAGTTATGCATTGTCTGTATTGTCATTCTTATTCTATTTTATTGTTACAATTATTATCAAGTGTTTATTTTTTTGAAAGGTGCTATGCAAATAAAGTTTATTATTTATAATAAAATGTCTACTCTTGGTTAAAAAAAAAAGCAATTGCTACTTCTTTGTCATCCCTTTATTCATATTGCAGAAAAACACCTCAAGCCTAAAAGAGGGTTGCATAACTGTTTTGCATATTGTAGCTTGCCAATAATGAGTGACCCATGAGAGAACCTTAAACAGGTGTTAAATATGTGGAGACCTTGGTCCAGATTGGTAAATGAGGTGCACAGATGACATAACCATAGGGGTTGTGCCGCGATGTGGCAGAAGTGGGCAAACATGAAAACAGGAGCATGATAAGAGAGTAGATTTGGGTCGACACTTCACGCCATGAGGAAAGAACAGAGTGTGAGGAGACAGATAGGGTCAACAGGAAGAGGAGGGGAGTGATGGGCCGAGCATAGAGGGGCTGGTAGGATATAAATATGAGCTGGGGTATGTCCAGGTGTCTTCTGATCTTTCATCTGACACAATGAGACTGCTGGCTCTGCTGCTGATGGTTGGAGCTGCTGGTAAAGACCGAAACAGACACGACACACGTACAGACGTACTTATGAGAGCACACATGAAAAGTTGTGGTTACAGATATCTTTGAAACACAAGTCTTACTCTTTCTCTTGCCCTCAGTCTCTTTCTGTGTGTGTTTGTGTGACAGCGGCAGTTCCCCGCGAAAATGGCCGGATCATCGGCGGGCAGGAATGCGAGCCGAACTCTCGTCCATTCATGGCCTCCCTCAACTATGGTTACCACTTTTGTGGTGGGGTGCTCTTCAACACACAGTGGGTGATGTCTGTTGCCCACTGTTGGTATGAGTAAGTATACACTGATGGAGGAAAAGTTCTTTAGTTTCCGGGGAACCACGGAAAAACCAGATGACACAGTGCAGGAGAAGTCAGCGAACTACCTCGCTGGCCACTCTATGGTTTATTATTGTTTGTATTGCTCACTCATGATGGAGCACAATTATTAATTGTCAGTGGCAATGGTGGTATAACAATGGAGACAATAACTCCCATGATCCCACGCTCCTTCACGACATCATCAAACTCTGTCTTTTCTTAGTGTTTTGATTGAGAGACCCCCTAGCAGCAGAAATTAGAAACAGTGGGAACTCTAAAAATATAAGTAGTGCAGTCTTTGCAAAATAGGGGAAATGGGGAGTTTAAGACGTATTTCGAATGCTAAGAAGTAAAATGCTGAAAGCTTTTTCTGCCTCCACATTTTTCTAATATATTATACCTCCTTTCTCAGTCCCTATTCCATGCAGGTCATCCTGGGAGAACACGACACGCGACGGTTTGAGGGTACTGAGCAGCTCATGAAGACAGATACCATCATCTGGCACCCTAAGTGAGGACAAAAAAACGAAGCATCCTGTCTGAAAATCTTCTTCCCTCTGCACGATTTCATGATCTGATTTATTCATTAATTTCACACAGTGCAGAGAAACAGCTTGAGCTTATTTCATGTTTCTCTGTGTGCAGCTATGACTACCAGACTCTGGACTATGACATTATGCTGATCAAGCTCTTCCACCCAGTGACGGTGACTGCGGCGGTCGCACCTATCCCATTGCCCACAGGGTGCCCAGTAGGAGGGCTCCCCTGCTCTGTGTCTGGCTGGGGTAACACCGCCGCAGGAGACAATGGTGGGTTGATAATAGGTGAACTGAATACAGCTGAACTGTGTGAAGGATGAGCTTAATGCCATTATGTGTAGAATTCGTAGTGTAGACTGTGTTTTTACCTTGATTTGAATTATCCTGATGATAAAATGTTTTCTTTCTGGAAAAATGACACAACCCTGGTCAAACTGGTGTAGTCAGCATGTTGCTTTCCAACCATTCAGAGGCAGAGGGAGGTGGTGGCAGCATTCTTTGTAGTTTACCCAGTAGCTGAATCAGCAAAGTACCTAAAGCAATCAAATAAATGTAGTGGAACAAAAAGTGCAATATTTGCCTCCAAAATTTAGTGGACTAGAAGTATAAAGTAGCAGAAAACTGGAATACTAAAGTACAATTTTGAAGTACTGTTACTTTATTCAAGTACTGTACATTCCACCACTGCTGGAAAGTGTTGAGAAATGGAAACACATTTTTGGACAAATATATAGAATATCATCAGCCTCATCCTATAAAATGATTTATCCGTTTTCCAGTGATGTCTCAGAGGTTTCTATGACTATCTCTGTTCTCCTTGTTAAAGGGGTCGCGGCAACCCGTCTGCAGTGCCTGGATTTGCCCATAGTGGACGATGCTGAGTGTAAGAGGGCCTATCCGGACATGATCACACGCAGGATGGTGTGTGCCGGATACATGGATGGAGGCAGAGACGCATGCAATGTGAGTTTTGCAGTAAATGCCTCCAAAGAGTGAGTGGACTCACAGCTCTGTACGTGTGGAAGAATTCGTCACTGCATACCTGCTCACGCTCTGTGTTTGTCAGGGTGACTCCGGCAGCCCTCTGGTGTGTCTTGGAGAGGTCTACGGCCTGGTGTCATGGGGTCAGGGATGTGCCGAGCCCAACTACCCTGGAGTCTATGTCAAAGTGTGTGAGTTCCTCTACTGGATTGAAGACGTCCTGGCAGCCTATCCCTGAAGACATTATACATTTTCACTTTATTTTTCTTCACCCCTCCCACTGTCCCTCTCTTCTCTGCTCTACGTTGCCACTCACTCCTTTCTTTTACAGCCCTAACTTCTTTTTTTCTCTCCTTCTCTGGTGCCTTGTCTCCTTTGAAGTTTCCCCCCTCACACATCCAAACTCAACACACGTATGCCCGAGCACAGAAAATAAAATAAAACCACTTGGTTTACGCTCATTTTTCTTTTGTGTGGCCACATTTTCATGTCCAAAATGGGAGAAAATAAACCAAATGAAACTGCTTCAGAGGCTCAAGTATGTGTTAGTTGTTGGTTTTATTGTTTTGATGTTAGCATCATATTAGGCTGTCTGATGGAGTTACGGACGGAGAAACCTTTATTTATTCACATAACGTATTTAGAAGAACAAACTTGTCATATGGGTTAAATGATGAGGTAGCATATCTCTATTATTTCATATATTCAACCTAGATATGTGACACCCCCCCCCCCCCTTCATTGTCCATTTTATTACATTTTCAAACATCAAGCCTTTCATTAATTTCTGTTATTTTGCGAGGGCTCTGAAAACGCTTTCATTGCAAAGAAGACAGTGTGCAAGACTATATTCAGGAATCCGTACTGAACCTGCTGTGGAGATAATGGCAGTGTGATTATTGAGCAGTAGGAGGCCTCACTGAGCCATTTTCCTGTCAGTCCCACCCACTCATCTCAACTTCAGCAGTGCAGCAGACACCCAGTCTTTTACAGTTAAACATGACACCAAAAACAATTTTCACATTCACTGATTGGTGGAGTTAAGATGTTTTAGTTGCCAGGTATCGCTCTTTTTATCTGAAGAGTCTTTTAGAGTGCACGGGTTGCTTTTCTGTCATGATGACATTGTTCTCGTCACCTCTCCCAGGCTATGTTTGTCTTTTCTGAGCCCCGCTCTCCTTTCCTCCCGCTCTTTTGTTCTTTGTCTCTGTTTGACTGGGCTGGAGGGTCCGAGCCATGCTGCCCCACCTACACAAAAACACAAATACAGGACGTAATAAAACATACAGTTCACATGAACACTGTGTAAGACTAAGGAGATATAAGACATAGAATCTGGTTCCATCACTTCTGAAAAACTCATGTCTGATTTTAAAAGGAGATATATTAACTTTTTAGGTGAATGAATGAATTCTAGCATGAAACTAGTGTTAGATTAAAATAAGATAAGACAAGATAAAACGTTATTTATCCCACGCCGGGGAATTAAAATGTGACTTATGAAACTTCTGAAGTTTTGATTAGGAACTTTACTTGAGTTGTGCAAATTAACTTGAACACTTAAGACTGAATGCATACATAAGTGGTTCTCACTCTGAGTCATTGTGGTAAAGCCGAACATTTTGACCCATCAAACAAAGGTGTACTCATAACATTACCAATGACTGCACTGCATTGCAATAATTGCTGGAACTGAGCCTTCATTAATGTTATTAGTTCCACTTGTGCTTTTCTGCAATGGTGTGTCAAAACGCCTGCTGTGGAAAAGGTCTGTGATTATGATTCATCTGGGAACAATAAGATAACGTGGCAAGTACAAGACATTTGGGCCAGACTTTAGAGAGGGAAGGAGAGAAAAACAAGTTCTCAACAAGTGCTCATTAAGCTCAGACATCAGTCAAATCCAACATATGAGGAAGCTTGTCTTGCTCTGGAGTTAACTGTCAGTGTAGCATGACCGCCCTGTGACATCTGTCAGTAAAAACTCAGAGTTTAAGTCACATTTTCTAATTTGCATAACAGAATCAAATGACAAACATCCATGAGAAGATACATACAGCTCACAGTCTTGATAATGTTAAAATTTAACCAGATGTCCCAGTACTGTTATCTCTCAACAAATTTGTGCATGCATCGGTTTCCAAGTGGAGGCTTGAAAGGAAAAGTTTCAGAACCACTGTCTTACAACCTTGTACAATGCTTAGGATAATATTCTCTGCATAGCGTAGAATAATCACACTTCTACTTAACTTCAACACCATTTTCGCACAGTTCAGGACGAGCAATAACTTACTGTTCACACCCTTCGGAGAAGAAGAAAACGTTGCTTCTGTGAGGAATTCAGCGCTGTTTAAAACAGGACAATATGAGGTTAGCTGCTGAACAAGAGCAAATAAAATCAAGGCTCAGGTGAAAATACTGGTTTACTGCAATGAGTCAGGGTAGACGGTCAGTCACCTGTGGGAGAGCGGGTATGACTGAGGCCGCCACAAACCACCAGAGCTCTCCTCCTCACTGCTGTTTGACTCCTCTCCCTGATGTCTAAACGGAAACAACACAACATATTTTATCTCCCCCATGTTATCGCGACCTGCTGAATCTTTGCACAGTTGATCCAGATATTCAAAGTCATCCTGCGTGTCCTGAGCGTTATGCTGAACACTTGTTAGAGGTTACAGTAACTTGTGTCAGGTGTCAAAATCCTTATCTCAGTAGCAGGAAGTCACGCTGTTAGTTTTAGCAGCATTTAGACTCTTGAATACTTCTTGTGGACATCAACAGAATTTTTCCCCTTTATCGCTCTGACTGAAACAGTGTCTCACCTGCTCATCTTTGTGTGTTGTTTATGTCTTCTACGTGCTTCATTACCACTCTGAGCCTGCTGAAGAGATGAAATGTCACAAAGATTGTGCAGGAATAGCAACCAAACGCTCATTCCGTAGCTGGTCTCTGCAGTGCTGTGCATGAATTAACGTTCCTCAGAGTTTAGTGTCCTTGAGGATGGAGAAAATTAACACATCGCACCAACAATATGTGCATAGCCTGAGTCAGTGGGAGCTTACCAAACGGGAATGGGAGAGGTTGGCCGCCGTCTGGCTGGAGGGGGATGGACAGCGGGGGGCAGTGTTGTTTTTGGGGGGCAGGGGTGGACCGCTGTGGTGGGATCTGGGAACCTGGTAATCCAAACTTGAGAACTGTTGAGAGAAAATGCTGGCAGTCAGTGGGGATTCTTGCTTCATTTGTTCTTCATTGGCAAGCATTACTTTAATGTCAGGAGGAGAGTACAGGAAGGGCTGAGGATGCATGTCTAAGGATAGAAGTGCCATATGCTGTACAGAGGCTCTATATAAAACTAACTGGACTTGACATGTTGCAAGTGAGGTGTCTGGATTTGAAGATATAACTCCTACTAAATCACATGGACTGAATGAGTTGCAGACAGACAGTTGCAGAACAAGCTACATGCTAGCAACTTTCTGTGGCTGCACATGCTTTAAGCCAAATGCTAATATCAGCATGCTAACATGCTCACAGTGACACATGCTAAGCAGGTGTAATGTTCTCCATATTCAGAATTGTAGCTATAGTATTTCAGGTATTTGGTTAACAACCAAAATATTAGACTAATGTAAAATTGTACCTGATGGTAGCGCTAGAAGAAAAGTAAAGATCACCAAACTTAGAACAGTTCACCTTGGTGGACACATGAATGTCTTTCCATTAATATTGACACCAAAGATCAATACAAAAGGTGTTGAGCCATTTCAGTCTGGACCAAATTGGGGGACTGACCAACAGATTTACAGCACGACTAGTGTGGCTAATACATAACAAACACTCATAAATGTATTTACATACCTTCTTCAGGGCAGCCATTTCCTTTACAATCAGTTCAATGTCCTCATGGGTGTCGTCCTCTGCATCGTCCTCACCCTCTTCCTCCCACTGACCCCCGCCTGGCAGGTAGGGCTCGATCAGGATCGTCTCTGTTCCTCTGATGTCGCAGCGACAGTATGGGCAGGTGTGGCCGGCTGACTTCTGCTAGATGATTATCGATGACAGGAAAATGGAAACATTAAATGAATGTAAAAAGTGGTTGTCACACATTGTGTTGAGAACAGTTTTGTGCCTTTAGAACTGTGCGTAGTGGAATACGTCGTCTTCAAAGAAAAAAGCCACCACTTTTTCCAGACATGAAAGTGATGGAAAATACTACGTTCAACAGACACAGTAGATTGTGGTTTTCCACGAATGCAAGCCAGATAAAGACGAAAGTGAATCATGACATTTCACTTTTTCTTTCATTGCTCTTGCATACAGCGCAGGCTTTGTGTGTCTTTTGTTGTTGATTCCTGTGATTAGCAATCCCCTTTGAAAAATCAGGTCAACAACATGGACAGGCTGCATCTGCAGACTGCTCCTCTTATCTGTTTGGCTGACTGATATACCTGCAGTTTGAACAATTACTATTTGGCCAATTTCAGTTTTTTTTTACTTACCCACACTGCTTTGAAGAACCTGTAGTAACACTTTTGTTGTACAGGCGCACCCTGTTATCTGGTATTCAGCTGCACATGTGTGCAGAGGCCTTTGTTACGTCAGAGTTTAACTGCCTGTTTTTTTCTTGACAATCATCAAAATAGTTGTATAATACCGTAAACCTGTGAAGGAAGTTTGCTTAACCACAATTTATACCAACTACAACTTTTCCATTGTGGTGTGACGTCCACAAAGCGTATCTAATGCTCTTTTCCTGTCTGTCTGTCTGTGTGTCTGTCTGTCCCTCTCACTCTTTCTCACACACAAAGTAAATGTGACCAATACGGTTTGAGGAGGATGTCAGCCTGAGCTCACACAGGAAGTCCTCAGCCAAATGTCAGGACTTGTTGCCTGCACCTTTGCAAAGGCTTAAACACCTCCTGAGCAGATGAGGAGCAACTGGCTGGCTGACTGAAAGAAACAGTAGGAGAGCATGAAACTGTAATTCGCCAGAAGCAGCCCTAATTCTTATTGAATGTTTTCAATGTCATGATTGAAAGAGGAAGTAGGCGGGGGGGGGGGGAGTCCCGTTGAAGGAGCGAAAAAAGTGCACACAGGACACACTGTCCACCGGATGACTAAGTGAATGATTTACAGACATACTCTTAGCATTTGTGGGCAAAACGGTCAAATGTAATAGATTTCAATGAAGGATCACTGTATGATATTCTGTGTATCTTTGACATTTATATAGATGTGATCAGGCTGGCAGTCCCATCATATACCCTGTCTACAATTTTTTCCGTTGTCAGTTTACACACTGGCAGCATCTGTCATTGATGTTGATGGTTCATTTCACAGCCCTTTTCTTTTTGAACCAGTGAACCAAGCGCCATGCTTGTCTCTCTAGCAAGTTATCAAACAATTTGCTCATGCAAAGAATTCTTTTCAGGTTTAAGTGAGGAGTCCACAGGTCTTTTTGTGCCCTGAGAGAGCTGGAGAGTTGATATGTTTGTGGATGTGATGTGACCCAGTTCAAAAGCAGAGGTGTACTGAATGTTCCTTAAGCTGTTGTGTAGTTTCAATAAGGCTGACTGATGTAATATGAACTCATAATCAAGTAGGGGTGGGCGATCTGATGATTTGTCGATCGTGATCGGCCTTGAAGGCGTCAACAGCCTACCTTTCAGGCAAATCATAGAGATTGAGATATTTACTGTCCTCTTATTTCTGTTTCTAAACTTTGCATGACCTCACTGGCTAGCAGATCTAAGTTATGTGAGCATATCAAGAGAGCGATGTTGCAAACTAGATGGCTACGCTGATTGGATGCTTGTAAATAATGCAACACGAGTTAAAGCTAGCAGCATGATCAATTCTATATTCAACTGAAATGTTGAGCAGGGTGATATTGAGAAATTTAAGTTTCTTTGCTTAAAATGAAAAGATCAGCCATGGCGTTGATGTGTGCGTTTTTTTTTGTTTGTTTTTTTTAACAAAGCATGTGAATGCCACTCATATGCTTTGCTGAACACAGATCATATTTTTGACATCAACCCCAAACCACATTCAAATAACCGGCATTGTTACAGTTCGGTGGGGCGACAACCAACATCCAAAAAAGCCGTGGTTGCATAACCATGGCTACAAGTTGGCCTACAAAAATAAATCTTATCAGCGCAGGCTGTTTCACTTCACTGAACGCACAGCACTTGTTACGGTAAAAGTCTCAAAATTTAACATGAAACTGGATGTACTGTACAGCAGGCTGCAGTGAGTAAGTGGATGGGGGTTCATACCTGCCAGCCTGTGAGGCAGGGTTGACACAGGAGATGTCCGCAGGGCTGGATACGAGTATCCTTATCCCTCTCTGCACAGATCTTACACAGCTGGAAGGTGCTGCCGATGTCACAGTAGAGCTCATACTGCTCCTGTTTGGTGTCAGACAGAAAACAACAAGAGAACATCTCAGGATATGATCTATGCTTTGTCTTTTCTCTCGCTTGCTGTTGGCGGCTTGATAAATTGATAAAGAGGTATAAAGTGCATCCGCTTACTTCTGTCACTTTGACTTTGCCCCTCTGGGCCGGTTCACACAAGCTCGTCAAGTCAGGGTTCACATCACGGCCATCTGGGTAAAGGTAGCTGCAGGCACAGAAACACGCAGCACTTAGAGAAAGGACACAAATAAACAAACAAAAATAAACCAGTGACCTGTTTGTGTTTGTCCTAACCAGCCTTCCTTGAAGCCCTGAATGAGTGCCTGGTACAGAGATGTATTCTGGGGGATGGTCTGGACAATGCTACCTTCAGTGGTCACATGGCCAATAGCCCACTGGCCCATTCTTGTGCAGCTCAGACGAAAGATATAGCTGGGAGGGAAAGAGATGTTTTCAAATCATACTTGTTTACAAGACAGAAAATAAATTCACAATCGCACAGAAAAGACGTTGACAGATAAATCACTTGAACGTTATTTTGTTTTGGGTGTCAATGAGTCTCTTCCAAATACAGTCACCTTGGTCTGTGTTTGGTTCTGTGTTTTCTGTAGTTGTGCAATTAACTCCTATGAAATTCCTCTTGAAAATACTGATGCTACAGTGTATGTGCACTCGTGACACTTTGGGGCACACTTATAGTTCATCTACGTAATTTCATTAAGCTGTACTCGACATAACAAGGACAAAAACTCTTGAATCCTTGACGGAAAGCTGGAAAGCTTGAGTTTGATGCACTGTGAAAAATACGCCAAAAACTCAAGAGACATGAAAGGTACTTTTAAACAGATTAAAACATTACAAGTGAAGCCTCTTTCCCCTGAATTTGTAAACTTGACTAATGACTAACCCGGCACTTAAAGTTGTTGGAGTGCTGTGGTTCTTTGTCTCTTCAAGGGCCTGATTTCTTACAACTAAGATCAACTGCGAGATTTAACTCGATGTGTGTGACATTCATCAGCTTTGCTTGCGTCAGTCAGAGTGTGTTGGCGTGCTCCTCCTCACCTCCCGGGTCTGTGCAGGTAGTGTTCCAGTCGAGCTACAACCTGGTCATAGGTGAGGAAGGCCATGTAGCCCGGATGAGTCACAGCTAGCTGGTTCCAGTTCCTTATGAGTGACCTCCAGGGCTAAAATGAGAGGAGACTCAGGATGTGAGCTCGTGTCTCATCATTAAAGGAACCGTTCAGCATTTTGGTAGATGCAATTATTTGGTATCTATATACAAAGCTACAGCCTGCAGCCAGTAAGCTTAGCTTAGCAAAAAGCCTGCAAACAGGGGGACAAAGCTAGAGGTTAGTGTATAAGTGTACTTATAAATAATAAAACCACCGTCCAGCACCTGCCATCTCTGTATCTGAAGCATGATTAACACATTATGTCTTCTTTGGTTAAAATCATATGACAGGTTGTGTTTAAGGGGGAATATGTGCTGGACTATTTCTTGGGCTGGCGCAGTGACTCACTGGAGCCTTGTCATTGCAGTGAGGTTGCCAGGGAACCAGCTGAGAGGCCAGGAAATCACTGTGCCCACTCAGGAGATAGCCTAACACAGCCCCAATAAAGCTACAGCTGCTTTTACAATTAGGTTAGTGTCCTGATAAACAAATGAGATTTAGATTATAATTTTGTGAGCTTTAGAGGTGCTGATAGGTGGATATTTTTGTTCCCTTTAGACTGAGCTGGACTACTCCACTCTTTATGCTAAGCTAAGCTAACTGGCTGCAGATCAGAGAGTGGCATCCATCGTCTCATCTAAGCAAGAAAGCAACGAAGCGTATTCACCAAAATGTCAAACTATTTCTCACGTAATCTCTTTATGATCTTTACCTGAAACAGTCTAGTGAAGATGTCAAACTCAAACACAGAGATGTGGTCATTACAGGTGAGATCAATAGTCGACTTCAGAGCCATGGACTCCATCCCTTCCTCAAACGCATGAATGCTCTGCAGCTGCTCTTTAAAGTTACTCCACTGCACTATACACCTGCAAGAACACATCATTAACTCATAGCAAAAGTGGACACACATAAAACGTACACAAAGAAAGAAAAAAGTCCCTCATTATGAAAACATCCCACGCTCACTTGTTTCCAAACGAATGCCTCCAAAACTCATCGGCTTCCGTCTTGGTCACCCTGTAAGTGTCACCCTGAAAACACCCCCCTGGAAACATGGCCTTCAGCTCCCAGAGAATGTGACTGAACAGCAGGGACAGTTTGGTCAAGTTCCTCCTGAGAGTGAAAGACAGACTTTGAGTTGTGATTGCAGAAATAGAAATAGGTATACTTAGGCTTTCTGGCCCAGTGGTGTTGAAAATATATGTAAAAATACACAAGCAGAGTAGGTTGTGCTTTCATACAAATATATGAACCAAATATATGAACCTATATGAACCTGCCTTAAACAAACAACCCTTATCTCGCACACCTCCTTGTAAAAGTTTTAAAGCTCAAAGGGCCAATAACATGGAACATTTGTATCTGCAGAAATAAATCTTTATTATTTTATATCACATTTACAATTGGTGCTCTTGCATCTAACCTGTGTGACTATTTAAAGTTTGACACAATAATAAATAAAGTGTCACTAGCTTAGAGTTGCACAGTAGGTGTGAGAAATCGTCCATGTGATACTAGACAACAATGTTCTACAATGATTGGCTGTGAGTAGATAATAGTTATGAGTAAATTGTATAGAAATACGAGGAAATTAGAGTCTACAGCCACCTTCAAGCACCTGCCATCTCTGTGTCTGAATCACTGGTTAATACTTTATATCTTGTTTGTTTAAACTCATATGACAGGCTGCGTTTATGTTTCAGTTGAAACAAGCATTGCTGATACTTTCCATATATGCACACCCAGAAACACACATGCAAACACACACAAAGGGTGGCCCAGCTACCAAACAGGATGCTCTCTGCTGCATGCTTGCCTGTGAATACCACAAAATGTTCCAGTGGCCAGTGTGTCACTTTAGGCCAGTCTTCACTCTTTCTAGGCTCTTCTGGGGTCATTTCTAAATATTCTTTTTGCACATTGCTCAACTCTTGAGTTTACTTCTCATACATAGTCCTCGTACACTTCTCTGCCAAAATGCGACAGGTGATGTAGAGATACAGTAAACTGCACGACAGCTGCAGCAGCTGCAACAAACCCTGACAAAAAAAGCCCTCCAGCGTATGGTGAAAACAGCACAGGGCATTGTTGGCACTGAGCTGCCATTACTAGAACCTCTTCACAGCGCTCTCGGTGTGAGGAGGGCTGGGACATTCATAAAAGACATTACACACCCTGGACATCTTCTGCTTAAGCTCCTCACATCAGGCAGCGGCTTCAGATCAATCCACACGTGCACAAATGTATCGGCATCTGCAGCATCTCTGTGTCGGACATCTGTGCAACATTGTTGGTGTGTATGCAGATGTGAGTGTGGTGTAGTTTGACTGCAGTTTGTGTCTGTGCAGTTTGTCACTGTGCTCTCTCAGTGCTTCTTCCCAAAGGCTGAAGTCAAGCATCTCCTCAGTCTGACAAGACCGATGTGCTGCCGTCATTTGAACATGTGCAATATTAACCTACATGCCACTGATTATGTGCAGTAGTTCCACATCACACCATCACTCCATATCTGTCACACTGCACCTTTACTGCACATTTGCTGCTGAAGCTTTTATAAAACCATTAGCTGTATTTTACATTGCTTACATTTTGTACTTACAGTGCTTAGATTCTGTACTTTTTATCACTGATATTTTACATTTATTATCTCATTCCTGGCTTATCTGTTCTTTGTAAATATGTGTTAAGTTTTAAATAAAAGAACACAATTCGAGGTCGATGCAACTGCAATTTTGTTGCGCTTGCATGATGACAATAAAATTCTTGAATCTTGAATCTCATACTAAAAGTAGATCAAACTGACCAAAACACTACGTTTAAAGTCAATTTTCATTATCACCATTCAATACATTAACAAATCAAAAACACATAAAAATGCTGTAACATGATTTTAAGTACAGTATATTTTGCCATTTTTAATTTAGACTATTTTCAAAATACACAAACTACAGTAATACCACTAAAACTAATACAGATCCGATTAAATTCATATATAGAGGAGGACATCTATTGATACTGAAACCTAAATACAGTATTGTGCAGTTCAAGTCAATCATATCTATTGAATTTGACAACAAATTCTCATCTTCATTCCACCGTGCCGTTATTTACAAGACATTTTTGATGCAAGTCTTGAAATCTTCTGCAGATTTGTTCCTGCCTCCACCATTCACTAGAAGGCCTTTTGATAGTGTGGGTGGTGGTCATAGACTTTCCACCTCAGTGAGGAAAAGAAAAACCTCTTTGGTGTTGAGGAGAAGAGAGCTAACAGGAGGTGACGTGCATGCCACATCTCTGGCTCGGCCCGCATGCACGCAAATATCATGAAAAAGGATGGTGGTGAAATTTACAGTAAACACACGACAGCAAATGTTATTTTTGGATGAATGGCTGAGATCTTGTATGCAGTAGAGACACTGGACAATGCACTGCATTACAGGACTCCTTTGCAGCAGTAATGTCATTGCTAGAGATCAGCGCACCTGACGAGGCTCCATGTGTTGTCCGTCCGCAGACAATAACTCCCGTAGATCTTGAGGGCAGACAGATTTGAAAGCCTGCACTCTACCAACAGCTGCTGGAAGAAGTCTTTTCTGTATGCTCTTAACATATTTCAATGCTTGTTTTAGCAAAAAAAGAAATTCTAAGTCTAGCCACACCCTGAATGTGATGAGTACACTAAGATATCAAACACTGATCAAATATTTGTCAGTGTCAAAATCAAACCCAACATGAAGGGCGTCGTCGGTTCATTATTATTATTTTTTGGGAAATGTTTGACTTTGAAAAGATGATTTTTCCTCTTTAACGGCTGCATAAACTGATTTATTAACTTATGCACTGGCTAAATATGTTTCTTATGCTGTTTCGGTATTAGATGCATGTTTAACAAAGAAACATATTTGCATGTTACTTCGATTCCAGTGAGAGGTCAATGCTATCAGCATGTCATGGACAATAATTTTCCGTCCGCTAAACATTCCGCTGTCTGTTTCTTCACCTTCAGCCTCATCTCAGTTCTGTTTTTAGCTTGACGTGATAGCGTCGCAGAAATTTCACTTACAAAACGGAGACTGTTATTCTGACCATCCACCAGTCAGCGTACCTGCCTGAGTCTGTGGGACAACAAGCTGCGAAAAAGAGGACATTATGACAGGACATTCTAAATACGCAAAAGAGGATATTTACACAATTTGCCGAGACATCTAAGCCACATTACACATAAAACTGTATGAATTTGCCACATGACTGCCCATGCACACTGGCTGCGGTGACAAGGCCATCTGTTATATTATGTGTGCAGAGAGATCTGGAAAATGATGCAATATATCTCCAAAATAGCTTATTTGAGTTTCAGATTCCAGTGTAATAAAGATTTGATAAAAGCTAGTGTCTTTAACAATTTACAGTGTAATGTAATGCGCGTATGTTGTATAATAAAGCTTGTATAATAAACTTTGTTTGACTGTGCCTCAACTGACTCAGTCAAACAAAGCGGCACATGCAAAGTAGTCGCAGTGTCATGTAAAAAATGGTCAGTTTTAATTTTTCAGTGCAGCGTACTGTGTTTCATTTCAAATCAGAAAAACCTTGTCATGTGTGTAAAATGGGAAAAAGAAGTATTTTGTGAGGGATCATATCCCATTATCAAACTGATTCAGTTTGATATATATATATATATAAATATATACTGTAGATAGACTGATAGATAGATGGGCGACGAGTACTTTATCGGCATGTCTTCATCCAAAAAAATGCAAGAGTAAAGACTTAAAACTCAAATACAGATGTTATTTGAAAGTATGGAAGGTTAAAGATACTGTAAAAGAAAAGCAGAGCATATCTGTATATACGTTGCTGACACACCCGTACGGCCGTACACGAAGAAAATGTCCGTTCAAGGCCAGACTATCTCTCTCCCAAGCTGCTCTCATGCTGCGGTTGTAATTTCTTTTGCCTGCTTCCCCCACATTAGCATCACAAAGATGCAGGTTTGGCCCCTTTTTCCACCTTCGTCATTAGTAGTCCCAACAGCAGCAGGGGCTGCAGCCCAAACTCCAAATAAAAAAAGTCACTCCTTTTAGCTGCTCCCAAATATCCACTTCAGCCGAACAGTAAACTTAACAGAACATGGTCATTTTTTTCTTAGCACACAGTGAAGTCTATATTTGACTTGGGGGAATATTTTATTTTATTTACAGCTTCTGTAGATGGTGAAAAATAGTTATTTCAGAGCACTTACTTTAGTGTTCAAGGAGCGGTCGAAGTCTCTATGATTATTTCCAAGCACTAAGTTAGAACTCTTTCTTTCAGTCATTTGCATGACTGAAAGAAGGCTATTTTCGGATTCTAGCACAAGCCCAAGCCCCGGTTCAATGGTACTGATAAAAAATTGAGGGCACATGTGGCCTCTCTTTGAACCCATGGTCAGTTTATTTGTCTTACAGTCGGACTACTGGAAGGAATTTGTCTGAAAAACATAATCTGGCTGAGTGGGACAGAAAATGGTTACCGCAATATAAACCAATCCTTACATGGTCAGTTACCTCAGGTGGTACCTGGCCATGCAGATAGGTTTGGTTTGAATGGAGTTAATAATTCAAGTGCAGTCACAGGGAAACTTCTTGGAAATAGAACATGGTTTCCCGATTACACTGAATAATCTCTGCTAACAGTTTTCATTGTAATTATAAGGCAAAGTCCCCGTAAGAACGATGTGATCTGTAGAGTATCCTGAGTTCCAGAGACACTGTTTTTGGGAAGAATTGTTGCTGTTGAATTTTCTAATGCTGTGAGCAGTGAAAATGTGGAGCTTCATGATTGAATGAAACTCAACTCCAGCTGATGGAAATTATAGTACGGAAAGGTGGCGGCAGACGGAAACACATTTTATTTAAAATCTGGCCAAATAAATCAAAAAAGACTGGACAGTGTTTCAGGAATGTGAGAGAATGTTAGTTTTCAAGCTGCAACTGCCAATCTGTTCCGATTAATCTGAAGATTCTCTAATAAAATGATCAATTAACCATTTAGTCTATATGAGCCTGAGATGATGTCTTCAGATGTCTTGTTTTTTCAGACCTAAAACCTGAAGATATTAAATTCATAACAATACTAAACGCAGAGAAACAGCAAATTCTCACATTAAGAGGCTACATTTGGCATATTTTGACATTTTCAGTTAATTACTGAAAAGATTAATCGTCTACATTTTTGCATTTTTTTCTCTCAAGCAACTTCATTATTTTGTCACTTGTACTCCAAATGAGAACACATGATTCTTATGAAGTTATTACTTATTATGAGTATTCTCAAAGGGACAGAGGAGGTGGTCATGAAGAAATAAAGCATTTAATGAAGGCTTTGTTTAAACCTGTTTTTTAAAGAAACTTAAAGAAAAGAAGTCAAAGACTCTTGAGAATATCTTTAAAGTGAAGTCCACCCGTTCCACTAACACGAGCTCCTCTTGTGTGTGGGTGAGGTGTCAGCCAGGGGCCCTCTTACCTGTAGCTGGACGTCTCCTCGAATATCTTCTCCCGTCCCTCTTTAAAGAGCAGCACCGCCCTGTCCGTCTTATCCAGCAGGTTTCTGATGTGGACCCTCAGGTACTTGGCTTCGTCTCCCCGGGGCACCTGGATGCCTCCCGGCCTGGAGCCTCTGTAGGGCTCCCACACCTGTATGAGCAGCGCCGTCGTCTCAGATACCAGATCTGGCAGGTATGGAGGACTGTTCCTCAGGCCCAGCCGGGGGTTAGTGCACAGCTCGTAGAGCTTATCCAGTCTTTTGATGGCCTTGTCCACCAGCCGCCGGTCTCCACTGGTCGGGGTCTGGGAAGCACCTGAACCTGACGCCGCCATAACTTTGCTGTGTTTGAAAGTGATGTGAATCAAAAACGAGCTTAAATGTCAGTCTGACTGTGTGTATGTGTGTTTAGCGGGGCTTGACAATAAATAGTAATGGTCCTACTGTTTTAAGAGATTTGAAAGCTCAATTTTTGCATGTGTGAATCTTTATGAGCAGAACTAGAAGCAGCTACTCACACTGACTCAGGTTTTAACATGTTTAAGCTGGCGTTCATTGTGAGTTTTGTGAGTGCCCAGCCTCATCTTAGAAACACACATCTTAGCCTCATCAAACAGCATCCACCCTTGATCCATATGATAATAATCCAAACGCATCAAATTATCCAACAATGGATAGCACGTTCAGTTAAGGCAGCTCTAAAGATGCACACAAAGCTAAGCATTTCCTCCCAAAACAGCCATTCCTGTCCTTTTGTAGCTTCTCAGTCCTCTGTCATATCTTCAGAAAAATACAGAAATACATGGTCTGTTATACACAGGCCGGTTTGTATGATTTCCATAACAGCAGCAATAGAACACAAGAGGCCAACCATGACAGAGAGAGAGAGAGAGAGAGAGAGAGAGAGAGAGCTAAAAACAAAGGAAGGGAGAGTTTCATACTCTGTCTTTGAAACACTTTCAGATTGTACCATCCAAATCTCTCCACCCGAACACACTCAGCCTTTTTGTCCACTGTTTAGCATGCTTACCAATATTCATGCGCACATCTCAGCAGCACAGCAGTCCCACACTGTCAGGGTCAACAGAGCAGAGACATCTACTCACAGCTCAGCGGAAACATGTTCTCTGTTATTGGCTGAAATGCTGCTGCTGCTTCTTTGTCTCTCTTCCTTGATGTCACCCTTGCACTCTCTCTCTCTCACTGCTCTTGGTGCACCCTTTGATTGGTTTCCTGGTTGCAGCCAGCCAAACAGGTTTGTTTCTTTGCTCTATTGCTCAGGCAGGCAGGCAAAGAGAGAAAGTGAGAGAGAGAGAGAGAGAGAGGAGGGAGGAAGACAGAGAGGTGTGGACTCAAAGCTAAACATTTACTGAGAATGAAAGCAGTGAACGGGGCCTCAGAAATCAGTATCCAAGCAGGTAGGCTGCTTCTTAGCAGGCAGGATGCCAGGGCATTCAAAGCAAAGGTCAAAGTTCACCAACTCCAACAGCTTCCCCAGTTGGGATATAAAAAGCACTTGCTTGTGTTTACTGTGTAATTAAACGGAAAAGGTGGCATTTCACCACAATTTCTGCTGCACAGTTCATCTGTCAGTGGGTCCATCCATTTCTTTGAAATATTTTAAGAGCTGTTGGATGGATTGCCATGAAATTTCACACAGACATTCATGGTCCCCAAAGGATGAATCCATCCCTTTTCCTCTAGCGCCACCATGAGGTTGACATTTGTGGTTTTGAAGTAAGTATCTCAGTAACTATTAAATATTCCCATCAGGCTTAGCTGTACTTTGTGTGTAGTGCTAATTAGCAGAGGTGGAAGCAGTAACCAGACCTTTTACTTCAGCAAAATTACTAATAGAACAGTGTAGAAATACTCTGTTAACAGTAAAAGTCCTGCATTCAAAATTTTACTAGTAGAAGTACAAAATAATTCTATAATTGAATTTGTGAATCTACAAAGTAACTAGTAACTAGGTGTAGTGGAATAAAAGTACATTTCACTCTGAAATGTAGAGTGAAGTATAAAGCAGTACATATACCTCAAAATTGTAACTTAGGTACACTGCTTGACAAAATGTACTGAGTTAATTTCCATCACTGCTAATTAGGATATATATTTGATGTATAATGATACAAAACACAGAAAAGCAATGAATTATACTAGTTAAGAAGCTGGATTCAGTAAATTTCGTTATTTTGTGGGAAAATAACACGTGAAACAATGAATGAATCAAACTAAATATTGTCATATAAGAAGGTGTCTGTTTCAAAATCAAACATTTCTCCTTAATATTCCTTGTATATTTTCGGGGCACTGAAGATCACAGAAAGACGACCTCTGCATCAACATCCACAAGGGGGAGACACTAGTTCAGACACTGCTTACCCCAGGCTCGTGCTCTCACTGAAATCTGACTTTTTATTTTTTTTCATCTTAATTTACATTAACTTGAAGATACGTATGCTTTAAAAAATACATTAAAATCTTATGACTCAACAAAAGCACTTTCTCCAGTTGTGCATGCTGCAACTTGCTGCGAAAGAAATCCACTTACTCAACAGCCAGAGAGAGCAGCAGCAGCATTATCCAAATGTAGGTTAATTCTTTGTTGAGTACGTGGACAAAGAATGAACCCACACACGTTCAAGATGTTTAGAACTTCCCTTGATCATCTCTGGAGCGTCTAGTTGCACCTTTGCCCTCTTGGCACAAGGGGGCCTCATTTCATTGGTTTGACTCTATATGTTTACCTCGTGATCTGTGTCACTGATGACAACTCTGCAATAATCATGCAGCATTGTCTCAGGATACTGAGCCCCGAAGTAGCAAAGGATTATGAGAATTTTTCTGTTTACATATATGTGTATGCTCTTAAAGATCATTAAACTTCAGTTTAGGTTTCATTCATAAAACATTCATTAAGCTCTGTCAACAGTGTGTTCAGGATGAGACCGGCTTTCATAAACAATGATACTCAGTGTCAGGGGAGACCACAATGGTTGAGTGCCTTGACAGCTGCAGAGCATGTTTGTGTAGTGTCAGGGTCTTTTAGGGACTTTAGACACCAAGCTCGACTTTCCGTTGCCAGCTCCACACTTCAGTGGAAAGAGGAAAGTCCCAAATTGACCCTGGTAACCATAGCCTGGTCTGGGTGGAGTAGGATAAGATTAAAGACAAGGAGATGAGGTGTGATTTATGTGTGTGTGTGTGTGTGTGTGTGTGTGTGTGTGTGTGTGTCTGCGTAATGCATGCGTGTGTATGCACATTGAAGGTTTATATTTGCTCGTTTACCATCAGGCAACATAGCCACTGTCACAGCAGTGACATGGCATCAACTGATCAGTCACTCAGATTGTAGAGAGCAACTTCTCTCTCAATTCTTCCTTTATTGTCCTTATTCCTCTTTCATGGATTGAGAATTCGCCTCCGAGTCTCCAGCCTGGTGACAAGCGGGGGCGAGGGATGATGATGTGCATGACACTGTGCATCTGATGGACTGGAACTTGCAAAATCTGTGCTAAGCAATCTATAATTAAGCATTAGGCTCACTTGAGCTTTGATATGTTGTTTATTTACAATGTTGTTCGCAAATTTGCATTTGTGACTTTGTGAGTCTAACATGCAGAAAGCAGTCACTTGTGGAAGAGTACAATCGGCTGTAATGTGCCAAAGCTGTCATAATATTGTTTGTCTTAAAAGATCAGCATAAGTGTGTAACTTTTTTTTGGTGTGAAAATCAACATTATGACTGCTGACCTGAGACACGGAAACATGTGATCAAAATAACAATAATTCAGCGCAGTGTTGTCTCTTGTCTTCCCTCGCGCAGTGTAATGTGCGCTGAAGTCGGTCGCTTAGTTTCGGTTTAAATGGAAGGCACCAAGTCATTAAAAGCAGATGAGCGCTGGCGTAGCTCCACTGTACCTGCAGCTGTTAGGTGCGCAAGGATACACGTTATCTTCACAAAGGTTCTGCTGGCTCTTCTTCGAAAATTAATTTGCATCCCGGGACAATTGCTTTGATCGCTTATCTCAGATACACCAGTGACACAAAAGGAAACTGAGTGATGGTTTGATCGCTGCCCGTTTGATTTCATGAGGATGGGAATTGCGCACTATTGGACACTTTGGTTGGACTGATTCCCACCGAACTGTCACTGAGCGTCGAGACGTTGTCTTTACGCGCACACACCTGAAACTTCTTCAGATCCCGAGCGTCTCGCCTCCAGTTGATGCCGAGGATCATGACTATGAACGGTGACCACCAGTCGGTTGCCACGGCGCCGCTGGATTTACGCACCACCAACCGAGAGCGTGGGAGCGCCGGGTCGAGGACTCCGGACTGCAAAGGTCGCATCAGGGACTCTCGGGTCACAAGCGGCTCACCTGCACACCTTGCATGCACAGGGACGGACAGTTTGGAAGTACGATGCCCCGCGGTCAGAGCCGCATCGGGCTCAGAAACCGGCGCTGCTCGTAAGCGGCCAGCGGACGAATCTTCCCTCAGGCTTCCTTTTAGAAAACGCCCGATTCACGTAGAGTCTGAGACCACAAGGCACTCACCGGCTCCACAGCAAGGTGGAGATCGCTTTTCTCCTGCTGGAGATGCGGGCTCCACATTTCAGGAAAGTATTGCTGATCGAGCTGAATCGGATCAAAGCAGGGTCGGCGCCGCACCAGTGACTCCCAGGCGGGATGAAGAGGCAGGACTCAGTCCACATGGATACCGCATACGCTTTTTGCACTCGTTTGATTACGGTAAGCGTTAATGGTTTCTCGTTGTTTTGAACCCCTGTATGTAGCACGAATAACTTTAGAACTTTGTTGCACTTTGTTTTGAGTTTTGTGTGATTTCTATAAAGTTCTCAGCTGAAGTATTTGATTTGATGTTCTATGGAAACTGTTATTTTGTATGGCCAATAGATTCCTGATGGGTGTGTGACACTGTATGCATACATGACCCGGTACTAAGTAAGAGACCCAGTTTGGCTTTCAAAGACAAACCTGCAGGGGCTCTTAAGATTTTTATTTTGATATTACATGAACGATGTTATTTTTAGTTCTGAAACAGTAGCAGTATTGCACACCACCCCTCTTCTTCAGTATGGTCACTGGTGTGTCACAGATGGAGGAAATGACAGTGGAGTCGCACTTGATGCTGCAGCAACTTCTGAATCAATGAGAAAATGTCCAGTCAGCAATTCTGCAGCCCTCCGTCTTCAGTCAGTCTCCTGCACTGACAAAAGCAGCTCAATCAACTCAAAACTGAATATGACTCCTGTACACGTACACAGTTGCACACTTCCTTATTATAAAAATGACTTGTTTGCTGGACCATCCTTTTAATTTTTCATGTATCTCCATCATTTTCTCTTTTTCCTCTCTGCCTTCATCGTGTCTTTCTCTCTCTTACTGTCTCTGCCTCTCTTTCTCTGTCATTTCCGCTCAGGTCCCTACCCAGTGTTCTGTTTGCCCCCCGTCCCAGAGCCAACCCACTCTCTGGACCACCAAGCTGAAAACCTGCTGACTGGTATCGCTCTGGCCACACGTCAAGATGAGGATGGGGACACGTAAGTTGATGTTTTTAAAGTGGCTTAGGTTGGAAGTAGGGATGTCACTCTCTAAGTGTATGATTAATTCATGCATACAGCATATCCATCCATCCATCCATCCATCCATCCATCCATCCATCCATCACATATCCAAGCTACTGATGCACACAGTAAACTTGAAAGATTACTATGATTCATCCACCTCAGACATTTTCATAATAATTGCATTTCAGTCTGCACTGACAGTTGAAACTTGGCACAATTCACAGATCAGACATCTTACCACAGTCATAAATATTCACGAGATTTCCAGCAGACTGAGATTATCCTCATTTTGCTTAGACTGAACAGAACCAGCTCACAGCTTTGCCCGTAGAGGCCAACAGTTAAATAAAATAAATAGAGATCCACTGCACATAATGAGCCTGAGATGAACAGTTCAGGTTTAATATGCAAAACATTCCTAACTTCTTGCAAGTGGTGGCTTGTCACACATGCAAACTTGCTGCATATAAAAGTTGCACTCTGTTTAATGTTAAATGCTTCACCGAAAAGACAGTTTCAAGGTCTAAAATGGATGCACGTTGTGTTAAAGAGCTTTTTATTTGTAAAGGTCAGACTTTTATTTGAAATTGAAATACATAATTTTCCGTACTTTGATGCCCTCTGTGGTGGCAAGAAGTAATTGATAAGATTTGACTACCACAAAAATGGCATGTGGGAGTGAATAGCAGGTCTCCAGCAACATTTAAACATGCAGATCATATAAAATATCCATACTTCAGCTTTGTTATTTTGCTAACTTTGCTTTACTAAGCTTTAAGTTGTCACTAAATCTGTGTGTTTTTGCCAATTCATGGATTGTTTGTCTGTCTCTGGACATTAAAATTGTCTTTGCGTGAACCAATAGGCCTTTTCCACAGCACACATTTTGACTTGTAGGAGTAGGAAATTCAGACAGCAGCTAACTGGATTTCAGCCTTTGCTAATTTCATTTTTACACCTCAGCTTTTCATACTGTGACATGAAAATGTCTTGCATGAAACTAAAATGGTCACCCGCAGTACAGTTGAATACAAGTGATTCACTGTGCTGGACCCAAACAATACTAGTCTCACCAAGCGACGGGCTGACCTCATAAACAAAGCGTTTGACTTTGCAAAACTTGGATGTGGTTTGCGGGCCTCAGTTGTTCTCTGTGACTCACCTGGGTCTCCATATTGAACAGGTACAGTCAGTGCCCCTCTCATATCCAGCCAAATTCTTTACTCTTGTTTCACTTCTTATAAGGGAAACTGGATTCGTGTAGATCAGAAATGATTCACTAAGTTGCAGTAGAAACTTTGATCTAACACATTAACCTGGAACGTGTAGCACTTGAGTCGGAGCTGCTTCATTAAATAGACATTGCAAGTAAAGGTGTGTATTACTGTGTGTCAAACAACCTGTAATTTCAAGTCGACTAGTCTCTCAAGGCTTAAGACTGGGGGGGAATGAGGATGTTGTACGTGGGACACTTGAGGTGCTTTAAAGACCACATGAATGCAAATATTAAACTTTAACGCATGGTTACTTTAACGCCCACCTACACGCTAACTGAAATGTCAAAGTGGTTCGAGAACACACACAGTCATGTGACTGAAAATATGGCATGTCCAAGAATTGCATGGCACTTTGATGTTGCGGTGTCAAAAAAGTATCAACATCATTTGCATGTACGAACTCGTGATGACCAAGATTTAGCCGAGCCACAAGTCCCGTGACACAGCTGCTTATTGTCCCCTATCTGCTAAACACACTCTTAATCACTATGACTGCTCTTAACAGACACTGGTGAAGATAAGAAGATAAGAAGAATGCAATATATGTTGGCTAAGTCTGTATATTTTTTTTTGATAGTGATGCTCCTACAACCCCATAGCCTGATTTTGTTTTTCATCTGAACTTTCCGTATCACTGTAATAAGTTGCTTATATTTCTTATCCAAATTTGCAGGGCAGACAAAGCCAAAATGAAAAACAGATAAGAGCATTATCCTGTAAGCTGCAGAGTGCAGAGACATTTCACCGAGTGTAGCCCTTTGTAATGCACTCGAGACCGTGGCTGGCTTGTATAGTACCTACTTGTTGCTTTGTGGTTATTTGAAACTTTGTGTGAATTCTGTAGAAAAGAAAGATTCTCAGCCCCCCGTCTTTGTCACACAGTCTATATTCACATGAGTGTGTGTGTGTGCATACATGCGTATATGCATAAAGCGATTGATGCCGGGCATGCGCTTGCTTTTACGTCAATGAGCCCCTTACTTTCGGGAAAGCCAGTGAGTGCTCAGTTTTAAACACGATTGCGGTTTTTCTCAGGTGTCTCTGTCTCTCTCTTTTCTTCTCTGTGTTTTTAAATGAATGGGCTCAAAAAACCCAAACATCCGCTCCTCGCTTCCTTCTTCCTTTACTGCTTTTTTTCTATCATCTATCATCTCTCTCTCTCTCTCTCTCTCTCTCTCTCTCTCTCTCTCTCTGTCTCTCTCTCTCTCTGTCTCTCTCTCCATATCTGTGTTTTGTGTGACTTGTCACACTGTCATTCGTATGTGCAATGTGTGACGTTTTCTTACAGCTCCTGCGAATGAATTCCTACATGCTTCCAGTCAGTCAGGGTATTTACTTGCACACCAACACTGTTGTACGCAGAACTTGGCAGCACACAGCTTTACAAGCATCATTACTGGGTCATTATCTCACTTCTTGACTTAGGTCGTTTTAAATTGCTATGGCCTGCAGTCAAAATGTGTTTGTATCAACATATTGAAAAAAAATTAAGTGATTAATTGAACACATGCGGTGAACCAGATGCAAGCACTCAGCCTTTTGTTTCTGGACTTGTTGCAGTTTCCATCTTCAGTCTGACTTGCATCCACTCTAATCGTTTTCCTTGGGGGACGATTTTCCTTTGTTTTCCCTAAACAGTCACAAGAGACCAACATATCTGCCTGAATCTGTGATGCACAGCCATGCCACAGTATTGGTTTTACCAGGGATTTAAGACTGGCACAGAGCAAAGTAAAAATGATATCGAGTGAAGAACAGTCTTGATAGCATTGCCTATCTTGTCTATAGCAGTTGCCATTGTTGTTGTTACTCCTCCCTGGTTCCGGCACATAGCTTTGCAATGCTTGACAACATCTTGGCAATGGTGTAAATCATACCCATGGTGGTGATAGCCCAGTCTTGTCCACCTGCAGCGAACACTGAATCAGTCAACATGGTGGCCTGGGCGGATCCAAAGGTCTTGACCCAGGCCAATTCTCTGATGCTATAGACGGGCACTGTGATACTTTGAACTAAATGCTAACATCAGCATAGCACCGCGCTCACAGATAGAGTGCTAATGTGTCAATGCTAAGCAGGTAATATTTAACATGTTCACCATCTTAGCTTAGTGCATTAGCATGCTAACATTTGCTAACTGGCACTAAGTGTAAAGTGCAGTTCAGGTCGATGGAAATGTTTTTGGATATTTGGTCACAAACCAAAGTAATTGGCAATTAAAAATGTTTGGCGTGATGAAAAGTCAGGGGATTCTCAATCTTATTAAAATTCATGACTGTTTGTAGCAAATTCAAACTGCAATCCACTGGATAGTCGTGGAGACGTTTCATTCAAAACCACAAATGTTGTCCTCATGGTGGCGCTAGAGGGACTTCAGGAGATCACTAAAATGATTAGGTTTCATCCTCTAGGCACCATGGATATATGTGACAAATCCAATTTTTGATATGTCCTCCACCGACCTGTTTTACGTTACTTGACTGCGGTATGAGAACGTGAACATGCGTCAGTACGATGTGATTGTGTGTGTTGTGTCTTGAAATACATTTGCAAGGCCAAGTTTTCTGTGGACCTTGACGAGCTGATATGTACAGACATTAATGTTTAATATCCTATATAATGCAAACATTGAGCTCAACTGCTTTCAGGTCGTTACTTTCAAATGTTCACTCACTACAAGCTTTAAACTGAGTCCTAATGATGAATGTAGAAATGCTCTGGAGAAACCAGATCCCACAAAACAATAAACCGCTTGCTCGTGCAGGTTTGCTCAGACACATTTTCCCCATGAATACCTTGATCCCATCGTCCTTCACGGCGAGCAGTGCATGTCTGTTTCCCTTTTGCTTACTATTCACACACACTGACACATAACCTCATTGTTCAGCTGGTCCACAGACCACAGGATATGTTAGGCTTCAGTCTGATCATTCAGTTTGACTGCGCCCTCACCTTTCATACCAAAAAGGATACCGCACGATGCTACCATTGCATTTTTTTTTCAGAGTCTCTTTTCTTCTCTCTCTAAAACACACTGTTACTTAAGCTGGGACTGTCTGTGTTAATGCTGCAAGCTCGGGACTCCTGTCTGCGTCAGTACTGTTGAGCTTGGGGTTATCTGGAGCTGTGGTCTGCCCCACTTCCAGGAACTAGAAACAGCACAGTTTCATCTCAAGAGAAAAGAGAGAGATGGATGCAGATACAAAAAAAAAAAAAAAAAAAAGAGTATAACAAGAGAGACAGAGTCATTTTAGGCCCAAGTACTGTATATGAAGGGATTGAGCTTGATAGTTGAGCTCTGGTTCAGTAGTACAGTACAGTGCAGTACAAAGGGCCATTGAACTTCTGTTTATCAGAGCATATGGGCATCAAATGCTTTCCCGAGGGCTCACAATGACAAAATACTTGACAAGTCATACCTGAACAGCTTGTAAACATATCTGACTCTGGATAATACACTGTAGCATGATTGGTCACTCCACTTGCAGTAGGATTTATTGTTGAGACACTGCAGGGGGTTTTTAAAGGCTGGTATTACGTACAGTAAATATGATAAATATATCTTTGTTGATGCAGATTTGTCACTGTGCTGAGCTCAGTTACAGGAACAGGGACCAGCTGAGGAAAGAACCACCGCGCTCACTACTGTTCTAACATACAGTTCTGCTTTTTCTGCTGTTCGCTCTGATGTCAGGAGCAAATCATATGATTGTTTATTGCAGTTGCAGTTTCAACCTGTGCTTGCACATCAAATTTTGTTTTTTCTTAGCTCACACTGTGTCTATGCTTGCTCATGCATGTGCAAGAATAATGCATGCATATGATTTGCACTTCTTTTTTTGGCAGTTTTTTAATTATATACACAGACATAGTAGAGCATGATTTTTTTTCCCCCTCAAACCACCAAGTGAAGGTTGGCACATGCTTAACCTTCAGTTTAACACACCACAGTTATTTTGTTCATACTTGCCTTCATGAAGTTGTCAAAGAATTTGAATGTTTCCACTGTGAACATAGAGAATATGTGAGATATGTGATATCTGTTGGCTTTTTACGTGGTTGGGGGAGATCATTAGAATAATGCAGCACTGTGATAAAGTAGATAGATAGATAGATAGATAAATAGGTAAATGCATACATACATGAATAACCTTTACTTGAAGCACACATGAGTTTCAGTAAGATGTGCAGCTTAGCACTACACATCAGAGAGCTTGGTATTTGTTGAGAGAGGTCTTTAATCAGTTTTTTTAGGGCAGGAAAATTACTGCTATTAATGACACCATGCCAGTAGGGCACGCCGTTGAGAGGAAGCGTTGCAAGTGCTTTTCTCTTTGTAAGAACTTATTTTCTGACCTCAAATACTGTACAAGGGTACTTCTAACTTCTCAAGAAGCGTCCCTGTTTCCTGTTGCTCGATTCTACTGTACGTCTGTACATGACTTATCCATTGGATGAAGCTGACTGAGTGAACCAACAGAAAGCCCCTGTCAGAAACCATGCAGTTTAATGGCTGGATTTTCACAGCAAACAGAGTGAGATAAAGAATGCTGTTATTGTAACTGATAACAGGAAGTGACATGAAACCAGTCTGGCTCTTACTGGAAGCTGCTTCTTCTGACAGAATGAAAAAGAAAAATGTGAAAACTGCTATGCTGTTTTCTGTAGCATGCCCTCCCTGTGCTGAATGTACTGCCTTTCCCTGTCCTAAACTTTGGCCTGCGTTTGTTCTTTCGCTTCACGTAGAGACCACAGATAGTGGTTTTCCCTTTAGTCTTGATAAGGGTGCGATAAGGGGAGTGTGAGTCATGCCTGTACATCTGTGTAGCTCCTCGGTACAACTGTCAGTGGGATCATTTAGATCAAGCGATCAAGTAGAATTTGCTCATTCTGATCACAAAAAATTAAAGTCCTTCACTGGTTAAGTTTGTAAGTCATGAAAGGAATGTGTGATTTTTAATCCCAATCTATGATATAGATGATATTTATTTAAAGTAATAGTAGTTTGACAGCTGCTTTGTATACAATAGCCAGAAACAGGGGGAAAGCTAGCCTGGCTCTCTCTGACGGTAACAAAGTCCTCCTACCAGCAACTCACTAGTGAACATGTTATATCTAATTTGTTCAATCTTTATGAAAACTGTGTATTATTAACCAGGACAGGAAGTCCTTGCTCCTTGCCCAGGACATGACCCCCGTAAAAACCACACCTGTTGTTTTTACATTTTATTTCTTTTTACAGATTACGCAATGAAATCTAACGAGCTTTAGAGGTGCTGGTGCGTGGCTGTTGTTGTTTTCTTTTCCGGTCCACGTGCTAAGCTAAGCTAAGTGTGAGCCTGTAGCTTTATATTTAATGGACTGAGTGGACTGTGAGTGGTATCTTCTCATCTAACTCTTGGAAAGAACAAATAAGCGTTGACCTTTTGACTGAATTCATTACTTCTATGTAGGAAAATGATTTGTAGTGCACTGGGTTTAACAGTTCACAGACGTACATTTTTAACAAAAACTCCAACTGTCATCCAGGACATCCTCGTCATCGCATCACCACATAGTGCTAAAATGAAATGCCGTGTCATTGTTGAGTTTAATGCACTTCAAATAGATTCTGCACATATGTGTACACAGTATAGTATCTCTATCTACATTGTACACAAATTAAGTGTAAACCCTGATTAGTTACCAGATCAGTTTTCTATTTATAAAGCCAAGAAGTTGTTTCCAAGATGTACTGTATATCAGATGAGTGTCAGTGGGACAGTGTGAGGAAAACCTGTGACCCAGTTTAATAACCTTTGAAATGGATTTGTCTTCTGCAACATTTCCCTTTCAGCTGTTAGTGTGACATTGTTTTTTTTTTTTTTTTTAATTCTTTACAGAGCTCTCCATATAGCTGTGGTGCAGGGGAAGTTGACCATAGTCTACAAACTGATCCAACTCCTGCAGTGGGCCCGCAGAAGCCTGGACATCTACAACAACCTCCGTCAGGTAAAAGAGATACACTTTAAATACATGCATGTGATGCATTTCTGTCCATTTATTCACATGCATGCACACACAGCTGCTGTACAAATGCAGAATTCGAGGAAACAGTTCGAGGCCTAGTTTTGTCTGTTTTTTTTTTCTTTTTCAAATGTGGCATACATCCAATCCACAGACCGATTTTTTGGTGTTTCAGTTCAGTTTCTAACACATATGAAAGATGTTTCAGCATTAGTCAGTGTAACATGATGAAAGATAGACATCGAATAGAGGTGCGATGGGGGACTTCTGCTCCCTCAACCACAGCATGTAAAACACATTCCCCTGCCTCACCCTTCTGATAACAGTTACATGGAAAAGAATGAAAGAGGAAGTGCCTTGGTTTCCTCCTTGCCTTGCACTGTGTTATCACATACTCTTACAGTCACAGTGTGTGATGGTTATGCAGTGGAATTCACCCTTCCTGGTTTCTCCACCTGCACTTGCCACAAACCAAAGCCATCCACATACTGGGAAGGACTAAGTGTCTTTTCCAGCAATCTGTTATGTTTTGTGTATAGTTTTCTGGTTGTAGGAGGGATTTTTCACAGTTTGCATGTTGGATTTACCGTGTTGTGAAATTTGGGGGGAGAGCCAAGATGATTAAGCGGTTCAAAATGTGACTCCCCAGGAAGTCTCATGAACCCTGCAGTCATGTCTAATGTCTACAATCACATGAACATTCTGGGGGATTATTTAAATTGCAGACATGTCACTTTAACTCTTACTCCAGCTTATTTTGCTTTTTTCTAACATCTAAAGACTGATTGACTCTCTTTGTCCAGGCCACTTGTTTACAGTTATTTACAATGATATTACTGGACAAACTGACCGAGTGGACTTTCACTGAGATGACAAGTCTTGCGTAAGAAACAGTGACTGTACCCTTCAACTCCCAACATAGTAACCTCGATGTAAGGCATGAGCTACAGTGGTACTTTACTGGAATGTGTACAAGGTATTGTCTTTGAGTGTTTCCCAATCCAGGGCTGTCCCAACCTCTGGCCTAAGTCAACACTTCCACATTCTCTTTCCCTCTGTTGTCTTCACTGCCTGCTCTACATTCTGCCAGCTTTCTCTCTTTCATCCTTTGACAGAGAAAGTACCTGAGTCGTGCACAGCTTTAGTTCTCAAGGCTGGGGTTTCACACCACACAGGACACCACGGGCTTGCTTACCAGAAATAACGCTAGTGCTATCATCGGTTGTTGTCTTTCCTCATTGCTGAAGCTTTACAGCATAGGTTTTGTGATATCCTGTGTCTGAAAATGTATGCACGCGACACACATACACAACCTCTCTTTTCACACACTCTCATGTATTATGCCATATGCAGTTATGACCGAAAAGGGAGATTTTCAGGCACAGGTCCCGTCACAGTCATTTGCCTACCAGATTGTGTGGTTTTAGCTGAATAATGGGCATGAAGAAGATTTATCAGAAAACAGCAAAATGAGGCCAGGGAACTTTTCATTTTTCAAAACATGTAGTTTACCAGACAGACCTGCACACATTTTCTGACACCGGCTAACTTCCCAGATACCAATAAAAAATAAAATACAGCTTTTCCAATATTGATGACAAGTCCTGAGATTGTGTGGTTTTGTATATGGAACTTTTTGACAGAGTGTTACTATCAGTACCGTAACTGAACAATAGTGCAAGTGTCACTGCTTGATTTGCCTTCCACTGCCTGAACTACTATGATGGCAGAGACAGCTATTTGATACTCCCACACTGGCCATGCTATCAGTGCAGCTACACAAACACACACTAGAGTAGTCTTTTAGCTGCTCACGCTACAGCTTATGGTGTAGTACGTGGCACTGACGCTTGTGGGGTCTGGGGACTCAGTCTCCCTGGGGGCCACCCACACTAAAATATGCGCTAATGGTCATGTGCTTTAGATTAAAAACATCCGCCAAAATGCATGTGTGACTTTTGAAATGCAGTGTGCAGAGGATGAGTAACAATTCAATCGCGGCTTCTTTAAAGGCATATCTATAAATGGTCATGTTCACTGTGCTGCTGAAATCTTCTCAGATTCAGGTCAATTCATGTTAACCTTTTTCAGTTTGTTTATGTGCATGCTGGTCGCATGACTTTTTTTTTTGTTTTTCTAGTGTGAGTGTGTGTGTGCAGGTGAGAGCGAGACATCTGTGTGTGTCTGTGAGTGCTTTAGTATCCTCGTTCCGAGAAGTCACATGACCCCCCCCCTCCCCGCTTTGGGCTGTTTCTCAACATACCTTGCACTGAGGGTAGTTTACAGGGACTTTCCCTTCCTGCGCGTGTCTCTCTCTCTCTCTCTCTCTCTCTCTCTCTCTCTCTCTCTCTCTCTCTCTCTCTCTCTCTCATGCGTTGTCTCTCTATCTGTCTCTTTTTTCATATCTCTTGCTGCGTAAATGTTAGTACTTAGGGTACCTTCCTAACCATAACTGATGAAGTGACTGACGCTATCAGCATAGCTGTCAACAACACTGACGTAAGACTGTGAGATGTTTATTTGTGCAGCAGACTGGCTTTATCTGCCAGTGTGCACAGCAGAAGGACAACCTTTGTCTCTTAGTGCTGCCTTCCACCTTCCTTTGTGTTTGGCACTGCTTTACAGCCTGGGGCAGTTCTTCATGCCCAGAAACCTCCTCTCCTCTCCTCTCATCTTTTCACCTCCTTCATGTTGATCCACTCATTTTGCAGGAATGCAAGTGTGCAAGGACAGACTCAGGGGAAAGAGCAGGGATTTTCCCTTGTTATCCTGTCTTTCCCCTGGACTCCCCTCTGCCGCTTCCGTTTCTTCCTCATTCCTCCATCTCTCCACCCTGCTCCCCCCTCGCTCCCTTCCCACCCTTCCTCTTATCTTTGCTGGATTTTTGTTTTAGTCACCCTGAAATCCTTTACAGGAAGCCACAGCTAGACACTGCCAGCTCTGAGAGGTCTATTCTGAAGGCCTTAAAAGGCTTTGTGTTGAAGTATGCAAGGTAGTTTCTTAACGTCTAGAAATGAGTGAAGAGGATACAACCATACAAGTTTCATTAGTGCTATATGGGGTCAAAACAGTGGTATGACTGTCTTTCACAACGTTTGTTCAACTGTGAGTGCTGATTATAGGAAGTTCAAAGAACGTAAATTTTACAGGGGAATATGATTGTCTGTGTGTGTGTGTGTGTGTGTGTGTGTGTGTGTGTGTGTGTGTGTGTGCACATTTGTGCGTGTTTTGTGTCCGTAAGTGTGTGTGAGTCACAGGATTCAGGGAAACAGGAGCTGAAGGGAGGAACACTGGCATTGACAAACTGGAGGAATTCCACAAAGACGCTCTCCCACTGTTAGACTGCTTTTTTATTGTCTTTACTGGAACCCCCAGCACACACACACATACTCGTATACGAGTACTGTAGTAATACAGCAAAAGTGAAACTTGGAGCAATGATCTGTTCCCGATTGCTCCGTTTATTGTGCAATTTGAATACAAGCTAAAAAGTCCAATTTCAAAGACTTCCTTTTATGACTGAGATATTGCATTGTTACATTGAAGCGGTGGTTTGTCAGTGACTCCCAGGCCAGAGTTGTCATAATTATCAACAGGATGATACATGCTGACCTCACCCAAAGGAACATCCTAGATTGCTCAAGTGATTTCATTCAGCACTTCAGCAAGGCATGCACCTGGTGAAGCGACTGTAGTTTTTGTTTTTCCTGTCCTTACAGACTGTCCCTCAGAACAGGTTCCTCCTCATTTTGAATTAATCTCACAGTCTCGTGCGAGGGTTGTTGCTGTAGGTGGTGTTTGCTCTGTGATTCATGGTGCAAAGGTCTCGTCTTTGACAGCCGGCCACTTTGATTTGATTGCTGATAACTATGAATTTTGGCATTGTGTGTGTGTGTGTGCATGTGTGGGAATAGGCACGTAATACCTATTCCTACATCTCATGATCTGATGTGTAATAATGATCTCACAAGACATAGTTCCTTGTTTACTATTTTAGGTGTTGGCCAGTCCGTACTGGCATTGTTTTATTGTGTCTCTGACCATTAACCTGTAGAACAGGTTAGAAATGAAAGGAAGCACTTACTGGAAATAGTAACAGTCTTCCTCCCACCTCACTTAGAAGAATGTGGTGATTGATTTTGTAAATTTACAGCTTGTTACATTTCCCATTTGGTATTTTTTACTTCCACCATGGAGTTTATAATTTTGTATCTCTTAATCCGTCTGGACTATCTCAGTAGTAAATAGTTCAACAATGTGCTGGTAGATAATTATCTTCAGAAAGAACCAGGCTTGCTGTTTCCCCTGGTTTTCAGTCTTTCTGCTATGCTAAGCAAAGCTAAGCTAAGCTAAACTAAGCTAAGCTAACTGTTCTTGGTTCTTGCTTCATATTCACCAGACATTTGTGGTATCAGTCCTCTTACTACTTCTCAACATGCCAAACTATTCCATTGATTGATTTACAATTTGGGGATAGTCAACAAAAAGTATTTGGGTAGTGACCAAATGATTACATTTAGTGGAAATCAGGATATGTGATTTCCACTTTAAAATAAGCATTTTAAGGGAGAGCAATGGCTCAAAGATACATACTTGTTTCAAAATCATGGGATATATTCAGGGTAACAAATCTATTTATCTCCATCTTTAAGAAACAGGAATGATGTCTTTGAGGATAGTAGAGAGTGTGGGCATTGTTCTACATTAGTGGAGGGTTCAGGCTTTCTGAATGCTGTCTAGTGTGTGCCGAAGTGTAAAAATGCAAACTATTTTGAGAGACAGTGTATTGCCATATGTGGTTGTGATCCTCAATACACTGGTTTGTTTAAACTGTAATTTTTGCTGTCATCCTCCCCCACAGACCCCCCTTCATCTAGCAGTGATAACCCAGCAGGCAGCCATGGTGGAGGCTTTGTTGAGAGAGGGGGCCGACCCAGCTGCCTTGGACCGTAACGGCCAAACAGCGATCCACCTCTGCTGCGAATACAACCAGCGTGACTGTCTGTCTGTTGTGCTGTCTCACTCCTCATCCTCCAAATGTCTGGAGATCAGAAACTATGAGGGTAAGCTGTGGTGGTCTCCTGATGTTCTCAACAAAGAAAGATCTTGGGTGACTCATTAGCTCATCTCATTAATTTAATATGATAAAGCCTTGTGATTGTTTGTAACAATTTCCTCTTCAGCAATTTTCCTGTGGTCGATTTCATTGATACATGTAAAGTCAGTATCCAGTTAAGAGTGTTTAAGGAAATTGGATATGATAAAAAGATATTGTCTCAGCAATCCTGAGTTATATAAAATAAAATGAAAAGTTTTGGGGGCCATTTTCAATTGCATTTTTCCCATGGACCCCCTGTGACCTAGTTTACATTTCCATCTATTGTAGACACTTTTAGAGTACTTTAAAATACATATATAAGCAATAAAAAGGTAAAATGAGTGAACAACCATCAACACGGGAACCAGACCACTCAGAGTTCTATAACAAAATAAATTGCTATGAGATTGTGATCCTCCCTCCTATCTGGTAACATAATAACAACAACCACATAGACAACCTTACCAATGTTTGTGCATAAGAGTGTGATGGGATATATGACAAATATGAAGCCTTGTTTAGGTAGGCAGGTTGTTTTGGGTGTGTGGGCGGGCAGAGAAGAGGACATATGCTTCCTCTGTGGTCTGGTATAGTGTCACATATCAAATCTGCAAGTATGCCTATCATGTCACAGCACAGGAGGCATTTTTACTGCGAAAGTAGCAAGTGTGGGTACAGGAGAAAGCCCCCAAAATACACACAGGCTCCCATGTCTACACTGAGTTTGTATATAGGGATCAGATCTATTATTTTAATGGCCTAGAATCAGGCTAAGACTAAGGAAGGTGGCAGGGGGGTCTCTGCCAGTTTCTGCTCTGCTGTAACTTTCAGTGTGTTGTAGGGTTGAGTTTAAGATCCTCCAGCTAGTCTACAAATAGTTCAGTGGGAGAAACTTCATGCCATCTAGTAGCAGTGTGCTAACCCAACAAAACATAGAGAAGCAGCATTTAAAACGCAAAAATGTGTCCTGCACTAACTTCGATCTCATCTCTTTACTTTAAAAGTTTCTAATCATTTTAATGTCTTTTACATTTATGTCCTGTGCTGTACTACTCATGTAACATCTTTTAATGCTTAGGGAAACCACTCATTTGCCTTTATGTAGAAAGTGTCCTATATACTGTCCTGCCTATGTTGCTGACAATATATATGTTGTGTACTGTACCTTAAAAGGTTCACACGGGACTGTGTGTACGAGTCATGCATGTGTCTGTGCATATGTCTGCATTTTCTCTCTGTAAAACTGCTTTGTTCTCTTTGTTCTCAGGTTTGAGCCCTCTCCACCTGGCTGTGCTGCGTGGCCACAAAGATTTGGCCAGAATGCTGCTGGATGCAGGAGCTGACATCAATGCTATGGTCAGTCCCTGTGCTGTACTGACTCAGCACTGACTAAGTTTCACAACATCACAAATTTTACATTTACCGTCTCTGCGTCCTCTGACTTTTCCCATGGCACTTTTTTTTCTAACCAGGACATAAAGAGCGGCCAGAGTCCTCTCATGCATGCGGTGGAAAGCAATAACGCAGACATGGTCCACTTCCTCATTGAGGTATTGAGAGTGTGTGGACAGGGAGAGGAAGGTGGGGAGGGAAGACTTGTGACTCAGCTCTATTTGATAAGTTTGGTTTTGTCTTTCTGAGCTAAGCCGCATATTGAGTTTACGGTTCTTTTCCAGCTCATAGATAAGACCTTCAAAGAACTTGAGCAAAATATTCATAGTTTAGCTTTATTATCAGAGCTCAGCAGATGTGTTGGTCATGGCTAGAATTATCTTTTCTTCTCCCTTCATCTCTCCTTTGAAAGCAATCTCCATCTCTCCTATCTGATCTAACTCACCCTCTCCATGGATCTATCTTTTGTTTCACTTTCCATGCTGTTCTGCGTGTTCTCTGGCTTTCTTTATGAATCACATCCCTGTCAGCTTCTTCTGTTTTTCTGTTGCAGAGTGGTTGTGATGTCAACATCCAGTCATACAGTGGGAACACAGCCCTGCACGGCGCCTGTGGCCGAGGTCAGGTGGACACGGTTCGGCTGCTGCTGAAGAGCGGAGCTGACAGCAGCCTCAAGAACTACCATAATGACACCCCTGTGATGGTGGCCAAGAACAAGAAAGTGAGCGAGGGGATGACAGAGAAAGAAAATATGCATAAGAAAACAGACCTTGCTGAAATTCCACATTTACTGTATTGTTTGTTTCTGCCATTTTTATGGTTGTGAATGATTTCCTTGTGATTGTGTAAATGCTCAGTCACTCACTATAATTTTATGATGGAAAATCCCATTCATTTGCTACTTCAGTTACGTCAGAACAAATGCAAACAGTTGCAAAATCTACTCTGGTTGGGATTGCAGGAATAAATGGTTGGAGCCACAAATGCAAAAGTAAATGTGTGTATGACCTCTAGAGGTCAGACCTGAATGGTGCAGTGTTTTCTCCACCAATGCTACGCTTGTGTTTGACTCCAGTTGTTCTTTGTAGATCACTGTGACACTGACTTCAGGTCATGCAGACAAGGTTGTAACAGACTGTAAATATTTTGCAGATAGCAGATGTGTTACGAGGGAGAGGCTCCAACCAGATAAGAGTTCAAGATCAACACTGTGTGTCTGTCTCATCACATGGGAGCAACCTAACGGAAAATGGTAAAAACACGCACACAAGTTCACATACAAGTACCCACAGTCACGACTATCATGGTATTTGACAGTATTTATTTGTACTCTTTGCCCCTCCTCTAGGATCCCCATCTCCCAACCACAGTCGTGGATGTTCGCCTTCGACTACACCACACAACCTTCACTGTAGCACCTCCCACTCCCCAAAGACTCCATCTACGCTTGCATTTCCATTTTACTAGCTCATTATCAAGTGCAACTTGCAACTACCTCCACACAGCCAACCACCAATGAGGCTTTGCTTCTCAAAAAGACATCCAGGGGACGGTTGAGCCAGTGGGAAGACAAACCAGAAAAAAAAGACTGCACCTGAAATTCGACTTCCCTTAAAGCTGGCTTTCTTTAACTGGACTCCAGGACAAAATATGTCATTGTTGGTGTTCCTCCTTGGGTTTTGATGCCCAGACAGAGTGCCGGCAACTCTCTGCTCATCCAGCTGCTGTTGTGGAGAAAACTGGTGACCTACAAGCTGCTGTGTCCGGCCGGATTACTCCACATGGACCAGAAATGTGCCACTACATGCAATCACGGCTGATCATAAATAACTGCAAACTCCCTAGAGATGTCAGTAAATGATGGACATGGACCTTTTTTTTTTTTTTTTTTTTTTTTAAGTATTTTGGCCTCTATGTTTTGATAGTAGAGAGAGCAAATGAAGGGGAGAGACAGAGTGGATTATATGGAACAAAGGTCCGCACCCAGACTTGAACCAGGAACGTTTTTACACCCTACGTCTTTTAAAAATTGAGTCCGGTTTGCTTACTGTAAGGCTTAACAACTTAACTTGATCTGCTTAGTATTGCACAGTCAAATGCCTTCTTTATGCCTGTTTAGTAATCCGTGTCCACAGTATTTTTCTGGTCTGTTTGGGGGCATGTGTGTGCGTTGTTTTATCATGTCAAAAGTTGTAGATATTTTTTATATAAAAGCTGTCCAACTCCAACACGCTCGCGTTTGTCTTGTTTATGTCAGTTTGTTCCACGTTAGTTTTTGAGAATTTGAAAGCCGTGTTGTGATTGGCCAGTGGGAGGTCCTCTGCAGCAAACAACCAGCCCAAAAACGAGCGCGCGGCCATGTTGAATTACCGAGATTCTGAGAGAAGAGACAAAAGAGCGACAAGTCGGTGGATTTCTCCAAACAGCGAGTATTTACCAAACTTACTTAAACTCGATATAACGTTAAACAATGAACCCGTGGCGACGACTTTGTGGGGATTTAGCAAAGTGAAGGTAGCATCTTTTTTTTGACTGGATAAAGAGTCATTTCTCAAGCATATGAGTTAACCTAGCTAACAGCAACGGTTGCCGTTGATATGAACACATACTGGCTAAGCTAGTTAGCATGCTATCTTCGCCGTTTGGCAAAGGTTGAACAAAAGTGTTAAAGTCGCAGGTGAAAGATCCAGACAAGATGTTTTCATGCACATCGTTTCTTGATGAACAGTTTAAGACACGGCCCCTCTCACAAATAGAAGCAAGACCTATCGTTAGCTTGCTGGCAGGATAGTCAAAACCACGTTGCTATACATACCGTTTTAACGCTGCTTACAGGCGTTGTAATTAATTTCTTTCATGCTAACTTTACTAGCTATCAGTGACAACGAAGGTGTTCATGATAGAATGGAAGTGAATGTCCTGATGGTTGGCTTTACTTTGTATTCTGTTTAACAAGGTTAAACGTGCAATGGCTAACTAGCTAACTTTGAACATAACTTGGTCTCCTGATGTTACGTTGTCTTAAGTTAGCATAACGTTGCGCTTAGCAGTGGCATCACAACAAAGCCTCATTAACTTTCGCCAAGTTAATTTTGCAAACATGAAGCTGTTTGGTCGAAGGTTGATACGTTAACTTTTAAAACTAGTTGTTGCTGACAGTAATGGATTTACTATGCGTGATATTGTTTATGAAAGACAACCATTGTTAACACACATCTAAAATGTATTGATCTTCAGTGATTTCTAGTAAAGTTAGCTTGGGTTGGTCACTGTTGACTGTGCTGTTATTTTCTTTGGCTCGCTTCTTAATGTACTTAAGTAACCATCAACGATTATTTATTGCCTGGCAGGTACCCTGGATTGTTTTGTTGATCTGCAGCTCGTTAAGCACTTTGCAGGCTGCCATCTCACCTGCCGCAGAAGTAAAGGACACTGGAACAAGATAACTGCAGATGTTTAAAGTGGCCTGTCCATGTTAAAGAAAAGATTGGAGTGACTTTGAGCCAGCATTAAGCTTCAGCAAAGACATTCAAAGGCTTTTGATGTCCAAGGAACAAATCATAAGAATACTCTAAGACATGACCAAGCAGATCATATTTTGCCACTTGCAATTTTGAATGTATAAATATAGCACTTGGACTTAAAACGCCAAGATATCCAAAGAACACAAAGGAAATTCTGGATCATCGCAGCAAGGATGAGAGTACTCTGCCAAACTTTCTGAAAGACAATCAGAGGTTGTTTTGGTCACATGTTTGATTTATTTATTCATATGAATGTTAATTTCTCCCTTTTTGGAGAGTTGTCTTGTAAATAGACAGAATTCCTACGCAGGCCTCTTCTTTTTAAGAGGGTTGAATGTCAGATTGTGTACACAGTACGAGAATTTTTTTTTATTTTTTCAGCTTTTAGTTTAGTTTTTTTTTTTTTTTTTTTTTACACAAACGGAAGCATTAAGCAGAACAGTTCAGTGGAAAAAGAAGCAGATATAAGTATAGCACATACTGCAAGAATTCCCCCAGTAAAGGCATTGAACCATGGCTACAGCAAGAACAGCAAACCCAGCGCCAATGATTGGATTGAACAAACCAGCAAATGGGCAGTTGAGAGGACAGACCAAGCCAGCCGGACAGCAGTCCACTACCCTCCAGAAAGTGACCAGCATTCCTCAGAGCAGCGGGGGCATCAAGTAAGATACTGGTTCAATATATTCGCTCGTCTGCCTTGAAAGAAACATGAGATTATTTATCAGTTCATCGCTTATGTTGCTTCACTATTCGCACTTGGTACAAGAATGTAAAACACGTAATTATAGATATTTTTATTTTTACCACTGTAAACTTTATCAGAAATGGCGAGCACTTTTGGAAATTCTGTTCCTTTTGAAGTTAAAGAATAATTGCTAGCCAGCATCCCAGTCTCTGAGTAATGTACTGTATGTGAAAAATTTTGCTGTAAAAAAACAAAAAACAAAACAACTTGGGTTTCTGTATGTGGGTGTTTTATAATGTTATTTTCTTAGACTTAAAAGTGCACATTCTTGTAATTTCCAAAGGTTTGGTGATGACTGGAAGACATGCCTGGAGCTTCCTCCAAAAGATAACAGGATAAGAACTTCGGTGAGGCAACGTGGTCATGGCCAACATAATCATGCCATTTATAACTGAGACACTTGACATTTCATTGAACTTTAAATGTTTTGGACTCATTGGTCAGCCTGTGTATCTCATATGTTTCTGCTCTGGTCTGCTAGGATGTGACTTCAACAAAGGGAAATGAATTTGAAGACTACTGCCTAAAGCGGGAACTTCTGATGGGCATCTTTGAAATGGGATGGGAGAAACCCTCCCCTGTCCAGGTAGATCAATCAAATGTTTGGGCCCTTGTTTGTGAAGTGAATAGTGCTGCAACCATTAATCAATAAGTTGTTAACCATTAAATCAATCACCAACTATTTTGATAATCAATCGATGAGCCCTAGAAGTGAGCTTGATTTGTAATTATTTTGTAAACCACCTTGCCTGAAAATTTACCAACAGGCCTCTCTCTCAGATATGATGTCTGAAATTAACTGCAGCAACCAAAACCCAGAGAACGGTTTCATTCGTTAATTCAGTTTGAGCTTCAAATTTGACAAGGTTCAAGAGTTCACTTGCCAAATATGAACCCATGAATACATTTGACTACACTGCCTCTAACCTCATATTTTTTCTTGTGCATGCCAGTGGAGCAAAATTTTGGGCCTGTCTTGCTGCACCTTCCCGTCAGCCACAGGATATCATTATTTCCACCTCTACAACCTACTTTTTGGTTGTGTAGAGGAATGTATGCATTCAGCGAGTGTGGTCCCAAAAATCTGAACAGTTTGCACAGTTGTATGTAGCACATACTGTTATAATATTGTTTTAGGTTGCAGCTCTGTTCTGGTTTCTAAAGGGTCAGGAATTTCCTTTTGCATGTTGTTATTCAGAAATATTTTCCCTATTTTAAAAAGGCTGTCGTGTTCAATGAATCTTGCCTGTTGTACTGACTGGACTTGTCTGTCTGCCAAAAGGAGGAAAGCATCCCCATCGCTCTGTCAGGCAGAGATATTCTGGCTCGGGCCAAGAATGGCACAGGGAAAAGTGGTGCCTACCTCATTCCTCTCCTGGAAAGAATTGACCTGAAGAAGGATCACATCCAGGGTGAGTTTCTGCTGCCTCTGTCGCTTGTTGAAACAGCTGAAGTCTGACAGAATACATATTTTAAGGGGGCAATTTTAAGGTCTGTATTATTTTAAAATTAAAGTGAAGTTATAAATAAATTGTAATTTGTTTAACAAACAAAAAAAGTGTTGAACAGAAGCAGAATATGAAGGAAATCCTTGGTGTACAGGTTTGTCAGAGGTAGATTTTGCTGCTTTCTACAAATGATTTTAGCAAGTTGTCTCAAGGTGTGTAATCCCATTAACACTGTATTGTGACATGAATTGTATCCACAATCTCCAGAGCATATGGTGCATGACCACTGTTTTTGAACAGGATTTTCAGGATGAAATCTTCCGTTCTTTTTCTCTTCTTTTTTTTTTTTTTTTGTTTGGTGTCACTAAATTAAATTTTCTCCATGCATCCCACCAACCCTTGCATTTCATCAGCCCTTCCCATTTCTGTCTCAATCTAGCTATAGTATTGGTGCCAACAAGAGAGCTGGCCCTACAATTGAGCCAGATCAGCATTCAGCTCAGCAAGCACCTCGGAGGGGTCAAGGTCATGGCTACCACGGGTGGCACTAACTTGAGGGATGACATCATGCGTCTTGATGAGATAGGTACTTACTGTACTGTTACTTTTCAAGATAAGAAAGTGTTTGTTTCCATACTGGTGCTGAATGACAAACACTTGTTGAGCTCTGTTTTGCAGTGTCTATCATGCAGCAGTTGTGTGTGGAACCTGTTGTGATGTGCTGTTTGTACCTCCTCCTCCTAATAGTGCATGTAGTGATCGCTACGCCAGGCAGGATACTGGACCTGGCGAAGAAGGGTGTGGCAAAAGTGGATAAGACACAAATGATAGTAATGGATGAGGTGAGTTTGACTCTTCATTTCTGAATTCACTATTCATTACTGTTGGCTTTCGTTGGTAAACAGTCTTTCTTTAAATATCTCTTGCTTCAGGCAGATAAGTTGCTGTCCCAGGACTTTGTGTGCATTATTGAGGATATTATCAGCTTCTTGCCAAAGGAGCGTCAGGTCCTGCTTTACTCTGCTACTTTCCCCATCAGTGTGCAAAAGTTCATGGTGAGAATTCAAACAGCGGTCAGGTTCTCTAAAGAGATTAAAACAAACGTCTTGTTTACATGTAATAATACACTGTGAATGTCTTGTCCAGAGCAAGCACATGAAGAAGCCTTATGAGATCAACCTGATGGAGGAGCTGACATTAAAGGGCATCACTCAGTACTATGCCTATGTGACTGAAAGGCAGAAGGTCCACTGTCTCAACACACTCTTCTCAAGGGTGAGTGTTCAGCACTTAACTGCTGCATACTTAGAGCCGAACACAGCTGCATCATTTTAGAGAGCAACTCGATACCAGCGTGATTATTCATGCACTGTTCATCAATTGATTTTACACAACCTTTGCCATATGTATAGTGATACTTAATTATATTGTGATTGATGATTTTATCCATATTGCTTACTCTTATTTGCAAAATATAAATAGATAAAAGTAAATAAATCATTGAAACAAACTTTTGTTTAGTTCTAAAGTATGTGACCAGTAGGATACCTGTGTCAAGAATTTAGGTTATTCCTCAATGCATTCAGCCTTCACTCATTAATAATCATTAATCTATATGTTTCTATTACAGCTTCAGATCAATCAGTCAATCATTTTCTGTAACTCCACCCAAAGGGTGGAACTTTTGGCCAAGAAAATCACCCAACTGGGCTACTCGTGCTTCTACATTCATGCAAAGATGATGCAGGAGTACAGGAACCGCGTGTTCCATGACTTCAGGAACGGATTGTGCAGAAACCTGGTCTGCACAGGTAGGTGGAAAAGAAAAAAAGGGGAAAATTAAATTGTCAGCAGCTAGCAGGTTGACTAATGTACATTTTTTCTTCTAGACTTATTCACTCGGGGAATTGACATCCAGGCAGTGAATGTGGTCATCAATTTTGACTTCCCCAAAAGTGCAGAGACGTACCTGCACCGCATTGGCAGATCAGGTGAAGTTTAACCTAATTATAAATACAATAAGATTTTTCTTTATAGCCACCACTTTCAGAAATCTGGCATAACCAGCTTCACTTTATGACACTACCAGCTGTGCATAAAAGCTTCACTGTCTCTTCTTTCTCAGGGCGTTTTGGTCACCTGGGCCTGGCCATCAATCTGATAACTTCAGATGACCGCTACAACCTGAAGAACATTGAGGATCAACTGGTCACTGACATTAAACCCATCCCCGGCAGCATCGATAAGAGCCTGTATGTGGCAGAGTTTCACTCTGTTGATCCAGATGCAGATGATGATGGCATTGAGGGTGGAGCCAAAAACTAGGATCTGTGAGCAGCCTGAATGAATGGTCAGTAATTCAAACAGCTCAAAAAAGAGCCGTTACTGAAAATGAGCTTGATAAACCCAGTCAAACCAGCTTTATTTTTGATCATATTTCTAGAGTAGGGGGTTTCTGTGCTCTTATACACCATGTTGAACACCCAAAAAAATATTGAGTGTTACTGCTCAACCCCATACGTGGCTGGTGTTAAGCTGCCTCATCCTCTGCCACTGAAAGATTAAAGTTCTAGTTAACGACCTTGCTGTATATTGCCAGTCCAGGAGTTGACTGGTGCCATTATTATGATGGACAGTTTTTTTTACCCTAACCCTAACCCAATTGCAATGAAAAAATCAACAAAACTTGCTTATTTCTACATTCTGGTTCTGATTGAGTTTGTGTGTTTTCTGCTGAACGAGAGCATTGAAGTAGTTGCATTCATTCAGTGCTGGAAATGTCAGAGCTCTCTAGTTTGAAGGTGAGCAAATAACTCGTAACCTTGCTAATGGATAACATCCTCTTTCATCAAGAAGATTAACTGAAGTTTTAGAGGATTTAAAGGTGAAGGGGTTAACGGTCGTGGTCTTTGGGCTGCACAGAGACAGTCAGCGTAGATTTGGACAGAGCTGATCAGCGCACACGGCCAGCTGTCTGCTCTGCCGCTTTGCTAAAGCTGTGACTCATTCACATGGTGGATTTCGGTAAGTCTAACTTGGCTTTTGTGGTTGTTTTTCAGGAGAAACACGGTGCCTGGCATCCATCACACACTGTTGGTGACACATCGCACAAGAGCCCAAGTGAAGATTTCTGTTTCACACGTTGCCACCAGTATGGTTTATTTTACATTCTTTCATCCTTTCATGCTTCTGTATATGTGGTTTGGGCTATTGGTGACATCTGTCATTCAACTCAGCCACTTGACAATAGATCGAAATTGTTATGTTTTTTTTCTCTTTGCTGTATGAACGAAAATGTGAAACCAAAGGTAGACTCAGAGGAACGAGCCCAGGTCACATCCTTGCTGTGCAGACGAATTCACATGGCCATGGTCACATCCTGCTGACATGCCTGTTGAGCAGAAGCTTTAAAGCAAATCCACCCTTTATTAAAAAAGAAAAAAAAACATGATAGCCTCATGCAGTTGCTACTGATTTGTGTTTAACCTCATCTCAAAGGTGTTCTGTTGTATTGAGATCTGGTGACTGGAGCCATAGGTAGACTATAACTATAAAGGGATGCACCTGGTTGGCAGCGATAATCAAGAAGGCTCTGGCATTTAAATTCTCCTCAGTATTAAATGGCCAGAAGTGTGCCATAAAGATATTAACATCATTAAACCACCAGCATGAAGTGCGTGCAGTTTGGGGCGGCCTGCCTCCTCGAGCCTGGGTCTGCTTTGTGTGCATACCTCTACTGTCACACGCGGTTACCTGTTACTGTCGCCTTCCTGTCCGCTTGAACCTGTCTGACCATTCTCCTCTGACTCTCTCATCAACACGGCACTGTTGCCTTCACACTGGTGGGTTTTTTTTTTTTCTTGGTAACACTGTCTTTAAAACTTAAAAGACTTGTGTGTGAAAACCCAACGAGATTGACATGAGCAACCATTCCACAGTCAAAGTGTCTCAGATCACATGCCCTCCCCATTTCTCATGCTTGGTCCGAACAGCTGAACTGTTTTGACCATGTCTGCCTGCTTTTATACATTGAGTGACTGAATAGATGTTTACATTAACGAGCAGGGGTACCTAATAATGTGCCCACTGAATATAAATATTTTTTTAGCTTTGGCCTTCAATCCTGTTGGCCCACTGGCTTTATTGCCAAAGTTTGGGTATGCAGTGGTAAAGTAATACATGTATCCACAGCCTAACCAAATTAACATCCTCCTGAAGGGAACCAAAGTTGGAAGAGTAGACAAAGAATGACATGAGAATAGAAGCGGCTTCAACAAAATGACTAAACCACAGTGATAAAAAGAGGCTGCTATGGTGCACAGAGCACCTGAAATGGTGTTGCTGATAATGAGCTTGCTATTTTTTTTTATATTGAAGGTATACTATGCTGGATTTTCCACACTGTGTCCACCACTTGTGTAGCTTCTTGTTGGAGGCGTGCTGCCTGTGGTCTGCCACATGGTCACGAGTCCTGACCTCGACTGCACATTGTCATTGGCTGGGGGCCACACACCGACTGCCCGAAGGTTGCAGCTTGGAAAGGTCCCGGTCCCAACAAAATAAGAAAATACAGGCAGAGTGAAGGGTCCCAGCAGGGAAATACATTGCCCCGCACGTCTTAATGGTTCATAGGTGATGATTGGGAGAATTATATTTGGGTGAGTCTGTACACTTTTAAAGGAAAATCCTGCATATTATACCTTTTTAAAGAGTTTCCTGCAAAAATATAGTATTAAAAGATGACAGTGTAATGTCCTGTCACTGTAGTGCTTTTTATCAAAGCACTGATCCAGTATTGACCTCAAGTCAGTTTTTCTGAATTTTCCTTATTCCCTTGAAAGCCATTGCACCAGGCAGCATTTTCTCAGGTGTTTTATTAACGTGACGGGATGTGAGGGGCATTAGTTAACATTATTCTGTCACCCGTCAGCTTGTTCAGTCATCTCGATGTAGTTTCTGTGTCCCCTCTTCCCTCCACAGTGCCTTAGTCAGCCTCTGCTTTGCCGAGGCTCGTATCCCAACTTTGTATTGTATGAAAAATGGCACACAAACAATTCCTTCTTTGACACAGCGACAGTCTGAAAGGATTTGCAGTTTTCCTTATTTGTAAGCAATACATTTGTCTTAGAACAAATGGTGACATGATCAGCTAAACTGCTCTTGTCTGAATGTATTACATCCTTGAACTACTTGACTTCAACACAATGTCACAAAAAATGTATGTTTCAAATTTCTAACATAAACACTGTGAAATTTCCAGCTAACTTTTATTTTTTTTTAATTGTTTCTGTGACTGACCATTACTGCCAAGCACCAGCAGGGAAGGGACTGTTGTGTGTGTCCTCTGTCAGAGTATCTGGCGTTGTCACCAGCCCTGTCTTTGTTCATGTCTGACTCTGGAGTGCCCTTTTTGATGATATATTTACCAATGGTTCCTCAGTTATTTAGCCTCAGTGCAGGCAGTACTTGAATCAACACATGTAATGTGATAGAAAAAAAAAAGAACATTTTCTGACAGGGTTTGTAACCTGTGACCATTTTGTCCCATCACTTCATTCTAGAGAAAGAAAAACCGTAATGGCTTGACCAGATTCTTCTTTACGTGGAAAACAAAGAGGCAGAAATTTTCTGTGAAGCGTGTCAGTGCCAACACCTCAAGCCAATTAAAGTCTGAATGACCGGCTTTTTCTTGTTTGTATTTTTATGTATGTATTTCTGCACACTTACTGGGTCAATGTTTTTGTAAATGGTGATTGAATTAGAATTAGTCATAGTGAGACAGCCAGGAGCCTGGTTCACACAGCAGGGTGTTACTCAGTATAAAACCAGCACTTGTTATTGTTTCCATCATATGACTGCTTGGTGAGACAGGACCCAGTTGGAGACTACAGTTCTTCTTTGCCTGAAATATAATGTTGCATCATAAATTATGCCATTTGTTAACAGTTAGTGTAAATTGCCATTCTCATCTTAAAAACGTCCACAAAATGCACACGCAGACTTAGGCTTATTTGTATGTTACATGGCGCGATACGTACATATTTTTTGTAAATGTATTTCCACGTTACGGCCACGAAAACAGGTGTACCCTTGGAATGTCATTCAGTAGATTGAATGAAACCAATGTGAAGCGAATGACTCGCGTCATACGTCATCAGGAGCGGGCTGTCCCAGCTGTAGTTTCAGCCAATGGCAGTTGAACTGATCGGCATAACAGCCAATCCATAGATGAGTTACTGGAAAGAGGCGGGAACTTGTCAAACTACGGTCACGGACGTTGTCGTGAACTTTACCGGTGTTGAACTACCCCTGGACCCAAACCGTAAGCGTGAGTAGCCAAACCATATTATTGCACGACTAATTTGATAATAGGATGATAGTTGGTGGTGTCAGTTCTCCTCCCACAGTATTTCTGATAACCGTGTTTTCTATATAAAGACGAGCGGATCTCGTGGTCGACTCCACATGGCTACCTAGCCACCCAGCTAACCAACCAACCAACCCTGCTAGCTTACATTAGCCCTCACAGGTTAAATACTGCTAGCGCATAGTTTTACCTCCTGCTGGCTAATCTCCAATGGTGGGCTCTGTAGCAGATCACAAGCTGTAGCTCGATATATCTTGTGTTTACCAGGTTGTATTGTTTTCTATTATATATGTGAAGAGTCCGACTAAAGTGGGCCTTAGCTACAACCAGCCTGCTGTTACTGCCAGTAGGACAGAGACTCCATGCAGCTAGCCAAGTTCATAGAAACTGAATCTTGCAAGTGAGCTAACGTTCCCGTAGCTAACTGACCACAAGTGCATTGCATTTATGTGTGAAGAGTGTGTAACTGCATGCTAAGCAGAACACCAATGTGTTTATCAGACCTTGCAAGTCATGCAAACCAATCTGTGTTAAAGGGTACCGCCAATATTAACTCGCACCTTTTCGCCTTACCGGTCCGGAGCCCGAAGCGTTATGATTATATTGCATTGTCATGATTTATGACTTCATTAAGTTATTCATCCACTGTCAATCCTTTTCCCAGTCTGTTACAGTCTCAGAGTATGGGCAGTGTGTTGGCTGCCGCCTCCCCCAGTCCTGCCCCAGCTGCAGCTGGAGGTAGTCAAGGGGTCCCGGGGTTGGTGTCGGTCCCCCCAGGGTTCACAATGCCCCCGGTGTCTTCCGTCCCTCCAGCATCTGGATCTGGTCAGGAGACAGCAGATTCAGATTCGTCACTCCCAAACCCAGGCACATATGAGGAGTGCCACCGCAAATGTAAAGGTTAGAAAATTCTGTTGAATTTACTTGATGCACATCTAAAGCAATTCATGACCGATGTTGTTTATATTTCACATTTTGTCCAACTCTTCAGTAATAATCATGGAACTGGAACAACTGTGTAATCATTGTCACATTGGCACGGCCTTAAAATTCTCAGATGCTGAGTTACATAGATTTTTTTTCCCCTTTGTCTGTTTCAGAGGTGTTCCCTCTGCAGATGGAAGGGGTGCGGTTAGTGGTCAACAAGGGCCTGAGTAACCACTTCCAGGTCAGCCATACTGTTACCCTCAGTACCTTGGGTGACTCTGGTTATCGCTTTGGCTCCACCTACGTAGGCAGTAAACAGACTGGACCAGCAGAGGTAATCATCATTTTCACATGACTTCAGCAAACCCCGAAAATGATGCTGACATTTTGGACTTTGGGTTGTAGATCTTACTGTTCGTGGTAGAAATCTGAATATTGTCTGATTGTCTTTTTTTTTAAGTTGCTTCTTTGCTGCATGAATAGGGATGAAAATGCTAAATTCCTTTTTAATGGCACAGCCAACTGGTCACAAGGTTTGGCTAACAAGTGAAGGCTGTGTTCATGTGTTTCTCTAGAATTTAAAACTGCATGTCTGTTTTTCTTTTTCTTTTTTAATTTTCTGCAGAGTAAAATTGCTTTCTTTATGCGAGTGCGTTTGCCCTTGGACAGTTATCAATACATTTATATATATAACAAATGTATGTGGGAGCAAACTGCAGGAACATGCATTCAAAGGAGCAGGAAAAATGCAAAGGTTATAATAAGCCTTATATTGGTTATATTCAGTTACGTTATTTTTAACTGATAAATACAACTCAGCAACATTTATCACTGATAGACAGGGAGCTATACAGCCCAAAGCTCTATACCATTGCTCTTTGCAAGTTTTCAAATGTTATCCACATGACTTGAAAACTGATGGAAGTGTTGTTTTGTTCCTGTTAGTCATTCCCAGTCATGGTTGGAGATATGGACAATACTGGCAGTCTGAATGCCCAGATCATCCACCAGCTCACATCTGCTGTACGCTCCAAAATAGCCATCCAGGTATGTAGACTTGTAGAGGGAACAGCCATTCAGACGCTGTCTTTTTTTCCGCTTTAAGGGCTCACTGACATTGTCTCTCTCATCTGTGTGTTGCAGACTCAGCAGCACAAGTTTGTGAATTGGCAGTGTGACATGGAGTACCGTGGTGAAGACTTCACCTCCGCCGTGACGCTCGGAAATCCAGACGTACTTGTTGGATCTGGTATGATTAGTTTCACGTAATTGCAGTGGAGGTTTTGATGTTGATGTTGCTAATCACTAATAACAAGCTCATCAAAGCTGTTTGTTGAGCATGACAACTGCAATAGAATATAACCCTGGTTTGTGGTTGGGTTTGTTGAACTCTATCACGATATTAATAAGAAGGGATGTCCGGATAAAAGTTTTTGGCTCCAGTCCAAGTCCTCTGAATAGAGTATCTGTTGATAGCTAGTCGGATATCTGATACTTGTTCAGACTCAAGACTTATGTTGTTGTTTATTAAAGGTATACCATGCAGGATTTTTTTTTTTTTTAAATGTATCTTCTTATCTCTTACCTATCTTATCTTATCTGCAGAGAACATGCCCTCTGCATGTATTTTCAACAGGAAGCTACAAGAACAGTGCCAAAAAAAAACGTTTCTTACAAACATGAACTGACAGTTCCTGCACAGTATACCTTTAAATGTGTATCTGACACGTTGAAATAAAAGCTGTAGCTCCACTAAATCTGACACACCTTACTTTTCACAAGCTACTTCAGTCAAATCCTTGACATTCTGGCTGCAAAAAATTAAGTTTATTGCCTTAAAGTTGATGCTGAATGAAAGTTCAACTTGGAGAAAACAACTCCTGAAACTGAGGTGACACAGAAACGCTGTGGTTGTACAGTTGTGTTACAGAGGAGAACCTGTGAAACCTGTTGTTTTTATCTAACAAGAGAAGACACAGCTCTGTGAAAAGCTGGAGAAATAACCAGGAGCTGAAAAACTCAAAAATGCTAGAATGCCTGAGAGAGGGGGGGATGTGTGTATGTAATGGAAGCTCTTTTACAATGTTCCCTCAGGCATCTTGGTGGCCCACTATCTCCAGTCTATCACACCGGCACTGGCTCTGGGTGGTGAACTAGTGTACCACAGGAGACCAGGGGAGGAAGGAACGGTCACCTCTCTCTTGGGCAGGTACACAGGTAAAATCCGCTCTGTGCTTTCTGAACCGTGCACTATGTATGTGATCCATGTGACAGATGTTTAAATCCTTTTTTTTTTTTTTTTTTCCCTCTTCAGGTGACAACTACGTAGCTACGTTGACTTTGGGAGGAGCAGGAGCTCATGCTACATACTATCACAAAGCCAATGATCAGGTACTTAACACTAGTTAATATATGTGTGTGGATGTATTTCTGTGTATCGCTCATGGTTCGTCTCACAAAACTGCTCAGATGCAGTATTTTTTCAGGTCTTAAAACAATACTTGCACATATGTTACAATGGAACTGCTTTTGGTTGCTGCAGTTGAATCTTCGCTACACCCCTCCTCCGAACAGCAACATGTGAGAAATGGATTAAACTTTCTGTATCAGCTCGAACATAAGCTCCAAATTTGAGCATGTCTGGATAACTAGCTTACTACCTACTGTAGTAACCAAGTGTTACGTCCAGAGACAATGGGTGTGTTATTACTTTTCTTCATTATTTTCTCGGGTTACGTAGGAAAAATACCTGTTCAGGACCGACACATCCACTGTTATATCAACCTGTGAGCCAAGATGCATTGTCTCAGAATATGGAGTAATGATGGCAGCTCAGTCCTGCTCTTTTGTTTTTGGATGTTGGAAACGTGAATCTTTCCATGTGCATATTGGCACATGTGAACCTCTCCTTCAACTTCTGTCTTTCTAATACAGTTGCAGATAGGAGTTGAATTCGAAGCCAGCACGAGGATGCAAGACACCACAACATCCTTCGGTTACCAGCTGGACCTTCCCAAAGCTAACCTGCTCTTTAAAGGTAAACAAATGCAACGCGAATACGAGCTTAGTCACATAAATTAAGCTGTGGTGGAGTTTAACTAAGTACATTTACTCAAGTACTGCCCATTAGCACGGTTTTGAGGTACTTGAATAATTCAGTGTTATGCTGCTGTAGTCCACTGCATTTCAGAGGGACATTTGTACTTTCTACTTACTTTCTACTGCATTTACTTGAGCTTTAGTTACTTTTCAGATCCAAAATATTAATACAAAATATAACCAACTCATAAATTATGACGTATTATTATAGATGAAGCTACTCAGAATATAAAGTAGTTAAAATGATATCCACCTTTACTGGCTGCATCATTTGTGATATATACATAAACGCATTGAAATTATTATCCAACAATACAACATAGT